>NC_058372.1:137086250-137420000 GCF_018350175.1 Felis catus | reverse complement strand
ACTCATTAAGCGAAATTCAAAGACAAGGGGAAAGGAATTCCACGTAAGCCATTATTTCTTGGATTCTTTCTAGAAATGGAATGTCCAAAAGTACAAAAGGGAAAATTGGTCAGTTCTCTAATGAGAGTTGACCATATAGCTAATTTTCATTGCCATTTGTATTTTTTCAGTTATCAACATATTAAACATTCTTAATGCAGAAGAGAATTTATCTGCCTTCCAAAATACTTGGTAAATTTCAAGATGTTTCTGAGAATATATCTGTACATGATTGAAATTTCAGGCCTAGCAGTTGGCAGACTTGGGTCTAAATTTTGGTGCTGCTACTTACTAGCTGTATAACTTTAGACAAGTATTGCTTAAATTCTCCAAGTTCAGTTTCTTTATTGACAAGGTTAGTATTAATGAGAAGTTTTCTAATCTAAAAGGTTGTTTTGAATCCATGCATGACATTGAAGTGATACTTAAACATGACTATTGTCATTTATTGATGATAAGATAAAAGCAATGACTTTTTGTTTTGGCATCAGTACTTTATAAATCATGTATCTGGGGTACCTGGGTGGCGCAGTCGTTCAAGTGTCTGACCTTGGCTCAGGCCATGATCTCGCGGTTCATGAGTTCCAGCCCCAAGTCATCAGGCTGTGTGCTGACAACTCAGAGCCTAGAGCCTGCTCCAGATTCTGTATCTCCCCTTCTCTCTTCCCCTCCCCTGCTCACTAGCTCGCATGCCCTCTCGCTCAAAAATAAGCATTAAAAAAAAGTAAATACATCATGTATTAAATGCTATATAGACTCTAAGTATTTAGTGCTTTCTCACAATTTCTGGTTTGCAGTTTCTGTCAGTATTATCTGTGTGAATAGTTGTATGTGGCTATATTTAAGCATATGCAGGTAAATTGGGTATAGGGATAAATCTTTTACATTCTCATTTGCCCTTTTTTTTACATGTACAAACAATAAAAATGCCTGATTGTTAAGAATATAGGAGGATATTTTTAAGTCCTATTAAAATATTTTTTTTAATTAGGAAAAGAACATTAAGTTTTCACCACATGCTTCAACCAGAGAATATGTTATGTTCAGAACCGCTTTAGCTTCTGTTCAAAAATCAGCAGCCCAGGCTCACCCCAAAAAAGATGCTCAAACCAAGTTATCCCATCCAGGTGATCAGAAAGGTTCTACTTACAGTCGACACAATGAATTCTCTGAGGTAATTTTTTGTTTGTCAATAAACTAGAAACTTATGGGGCCTTTATTGTTAAAAGGATTTAGAGTAAGAAATGGAGAACTTTAAATTTAATTATAGCATAAGTAGAACTACTAGGGAATTATTAATGGAGATGTTATCTTCTGTCCCCCTTCATTCTGGTCTCAAAAATGTTAGAAACTGAAACAATTTATAACTCAAGTAATCAAGTTAGGAAAGTACACAGAGATGTCTTTCTATGCAAAAAATAATAGCTACCATTTGACATTGTTTATGACCACTCAGTGATGTTGAGATCTAATTTGGAAATGCTAAGGAAACCTTGATTTTTAAATTTCTTACCAAACTTGTTCAATACTACATTTTGCAATTGCTGCCTTTTATATCTACGGACCAGAACTAAACTGGAAAAGGCCAGCTTTCAGAAATTGAAGCCCTCCTATTGTACCTTCAAATCATTGGGTAATGTGTATTGTAAGTTCTACTGAACACATGGAAAATTTGGCAAGCTTAATTTAAAAAACCATAACGTCACCTAAGTGCATCTTTGAAATGTTGACTGCCTTCATGCTGGTCAATAAGTATAAATTATAGTTAAGTTTAATTTTCTAAGTGTTCGTTACATAATGACTAATACAACCTGTAACGATTCAAACAGCAGTTATTGAGCATCTGCTATCAGGTAATCCATGGATAAGAAAACATGGTACCCTTCATAGCCTTGTAATCTGGAATGGAACATGGCTACATAAAAATAAATGCCATATAACGTGATAGGTGCCTTAAAAAAGCTAGAAGTGAAAGAGCAACCACCTCCTAGCAACACTAGAAAGACTTCACAGTAAAGGTGACATTTAAGTCAGGCATTAACATGTAAGTAGCATTCATGAAATAAAAGAACATGTTTAAAGGTAGGATTAGGAAATAGCCACTGGACCAGTTGACAAGTGATATTATCTCACTCATTGAACAGTGAGCTCCTTAAAGGCAGGAATTGACCTATTGGTCAATTGGACCCATTGGTCCTTTATTCATGTTTTGGGGAAGCCTCAGAAATGCCCTTCTTGTTTTTACCAACTAAATTACATTCAATTCTTAACTAAAATTTGTTTATGGATTTTCTTCTTTCTAGGTTGCCAAAACTTTGAAAGAGAATGAAAGCCTCAAAGCCTGTATTCGCTGTAATTCACCTGCGAAATATGATTGCTATTTACAACGGGCAATCTGCAAACGAGAAGGCTGTGGGTTTGATTATTGTACAAGGTGTCTGTGTAACTATCATACCACCAACGAATGTTCAAATGGCAAACCCCTAAAAGCCAATTATAAAACAGGTCCTCTGCCCGGTACCAAAACAAGCAAGAAGAATTTACGACGATTGTGATCTCTTGTTAACAATCAGTTGTACCTGATTATGAAGGTTAGTTAGAAAATGTTAGGTTTTAATTTAAGAAAAGTAAAATGTATTGTAATTTCCAATTTTGTGTTGAAATCAATGTAGTACATGGGATTTTCTCCCCTTGAGTAAAGACAATATACAACTTAAAATATTTTACAATTTAATTTGAAAAAGTTTAAAATTATCAGTATAAATCAGAAAATTTAAATATTTTAAGAAAAAAGGAAAAGTGGCTATCTGATGTTTGTAATTCAGGGATAAAATAAAATTGATTCAATTTTATGGTAAAGGAAGACCATGTAATTTTACCTAGATAATCTTAAATAGATATCTTGTTTACCATCTATTAGCATTTGAGACATTTTATTTGCCCTACCAAATTAATTCCTATTGCAGTAACTTCTGGAGTCTGTTAATTTAAGTGTTTTGTCATCTTTCTTTAACCTCTTTTTCAGTGTGTACATTTCCCAAAAAAGTACTCTTTGTGAAATCTTGCTTTTTCCTATTTGTGAAGTCTGTATGTTTTAATATTTTTGTACATAATGTAAATATTTCTGTATTTTTTATGTCAAAGTAAAAAAATAAAGATCTCTTTTGTATACATATACATCTAAATGTAAATTTTGTACCTGTTATGAATAAAATTGTTATAAGCTTAATAAATAATGTGAACCTTTTATTTTGATAAACATTTTAATCTTAGAAACAGCTAAATTAGGAAGCTATAGGAGACTGCATTGTAAAGTAAAAATGTTATCTTTGCATTCAGAACACTTGTTCTAATAAGAGCCCAGGATAAAGATACATATTTTTTTATTCCTTAATTCTAAAGTTGAATATATTTGGTTTCAGTTATGGATATGATGAAATCTAGGAGTTTGAACTCAGACAAAAAGTCCTAAAGATTTAAGGGTGGGCCTCAGATTCTCAATAGAGCTTCAAAGACCCTCAAGGCCTTTGCCTTCCATCTCTGCAGAAGCCTAAGGTAGAGGATTTATCTTAAATGGGTTTATGGGTGTGTCTTCTCTAATAAAATAAAGCCTCCAATGAAATTAGCAGTGACTTAAGCAGCTTTATTGAGGAAAATTGACAAAATAGACAACATTCAAAGTATAATTTGACATTTTGATATGTATATAGATGTGTGTGTGTATGTATATACATATATTTGACATATGTCTATACACACATGAAGCCATCACTACAATTAATGTAAGTATAACCAAATTTCTTATTGCCTATTTTTTTTTAATGTTCATGTTTTGAGAGAGCACAAGCAGGGGAGGGGCAGAGACAGGAGACAGAATCTGAAGCAGGCTCTAGGCTCTGATCTGTCAGCACAGAGCCCAAGGCAAGGGTCAAAATGAACCCTGAGAGTCTACGGTCATACCATCCTGAACGTGCCCGATCTCGTCGGAAATGAGCCCTGAGATCATGACCTGAGCTGAGGTCAGATGCTTAACCAACTGAGCCACTAGGCACCCCCTCTTTCTGCACATTTGTAATCCTTCCTGTCAGTCCCCAGGTAATCGCTGATCTGTCAATGTTGATTAGTTTGCCTTTCCTAGCATTTTATAAATGGAGTCAAAGTGTGTACTCTAATTTCACCAGACATTAGGGGTTCATCCATTTCGTGTGTACCAGTAGTTAATTCATTTTTCTTACTAAGCAGTATCCTGTTGGATATACCAGGTTGTTCATATATTCACCTTTTAATGGACATTAGCTTCCAACCACCCCCCACCCCCTTGTTTTTTTGCTATTAGAAATGAAGATCTTGGGGCCCCTGGGTGGCTCAGTCGGTTAAGCATCCGACTTCTGCTCAGGTCATGATCTCGCAGTTCATGAATTCCAGCCCCGCGTCCCGCTGTGACAACAGCTCAGAGCCTGGAGCCTGCTTTGGTTTCTGTGTCTCCCTCTCTCTGCCCCTCCCCTGCTCATACTCTCTGTCTCTCTCTCAAAAATAAACATTAAAGATCTTGTAAACAGTATACAAGTCTTTGTAAGATAGGTAGTATGCTTTTATTAAATAGTGAAATGCTTGGATTATATAAGTAAGTGTACGTTCAACTTTTTAAGAAAATATCAGAATGCTTTCCAAAGTAGCTATAGCATTTTACCTTCACCAGCAGTGTATGGGAGTTCCATTTACTTCATGTTCTCAGTAATACTTGGTATAATCAGTCTTTGTAGCTTTAGCCATTCAGCCATTGTAATACAGGTGTAGTAGTATATCATGGTTTTAATTTACATTTCCCTCATAACTATGTTTAACATCTTTTCATGTTATTTGCTAACCATAAATTTTCTTTGGTAAACAAATGACTTGAGTTTGTTTTAATATTGGTATTTGAGGGTATATATTCTGGATAGGAGTGCTATATCAGAGTATAGCTTATCTTTCATTTTCTTAGCTGTGTCTTAGAGTTTTTATTTTGATGAAGTCCAAGTTACCAATTATTTGTCTTTAATGGATCATATTTTCGGTGTTATATCTAAAACCTGCCTAACCTAAGAGCATACAGATCTCCTATACTTTCTTCTTCTAAAAGTTTATAGTTTTTAATTTCACATTTAGGTCTATGATCCACTTGAAGTTAAATTTTGAATATGGTATTAAGAGGTATGGACCAAAGTAAGTATCCATTTGTTGACAAGACTATCCTTTCTCTACTGAAATGCCTTACATCTTGGTAACAATCCATTTTACATAAATATGAACTATTTCAGGACTCTCTTCTGTTTAATTGAGCTTTGTCTTTTGAGTTCCAATCCACACTGCCTTGATAACTAGCTTTAAAATAAGTTTGAAATCAGGTAGTGACATTTTTTTTCTTTTTCAAAAAAAATTAATTTTTAAGTTGTCTATTCTAGGGTCCTTTGCATTCCTACATATATTTTATAATTAGCTTGCCAGTTTCTACAAAAATACCTAATGGAATTTTTACTGGGATTGTAATGAATATTATTCTATTGGGTTAGATAAGGAGAGAATTGACATCTTAACATGAGTTTTTCAGCCCTTGAACATAGTACTATTTGTATCTTTAAAAACCTCTCTTAGCAGTGTTTTATCTTTTAATTATATATGTCTTTCACATCTTGTGTCATATTTATTCCTGAGTATTTTATATTCTAATACTATTATGAGTATTTGTTTTTTAAGTTTATTTACTTATTTTGAGAGAGCAGGGGAGGAGCAGAGAGAGAGAATCCCAAGCAGGCTCTGTACTGACAGCAGGTCTCAGTCTTCATGAACTGAGATCATGACCTGAGCCAAAATAAAAAATCAGACACTTAACCGACTGAGCCACCCAGGAGCCCTGTAAGTGGTATTTTTAATTTCAGTTTTCAGTTGTTCATTGTTAATATATTGAGATGCAGTTGGTTAATTTTGTAGCCTACAACCTTGATAAACTCAGTTATAACTGAGAGTCCATTAGATTTGCAATGTAGATGATTTTGGCTTCTGAATATAGTCTGTACTATAGACTTCCATTATAATCTATAGGTTTTTTATTTCTTTTTCTTGCCATATTATATTATATTGGCTAAAACCTCCAGTAAAATATTCAATAGAAATAAAAAAGGAGACATCCTTAACCTTGTTCCAGATGTTAGGGGAAAAGCATTCATTCAGACTGATGTTAGTTGTAGGGTTTTTATAGATCTTCCTTAGTAAGTTGAGGAAGTTCCTTTCTATTCCTAATTTGTTGAAAGTTTTTAGGAAGATTGGATGTTGGATTTTGCCAAATGTTTTTCCTCCACCTATTGATATGCTCATATCGTTATTCTTTTTGAGTTTCTTAACATGAATTTTACTGATTGATTTTCAATTGTTAAAGCAACCATGCATTCCTGCAATTAACTTCACTTGTTCATGATGTGTTATCCTTTTTAAATATTGTTGGAATCAGTTTGCTACATATTAATACTTTTTGCATTATATTCATGAGGGATATTGAGCTGTAGTTTTCTTACAATGTCTTTGGGATATATTCTCTGCTTTTCAATTTTCTGGATGTTTGTGTAAGTTTCATGCTATTTCTTCTTTTACTGTTTGCTAGAATTCTCCAAGGAAGCAATCTGAGTCTGTAGGTGTTTTTTGTTTTTTTTATGGGAAGGTGTTTAAAATATAATTTTTTCAGTAGATATAGGACTATTCAGTTTATCCATTTCTTCCTGGATGAGCTTTAGAAATTATGTCTTTTAAGGAATTTTCCTATTAATCTAATTTACTGAATTTATTGGAATAAATTGGTCACAATATTACCGTATTATCCTTTACTATTTGTAAAATATGTAGTGATGTCCATTTCTTTCATTGCTGATATTGGTTGTGTCTTATTCCTTTTACTCATCAGTTTAATGAGAGGTTTATCACTTAGATTGATCTTTTCAAATAATCAGGTTTAAAAAAATTTTTTTTTAATTTACTTTGAGAAAAAAAGAGAACAGGAGTGAGTGAGGGGCAGAGAGAGAGAGGGAATACCATGAGGTACAGAGATAGAGTGTGTGGAGCCTGAGGCAGGGCTCTAGCTCACCTGAAGTGGAACTCGAACTCACTTGAAGCAGGGCTCTCACTCACAAATTGTGAGATCATGACTAAGCCAGTCAGATGCTTACCTGACTGAGCCACACAAGTGCCCCTCAGATAATCAGTTTTTTATTTCATAGATTTCTCTCTCTCCTTTCCATATCATTGTTTCTTGTTCATTTGTTTTTCTTTACTTTGTTCTGTAAGTAGTAATTAATTTACTCTTAATTTGCTAGATTCTTAAGATGGCAGCTAAGGCCATTGATACGATCTTTTCTTATACAGGTGTTTAGTGCTATGAATTTCCCTCTAAGTTTTGTTTGAACAACATATCACAAATTTGGACATGTTATTTTTGTTCATTTATAAATGCATTATAATTTTCTTTTTTATTTATTTTTTTGATCCACAGGTTATTTAAAAGTATGCTGTTTACTTAATATTTTAGAATTTTCTAGATATCTTTCTTTTATTGATTTCTGATTTCATTGTGGTCAAAGTTACTTTATTTGACTTGAATCCTTAATTTATTGGCAAACATGGCCTAGAATATGCTGTCTAGGTAAATGTTTCATGTCTATTTGAAAAGATGATAAAATTTGCTGTTCTTTGGTATAATGCCTTAATTTCTTTTTTAAGTGTATTTATTTTGAGAGAGAGCATGTGCGCACATGAGCAGGGGAGCAGAGAGAGAGGATCCTAAGTAGGCTCTGGAGCAGAGATTGAGGATCCCAAGAGGGCTCTGCACTGTCAGCAGGGAGCCTGACACAGGGCTTGCACCCACAAACCATGAGATCATGACCTGAGCCAAAACCAAGAGCTACCCAAGCGCCTCTGGTGTAATGTCTTATAAATGTCAATCAGTGTTTTTCTATTTTATATATCCTTTCTGATTTCTATTTACTTGTACTATTATTGAGAGATGGGTATTGAAATCTCCAATTGTAATTGTGGATTTGTCTATTTCTTTTTGCAAATCTATCTTTTTTTTTTCTTTATGTATTTTGCAGCTTTCTGATTAGCTACATAGGCACTTAGAATTGGTATGCCTTCTTGGTAAAATACTCCCTTTGCTGGAGCACCTGAGTGGCTCAGTTGATTAAGGTTAAGGCACCTGGTTTCAGCTCAGGTCATGATCTCAAGGCTTATGGGTTCAAGCCCCATTCCAGGCTCTGCACTGATAGTGCAGAGATTGCTTGGAATTGTCTCCCTCTGTCTCTGACCCTCCCCTGCTAGCATTCACTCTCTCTTTCTCTCTCTCAAAATAAATAAACATAAAAAAATATATTCCCTGGGGCACCTGGGAATATATTGAAAATATAAGTATATATTAAATTAAAAATATATATCTATAAATTAAATTTTAAAAATATTCCCTGGGGCACCTGTGTGGCTCAGTCGGTTGAGCATTCGACTTCGGCTCAGGTCATGATCTCCTGGTTCATGGGTTTGAGCCCCACGTCAGGCTCTGTGCTAACTCAGAGCCTGGAGCCTGCTTCAGATTCTGTGCTTCCCTCTCTCTCTCTCTCTGCCCCTCCCCTGCTTGTGCACTCTCTCTCTCAAAAATAAGTAAATAAATAAATAAATAAATAAATAAATAAATAAATAAATAAATAAATAAAAAATGTATACTCCCCTTTTCATTTTAAAATGACTTTTTAAATCCTTGGTAATATCTTTACTGTGGAGTCTACATCGTCTAGTATTAAATAGGCACTCCAGATTTTTGTTGCTGTTGTTGTTTTAACTAATGTTGGTCTAGTATATCTTTTCTATCCATTTACTTTAACTTATTTTTGTCTTTGTATTTGAAGTATGTTTCTTCTGGGCATCATATAATCAAGTATTAGTTTTTTAAGAAATCAATAATCTCTGCCTTTTAATTGGAATAATTAGACCATTTTCATTTAATGTGATTATGATATGGTTAGATTTTACCAGTTTGATATTTGTTTTCTATTTTTCTCATCTGTTCTTTGTTTATATTTTTCTGCTTTCTTTTGGGTTGAGTATGTTTATGATTTTATTTTATCCCAACTTGTTACTTAATTAGCTATAATTATATTTTGTTTAATATTCCACTATAAGGATATACCACATTTTGTTTATCCATTCACCAATTGATAGACATTTGGGTTGTTTTCACTTTTTGGCTATTATGAATAGTGCTTCTATGAACATTTATATATAAGTTTTTATCCGAACACATGTTTTTGATTACCTTGGGTTTACTTAGGGTTGGAATTGCTGAATCACATGGTAACTCTGTATCTAATTTTTTAAGACTTTTTTTTAAGTTTATTTATTTATTTTTGAGAAACAGAGAGCACAAGTAGGGAGAAGCAGAGAGAGAGGGGGAGAGTGAGAATCCCAAGTGGGTTCCATGCTGTCAGTGTGGAACCCGATGTGGGGGCTCCATCTCAGAAACTGTGAGATCTTGACATGAGCTGGAATCAAGAGTCAGGCACCTAAACCGACTGAGCCACTCAGGTACCCCCTGTGTCTAATTTTTTTAAAGAACTGCCAAACTATTTTTCGTAACAGCTGGCTGCATGATTGTAAATTCCCACCAGCAATAGATGAAGGATCTAATTCTTTTTTTTCTATAGTCTGGGTGATTTCTATTCATTTTTCTTGTCTAATTGCCGTGGCTAGAATCTCCAGTGCAGTGTTGAATAGAAATAACAAAAATGGACCTCTTTGACTTCTTCATGAACTGAAGACATTCCTCTCCCTGTGTCACCATTCTGTACTGGGGGGTTAGGAGACAGATAAGTTATCCCTTTAGTTCACAGATGCTTAGATTGAAAAAGAAAAACTGTACTGTATTTCAGGAATATGCCTAAGGGGCCTCATCTACACCAAGACCAGAGTTAGGTAATAAGATTCTAGATTTTCAGCTGAAGCTATAATAGATTTTTGAGAGTTTGTGGAGAGGACTAAGTGTTAATTTTCATGTAAAATGGATGGGACTGTTTTAGTCAGCCCTAAAATGTTCCCCAGTGATTCCAGCTTCTTGATATTTGCACCTTCGCTTTACTATACTGGATCAGGTTTTGTCACTGTGACTAATAGAAAACAGCAGAAGAGATGGCATGTCACTTCTGAGACTGGGTTGTAAAAGACATTGTGATTTTTTTACCTCTCTCTCTCTCTCTCTCTCTCTCTCTCTCTCTCAGGTCACTCACTAGGGGAAGGTCAAGTGCGAGCAGCTTCCATAAAGGCCCACACTCTGAGACACTTAGGTCTTTGGAAAGTCCCAAGTGAAGAACTGAGGCTTCCTGCCAATTGTTAAGGTTGAGTCTTCTTGAAAGCAAGTCCTCCAGTTCCAATCAAGCCTTCAGACAACTTTAGTCCCTGCCAACATGCTGAGTGCAACCTGAATCATGTACTAAACTTCTCCCAAGTTCTTGACTCCCCCCCAAACTGTGGGGTAAGAAATGTTTGTTGTTTTATGCCTGTAAAATTGGGGATGATTTGTTATGTAGTCATGGATAACTATAGGGAGTGGGCAAACCCTTTTAGGAGCACTGGGCAAGAGAAAGATGAAAAAAAGTCTTTTCTCACACCCTTTTTTAGACATGTAATTACGTGGTCTAAAATCAATACTGGTTCAAACATAGGATGATAGGCCACCTTGTAGCTATGTAGAATATTCCCTAAGGAAGGAAGCCATGCTCTCAGGCCAAAATAGGTTTGGGACTGGTATGATCACAAAAATGGACTATTGTAAGTCTGCTACAAAAGGGAGAATGAACACACTTTAATATGTAGTATTTTCATGGTTATTGTGATATATATATATATATATATATATATATATATATATATATATAGTGATATATTGTGATATACACAGTGTGATATTGTGATATATATAGCACATCAGCACTGAATCCTAGCTTGCCTTTAGCCAAGGTTCATGTTGCACTGATGTGGCACCCAGCGTTTAGCACTTCTAAGTCCTCTGACTGGGAAGTCTGTTATGAACAGTTCACATATCTTGAAGACCTGCCAAAAAGACTGCATATGAGAGGAAATAATGATAGTTCCTTGACTATCACCGAGTAGTTTCTGAAACTCATAATCTTACCCAGATTGTTTGGTACTGTTCCCTTTTCCCCAGATTCTGTTTCAACAACGTAAACAACACACCGCCACAAGATGGTGCTCTTTTAACACCACACTTTTGAGTTTGTTCATTCACGTGAAGTTTAGTATAAAAATGCATGAAATAATATGACTGTCCTTCTATGCAATTTGTATTGTTAAATTAAAAAAATAAAGTCCACAACATAGTGTTAAGCAAGGATAGGTAGATATAAACTCTTTACTTTTTAGTCTCGAGTCACAAGAACAGGTCTTGCTTATTTTCAGCATCTTTATCCACTGTTGATATCGAAAGCCTAGATCAGTACTGTTCAGTGTAGTAGCAATGTGTGGCTATTGAACACTGAAATGTGGCCCATCCAAATCCAAATTGAGATTTACTGTAAAGGTAGAATATTCACCAGATATTGACGACTTGGTATGAGGAAAAGCAAAATCTCCTTAATAATTTTTACTTTGACTACTTATTGAAATAATGATATATTTGGACACACTGGGTTAAATAAAATTCTGTGGAAAGAAATGTTTAGTGTGGCATCTAGAACATTTTAAATGACATGTGTGGCTCTCAATACATTTCTATTGAACAGTGTTGCTCTAAGATCACATAACAAATAAGTATCAGAGGAGTCTTTTCTGGCCCATGACCTAAACAGGTCACGGTATAGTACCCCAATACCCAGATCCACCATACATTCTAATAAGTTAACTTCTAGATATGGAGATGAGAGGGCATTTACTAGAAAAAGAAAGACTAGAGGTCTAAATCGACATGGATCATTTTTTTTAGAATGCCTTCCACTCATGGGTTTGTGGTAAGTTGCTCCTCATCTCAACCTCTGTCCCCATTCTTACTCCCAAGTACCTGGTTACCTGTCAGGTGCCAACACAGGTCAGATCTTTGTATTCCCATCACCCAGAAAACGCTTAATTCATATTTGTGGAATGGATGGATTGCAGGAACCACTGGATGGATTCAGGCTGACTTAGTCAAGGGAATGCCGTGGAACTTGTACTTTGCCTCCACATCAACAGTAGCACCTGCGGTGACCCTTTTCAGAAGCGTCCCTGCTCACTTTCCTCAGGACAAAGCTTTTCCTTTCTCCCTGAACTTTGACAGGACCTATCCTCTGAGGTTTGTAAAATACTATTCTGCTAATGCCTTTTTTTGTTTTGGTTATTGGGGTTTATTTTTTGGCCCCAAATCCCTTTACCTATTGGACACAGATGAGAATGAAAAAAAGAGCACAAGAGTCCAGCTGTACCTTGTCATTGGATTTCAAAAGGATTATAGAATAGACAGTGAAAAGAAGTTACTGTCATTCAGGTAAAAGTGGAAAGGAAGGAACCATCCCCTTTCTTGTAAGTGCTGATGGTTGAACACCCACTGTATTTTGTTACTATAGTTCTTTCTATGCTGCCAATATGCAGAAGAAAGCTCCACCTATAAGCAGAAGAGGCCACATTGTCATATAGTAGATAAACCTGAACTTTTATTTGTCCAAAGCACCCATGGGATAGCTGTGTCCCAAAATGTGGAAACATAATAACAGACATTTTTGGTTTAGAATCCTGACTCTCCACTTACTTTTAACATTGGGCAAGTTTTTAGCATCTATGAGCTTTAGTTTTCATATTTATAGAGAGGTAATAATGCCTACCTGATATTGTTAACATAATGATTACATTAGAGAATGTAGGTAAAGTTCTAATACGATATCTGGTACATAATAAATACATGTAGTTGTAATTTGGGCCAAATGTAGTTTTTTTATTTGGGCCAAAATATTAATACTGGATGTTTATGATAGTCTAAATAAAGAAGGTCCTTCCTAAATCATTCTATAATTTTGATAAGGTGAGAATAATCTCATGTTAAATTTTCCATCACCTATAGTTTTTACTCTTGAGAATTTAGGTTTCTTTTGTCTTCAGTAGATAAGCAGACAAAGTCACCTTATTGGTAGAAAATAATTTTGTTAAAGCATGGATTGAATAAGATTTCATATGACTTCAAAGCTCACAGAAGTTTACAGTTATTCATTTACTTGTTTATTAAAAAACATTTATTGAGTACCTTCTATGTGCAAGGCAGTATGCTGGGTGAGGTCAAATTCAGTCTTTCTCAACTAGGGTTCCAGGGGAGAATTGAGTTTTAATAACCCAAGGCATCTATTGTATATAATAAATTAATATTCCTCCTAGGCATTTAGAATGGCACCAGTTATGTATGAATCTTCCTTGTAGAAATTAAGAAAATAATCACTCAAATAATTCATGTTCTGTGACTCCAACACAAAGTCCAGTTGAGAAAGTCAAAGGGGTAAGAAGAAAAAGAAATACTAAATTAACTATAGTTGAAACAAAAAAATACAAAGTAAGCAAAATATAGCAAGAGAATGGAAGGAAAATTACTTCTAACAAAAGCATCAGAACAAAGGAAATATTGAAAAAATCTTGGATGATAATAAGAATTACCTTTTTTTCTTGTTCCTCCCCTTCCCCCGTTTTCTTTTTCCAAAGGTGAAAAGGTGAAAATATTTGCCATGCCCTGTGATGAATTCAGAAAAGAACTGGTCACGGGGCTTATGTGGTTTCAGGAGCAGAGGTAAGCTCTGTAGGAGAGGTACAATAACAAATCACTGTATGGATTCCAAGCGGGAATGCGGGACAGCCTTAGAAGTCCCTTTACTATAAAGTCACCTTTATCCCCCGTTTTCTTCACACAATAGGAAAAAGTGATAGAGCTGGGAAAAATCCGGTGGAAGCTGTTATTTTGTTTTTGTTTTTTTTCTTTGTTTTGTTTTTGAGAGGGAGGTAGAGGGCCCAAGTTGAGCCAGTGGCAGAGAGAGACAGAGACAGAGAGACAGAGAGAGAGAGAGAAAGAGAGAGAGAGATAGAGAGAGAGAGAGAGAGAGAGAGAAGCGGGGCTCAAGCCGGGCTCCTGTTCACCGGATGCGGGGCTCAAGCTCACGTGAAACAGGAGTCATGCTCACCCGAAGAGGGACTGGAACTCCAGAACCGTGAGATCCTGACCTGAGCTGAGCCAAAGTCAGATGTTGGCTCAACCGACTGAGCCACCCAGGTGCTCTAGAAGCTGTTTTTTAAAGACGTCAGAATAGGGCGGCAGAAGAGGAGAGTACGAAGTGATATTAGAGATTTTGACAACTCGAAGAAGCACGTGCTTTGTTGTCCTGAGTTCACGACACATTATTTTTAAGGAATAGTACTAAGTTATTATTTTTTTAAGTAAACTTTTTTTTTTTTTAATTTTGAGTAAAAATACTTCAGGATATTTAAGGACGATTTTTTTTTCTTCCCAGAGGAGGAGTGAAAAGCTCTCTAAGTGAGAGGTAAATGGATCATAGGAAAATAAAAAGGGTAGATAACGGTAATGTCAGTGGGTCAGCCTACTAAAGGACCAATTTTTTAGTCTTAGAGCATATTAGATCATATTCTCTCTCTCTAGATAAATTAATATCCACGCAAAGTCCCAGATTCTCAGAATGTGGATGCACAATTACTCATTTAATACCATCACCTTCTTCCTGAGAGAAACTGTAAGGAGCAGAGAGCATGGTTGAGGGCGGTGGTTTCTCACCACTCCAGAGAATACCAGGAATTAAGAGTCTTTCTGAGCATCTCCTGGCCTCCAGCAACAAGGTGCTTATCGCTGCTGGGACTGAAGGAAGAGAGAATAAGAGGGCGACACTCCCCACCCTCTTCTGCTGCCTGAGCACAGCAAAGGTGTCAACATCTCTGACTGCATATAAAATGCCATGTGGTTGGCAATTTGCACCAGTCAGCTTATGTTTAAGGCCTATTGGCTTTGACTACTTGAGTGTATAGTCTGATAAGCAAAGAAATAACATTTATTCTGCACCTGCATTTGCTTGGGGAATGAAGGGTATGGGATGCAAAGGCAGCCTTGAGGCACCTGAGGAGACCATGACCCAGGAATTCACAAATACTGAAAATTCTAGTGGTCCAGTAAAGGAAATGCCACATTTCCCATTAGCAGTTCATTCCTGACAAGATAGTGTGCAATAGCCTCAGGTTCATGTTTTTTGACCTGTCTACAAATACTTTTTTTAACTGAAATTATTTCTAGTAAAATTGATAATTCTGCTGTTTATCTCTTGAAATTTTATCTCCCAATTTTTTTGGACACTTGTCACTCTGGAGACTTATTTGTGTGTAGCCAGGATGGGAGGGATCTGCATCGTGTTCACTACTCAGAGTCTTACTCAGCATTCTTGTCTTGTTCCTACAAGATTTTCTTGCCATTTTCATAAGCCTGTAAACTTTTCAAGAGCCAAGAATGTCAGTAAACTTGCTACTTTCTCCTCCTGCAGCACTTAATGCTCCTTTTCTTTCCTTTCTTTGGTCTTCCGCCAGAGGGCATAATAAACCTATCTAATACACAGCCAGACATGGGCGTGTTTAATGCATGAAGTGAAACTTTTGAATTAGTTTTAAATGGCTCTAATTTCATTACTCTAAGGCATTGTGGTGAAGAGTAGGGTCTCTGCAACCAAACTCTCTGAGTTCAGATCCCAGTCCTGCTACTTACCAGCTCTGGGGCCTGGGAAATGCCTTCATTTCCTCTCTAAATGTCAGGGTTCTCATCCTTGTAAAGTGAGAGCAGCCTGCCTCACAGGCTTGTGGTGAGGATTACCTGAGTATAGACACCTGCATAAAGCACTCAGCACCCTGCCTGGCTTTGGTTAAGTGTTATGGAAGTGACAGATATTAGGAAAATGTATGCAAATGGAAGCTCTCCTGATCTAGAGCTCCTGGAGAGCTCTAGACAGTAACTAAATAAAGCTAATTATTCCCATTTTAGAGTGTCAGGTCGTGTGTGCCAGGCTCTACTTATATGCATTATTTCCACCCAACAGACAGATGATGGAGAAGTCTATGTCCATTTGTTCAGTGATCCACCCCCAGGGCTACAACAGTGCCTGCACATTGGAGGTGTTCAATACATAGGTTTTAAATGAGTGCAAGATATTTTTGTTACCCCATGATCATAGGTAAGAAACCAGGCTCAGGAGTTGATGTACATCCTCTACCATCACACAAGTAAGTGGGATATGTATATAAACCCCAATTCTATCCAAAGCCTATCCTCTTTCCATGGGGTTTTCTTTAAGAAAAGATGAGAGGATTCAAGTCTTGAGGAAAATGAACTTTGGTGGAATGTCATAACTGAACTGCCAGGCTGTGCTTTTATACCGTTTTAGCAGGGAAAATGGAAGACATTCCTTTTAGTAACACTTTATGAGGATTGTTTCCTCCAGAATTTAAATGGTGCTTAGCAAAAAGTCAATTTACTGACCATTACTTATTCCCAAGCACGTCTAGCAAATATTCCTAACTCATGTTTTCCCTAAGGCATTTTCAACCTATTTTCCATAACTGATATAGAATAAACAAAATACAAAGGAAAAAGAACTTCAAAAGCCTGATTACACTTAAATTTTACTATAAAAATCGTTATTTCTTTTATTGAGATATAATTGACATGTCATTATGTTAGTTTCATGTGTACAACATGATTCGATGTCTGTATATATTGCACAGTGATCACCCACAGTAGGTCTAGTTAACTTCCATCACCACAGTTGCAGTTTTTTTTCTTGTGAGGAGAACTTTTAAGATTTACCCTCTTAACAACTTTTAAATATACAATACAGTATTATTAATTATGGTCACCATGCTGTACAGTACATCCCCATGACTTATTTATTTTATAACTGGAGGTTTGGGCATTTAAAAAAATTTTTTTAATGTTTATTTCTTTTTTGAGAGAGAGAGAGAACATGAGCAGAGGAGGGGCAGAGAGAGAGGGAGACACAGAATCCAAATCAGGCTCCAGGCTTTGAGCTGTCAGGGCTCGAACCCCCAAACTGTGAGATCTGACCTGAGCTGAAGTCGGACACTCAACTGACTGAGCCATCTAGGTGCCCCAAGAAATTTGTGCCTTTTAATCCCCTTCACCCATTTTTTCCACACCCTTCCTGTCTACCTCTGGCAACCACCAATCTCTTCTCTGTATCTAAAGCTTGTTTCTGGTTTTGGTTTTGGTTTTTGTGTGTTTTTTCTTTGTTTTGTTTTGGGTTTTTTTGGTTTTGTTGTTGTTGTTTTTTAAGATTCCACATAGAAGTGAGATTATATAATATGTATCTTTCTCCCCCTGGCTTATTTCACATAACATAATGCCCTCAGGTTTAATCCATGTTGAGGCTAATGGGAAGATTTCCTTCCTTTCATGGCTGAATAATATTGTATTTTATACATACATTTCATTGTACCTATAATTTCTTTATTTTTTATATATATTCTTTATATTTCTTTATGAAGAAATATACTCATTGATAAACACTTTGGTTGCTTCTGTGCCTTGGCTATCGTAAATAATGCTGCAAGAAATTTGTAAATGCTGAATTTATACTTAAATTTACCTTTTGGAGGGCACAGTGGCTGGTTCACAGTTCATGCTCACTTTGTGTTTGTTGAGTGCCTGTGTGTGGGAGGGAACAGAAACAAATAACTATGACTCAGTATTCTAGTCCCTTGGTATACCACGTGTGGTCTGCTGGCCAGCAGCACCCAGAAACTTGTAGAAATGTAGTCTTTATATGTGCCTGTGAATGTCTGAGCCACATCCTTCACTAACCCCACCAAACTGAGTCCCAGGGAAAGGAGAGGCAGAACCTTGCTTTGCCTATCAGAAAGGCAAACAAACACTTCCTTCTTGAGATGTTTGTCAAGGACAAGCTTGACATTAAGAAATATGGGAAGTGATTTCCTTTGTCCTTCAACATTTTCATTCTACATTGAATGGACTCCAGAACTCAGACCTCAAGCTGGCACATGAAGCCCTATTTTTAAGCTGCACTTAAAAAACAAACCACACAAGTGTTTATGGTTAGCCATGGAACATGAGTGCCATTTAGATGCTTTGTCTCTTGGAAAGTATATTTTTGTATAGTTTTGAATAGCCAGCTCAGAAACTCCTATAACATAGTCCTCTGTAAGTCGGGAAGTACCTAAACTAAAAAATGGGAGGGTGGGGAAGTGAAACAAGAATATTGTAGAGATAGGAATAAGTCTTCTTTTCCTGAAGTGTTTAGAAGAATATATTTCAGCTATCCCTAGTCCTATATTAGATTTTATGTAAGCCTTTATGTTTCTCCTTGTCTCCTTACAGTTCCTATCTTTAGCGCTATTAAAAGTTATCTTGTAATTTGAAAAAAAAAAAAAAGAAATGTAGAGTCTTTGTTCAGACCTACTGAATCAGAATCAATATTTTAATTAGATTCCCAGGTGATTTATATACACATTAAGTTTTGAGAAGTGTGCTCTAGCCAATATGGTTAATTGTGGAAAACAAATGATTGATTCCCATTAACTAATTAATTAATCACATCTTATTGAGTATGTTTCAAAATGCAAGGAACTGGAAGAAAACTTATGCCAGGCACTATAAAACTTCAAAATATTTTTTGAGGTGAGGAGGGAGAACTCTGTGTAAATGTGTTAAAAAATGGAAACTACAAACATTTATTTTTCCTTTTATGGGAATTGTACCCATCATACCAATTTAGGGTAAGTTTCTGCAATTTTACTAAATGATTTCTTATGTGGATTACTTCTATGAAAGTTTTCATTTCCTTTTATTTATGGGCTTCTATAGCCTGAAGTCACGTTATCATCCATATTATGCTTACACTCTACGTATGAATCATCAAAATGTGTTCTTAAATCCAAGGTAGAGATGGATAGCCAAGCTTAAATTCATGGAACTGTCATTCTTTGTAACAGATATCTCATGTTAGGTTATACAACTTTTCTGCCTTTCTGAAAAGGCAAGGAAATCTGCAGTGATTATATATAGATTTCAGCTATATGTAAATATATTATAAAAACATCTTTGCCTAGTATGCTAGATAATACACAAATACACATATTATATATATTATACATGTATACATCTATAAATATCACTTTAGTGGTATTTAATATACACAGTATATTTTATATGTAGCACCACTAAATGTGGACAGTTTTTAGAAAGTTTGTAGTATCATCTTGTATCTTTTCATAAGTTTGTAGGCACAATAATTTGTCATGGTAAAAATAGATATTTGTCTTTATAAATACTTTAAAAAGTTGTAACACAGTAACAGCTCTGAAATATTTTTGTAGATTTTTTTTCCTGTTTAGTATTTAACCATCTGTATAGTCCAGTACTATTGAAAATTGTTAATGAACTAGGAATAGTAATAGTAATAAAGCATGATTAACAACTTCTTTCATTAAATTATCCATACATATATTTTTCATCTGCAAAATTGAGCACCTTCTTTTTTAAAAAATGAACTTGATCACTATCCTTCCATAAGTCACTAGCTCCTCTCTGATGTGAAATGAAACTCGTTTGTTATATAGAATGCTTTGATTAGATATCTCTGAAATTATCTCGAGTTCAAAACCCAAATGATAGCATTTCTTTCCCTTTAAGTCTCTATGAATTTGCACAGAAGCATAGATTTTATATCTCTAGCGTTCTGTCCTTACTTCAAAATCTAATTGAATAAAACACCAGCATTGGTTAGCTCATTGTTTGCTTGAGGACTCATTCGCTTCTACTAAAAGAAAAGGGAAGGACACAGAGCAGCAGCTGCTGCAGTGTGTTCACCTGAAAAATACTGGCTTTGACCTTCTATTTTATATTTACTTCCATAAAGCGGGGGCTTTATTCTGCAGAAAATAGTTTTGTGCTTGTTTATGAAGACAGCTGTGCCCATTTGCTCTTCCTCTCTCCCTCGTGTATACTATTATAGATGCCGAGTCCGTAGAAACTAAAAGGGATCTTTGGCAGTGTTTGGTGCTTATTGAAGCCATTTGGAAATGTAGTCAAATTGGAGCATTTCCTCAATAGCCATGGAAAATATTTAGGAAGCAATATTTCTGTTATATATATGTTTAATATATTCCTGTTTTATTTTAGTTGAAAGTGGTTTCAGTGAAGCATGGAATTCATATTCAAGGAGCTCATCTTATTATTCAATATCTGTAAGAAAAGGGAACACCAAACATAAGAAAAGGCACACTTAGATGTTATTTTTGTCAGTGAAAAATATTCCGTGGGAATTTGATCTCTCAGGATTGGTAAGCAAAGCATTTTCAAGGGCTTTCTAGTAACAAATTTTTCATGATATTCAAATCAATAGCAGAGCAGAATGAACATTTTCACTAACGGTAAGACCATTTTAAGAACTTCTTGGGGCGCCTGCGTGGCTCAGTAGGTTAAGCGTCCAACTTCGGCTCAGGTCATGGTTTCACAGATTGTGGGTTTGAGCCTCACATGTGGCTCTGTGCTGACAGCTCAGAGCCTGGAGCCTGTTTCAGATCCTGTGTCTCCCTCTCTCTCTGCCTCTCCGCCTCTCTCACTCTGTCTCTCTCTCTCTCTCTCTCTCTCTCTCTCTCTCTCTCCCTCTCTCTCAAAAATAAATAAACATTTAAAAAAAATTTTTTTAAAGAGAGCTTCTTAACTAGACTCTCTGTTACCACTTGCATCAAATTTCCACCAAGTGTAAAAAGTGAAATTTACAAAAAGCAAATCAGATTATGTGCTATATTCTCCCAAGGAACAAAAATCTTCGAAAAAAGGTGATCTCATCCTCAAGGAGGTTTCAATTTACTGATTGCCTTGAGAGGGACTCTGTAGTTGTGGCTACATGGTTCATGGGTGTTGTTGATCTGTGCATTCATGTAGGGCTCAGCACTCAGGAGATCTAGAATGTCTTAATGCTCTGTTCTCAACCCCTTGAAATCCTTAGTAATTTTGCCTTTGAATTTACTTGTTGTAACTGAAGTCTAATGGGACAATTCTGTCTTATTTCTTTAAACTAGTTACAAAAATATCTTCTGCACCTTTTTTACTTGTTTTCAGTGGGCAAGAATATCTAAATTACTAATGTGCCATTATCTGCCATCAAAGCCCTGCTGGATAGATATATGAGCTCAGATTTGGTTTCAGTAGGACTTAGATATTTATTTGTTCTAAGTTTATTGTTTTGAACCAATTTTATAGTATGTATTTTATTTGTTTTAAAATCCATTGTCATATGGGGTGCCTGGGTGGCTCAGTAGGTTAAGTGTCTGACTCTTGATTTCGGCTCAGGTCATGATCTCACAATTCGTGAGTTCGAGCCTTGCGTCAGGTTCTACGCTGAGAATGTGGAGCCTGCTTGAGATTCTCTCTTGCTCTCTCTCTGTCCCTACCCTGCTTGCATTCTCTTTCTCTCAGAATAAAAAATAAACTTTAAAATAAAATTCATTGTCATAAAGGGAGTCATGATGTGCTCTTTTAATTTTTTAAGCTTTATCTACAGTTCTTTTTCTTTTCCAGTCCTGACATAATTTATTTGAGAACTCCCTTTTGTCTTTAAGAATCCTGTTGAAAACAAATTTTTAATCATTTAATCACCCTTTGCAAATAATCAGCTTTTAACTTTGGGAGCTTTTCCTTTTATTTCTATCTTAATTTCTGCTCCTGTCCTTACAATTTCCATTCTTTTATGTCTTTGCATCTCTGCCACTATTCTGGTTCTATATTCTTGAGTTAAATAAATAAATAAATTTCAATCTTGTTTTTTTGCTTTTTTTTTTTTTAACATATGCAATGAGGGCAATATATTTTCTTCTCACTATCACATCAGCTATAGGCCAAAAGTTTTCATATATATTATTGTCACTCTTGTTTCATTCTAAATGTTTTATTATTCACATTACTATTTATTTTTAGACCCACAAATTATTTACAAATAAATACATTACATTTCTAAATGAATAGAATTTTGAGTCTAACTTTTTGCTCATGTTTAACTTTATTTTACAATAGAAAATATAGTGAAAAGGTACATATGTGAGATGAGACTGATTTTTTTGAGATTTGCTTTGAGGACTAGTATGTAATCCAATTTTATAACTCATCAATGTTTCTTGTGAGTCTCCTTTTATTGCCGATTGTTTTTATTTTTATCACCTAGTGACTGATGGGATTAGAAGCTGAGTGTTAATTTTTCTTAATTCCAGTCTATTTCTGGTTTATCTTTACACATAGGATATAGGTCCCCTGACTCTACAAGTCCCAAGCTTCTTTCGCAGAACTTGAGCACCAACTACTGACCCTATCTCTTTAAGTTTGCCAAAATCTCTAGTCAGTTTTTCAACCTCTCAGGAACCTCTTCTGGAACCAGTAAATAATACTAGAATCAAATCATGAATGTTCAAGTACTCATGATGCCTTGAAACCTTTTAAAATCTCAAAGGATAAAATGTGTTTGCACCCAAATATTAAAGTTGCATTATTTCGTTATTTAGTTATATACAAACACTGGATAATTCTGTATGTGCAGGGATAGAATCGAGATACTGAGATTTATTTAAAAGTGCCTATTTTTAATCCTCACAAATGGACCAGTTCTTTGTTTGCTATATTACTTGGGGTAAAAAAGAAAACTTCAATAGTTGAGTGTCTCTGGATGTTTAAATAAGGCTTGTAGAATAGTTTTAAAAATATATGTCACCTCAAGAGAAGGTGGAAAATCCTACCAATAAGTATGAAATGCTTGTGCATATATACATATATGTTACTAATATTAGTTCTAATATATGTTCCAATATAGTTAAAATACACAGTTCTAATGACGATTCTGTAGAAAGACTCCTCCTCTAAGTAAGTCCCCACGATGTTGTCCTTAAAGGTGTCTCTCTTTATTAGAGTTAAGTACAGGAGGGCGCAAGGTAGAGGGAGCCAACCCTGTAGCAACTCAAGAAGGTCTAAGGACAATGATAACAGTGTGAAATGCCTGCCTGGGGAGCCTGATATCCAAGAAGAAAAAAACAATGAAAACATTATCTCAGATATTACCATAATCCACTGTACCATCTGATTCAATTAAATTGTACCTGAGAGGAATAGAACAAAAAAAAATTGATTATCATGTGAACACCACAGTCTTATTTACCTTAGAATTAACCAAAAAATTCTATATAGACTACAATTATTTCTCAGCAATTACTTTCTCGTATTCTTTTCCTCCTGTTTATTACTGTAGGAAAGTAGTAATTTCAAGACTTGGGTTTGGAATTTGGGCTGGAGAAGGGAGTGGGAGACGGATCAGTCTTCTCTATTTTGGTTTTAAGTATGTAGGTTTCCTGATGTAGCAATCATGTACTTTCCTTATAGTCTAGTTAACTTCATAGATGTCTAGGTTTGGGGAATCAAGACTCAACTAAAGACAAATTGTGGTTTGTTTTCCTTTCATTTATAATGTGTTTTCTTGAGGTGAGTTGGGTGTGAATATTTTCACTTCACTTAAAAAAGAAACTGTTAACTGAATTAAATACTTTTTTCCTTAGTTATTACATTCCTCCAAGGTAGGAAAACCTTCTAGAGAAACCAAATTATTTTCAAAAGAGTGCTTGTGGGGGGACCTGGCTTGCTCAGTTGGTAAAGCATGTGATTCTTGATCTCAAGGTTGTGACTTCAAGCCCCACACTGGGCATAGAACTTGGTTAAAAAAAGAGGTGTGGTGGTGGTGCTTGTGATTATTTTAAGTTTGGTATTAAGCTGTGAGGGCATGATTCATGCTTTTACACTGTTGGGAAGTTGGGTGCTTTTTCCATGGACGTGGAAAATACCTAATGGTCTAATTCTTATTGTTTGGATATTTTCCTGTATTTCATGCAGCCTATTTCCTGAACTAATTGGCATTATGTATCACAGTTTACCTCATGGTATAGTTCCCTTCCTATGGCTCTCTGAGAGGGCTTCTGTCACATTAGTTACACCTGTACTGGCGTCTCTAAGAGTGAATTATTTTTTCTGTCTTTCAGTGTTCTCTTTACATATGTTATTTCAGGATTTATTCCCCCAATCCTAGCCTAAGGTATGATTTATTTAATTAAAAGCTTTATTCCTATGGACTTATCAATGAAAGCACTACTTATTGGGATCTAGCATAATCTGCCTGATAATCTATACCTGGTGTCAAACATGACTTTCATTGAATTGAATTGCTGTAAGGATAAAACTTTCTGCAGGTTACATAAAAATCACTTTCTCCACAGAATAGATGTGGAGTAGATATGTGAACAGAGGTATCAGCAGGTGAAGAGCTAGTTGAACAATCATCATAGAACCAGAGTTTCTTACAGGATGCAATCTTTAATGCTCTCGAGTCTGATTAACCTTCCTTCATGATTCTTCTAGGTATATAGCCATTTATACCTGATGTATCTGCCATGAGAATTTTTCTATTTTACTTTAAAAAATGAGAATAATTATGGCAACTGACATAATTGAGTGCCTTCTGTGTGTTAGGCAGTAAACTAAGCATTTTACATGGTATAGACTCATTTGAACCATTTAACCCCCTTTTCCCCTCCAAAAGCCCCTCAAAAACTGGTACTTTTTTGACACTCATTTTTAAAAAAAAATATTTATTTATTTTTGGGAGAGCACAGGCAGGGGAGGGGCAGAAAGAGGGGGACAGAAGATGGGAAGTTGGCTCTGTGCTGTCAGGCTGACAACAGCAAGCCTGATGTGGAGCTGAACTCACAAACTGGGAGATCATGACCTGAGCTGAAGTTGGACGCTCAACCAAATAGCCACCCAGGCGCCCCTTGACTCTCATTTTATTTATTTATTTATTTATTTATTTATTTATTTATTTATTTTTAATTTTAACGTTTATTTTTGAGACAGAGAGAGACAGAGCATGAACAGGGGAGGGGCAGAGAGAGAGGGAGACACAGAATCCGAAACAGGCTCCAGGCTCTGAGCAGTCAGCACAGAGCCCGACGCGGGGCTCGAACTCACGGACCGTGAGATCATGACCTGAGCCGAAGTCAGATGCTTAACCGACCGAGCCACCCAGACACCCCTTGACTCTCATTTTAAAAATGTTTTTCTTGGGACTCACAGAGGCTAGGTCACTTAAACCTGGGTGTGTCTGATTCCCAGACAGTACTGTTAGGTTTGATACCCTCCGACCAGCTCTATCCATGTCGGGTACCCACAATCTTTATATCCTGCTCCCTCTCTTCTCTGCCTTTCCTAATACAAACTATCTACATCTATCCAGAAGGGTTCACTTTGACAGTAAACATCAATTTAAGTCAAAGTGTCTTGTCTTTGGAGAACTCATACTTTTGGTCTTAACCCTAACTGAAATAATAGATCTTGTGGAATACATTTTGGGAATTGATGAGAAGACATTTTAGGAACAGGAACCTTGCTTGATGCCTCTGAAATCATACCCCACGGATGTCCATCTCCTTTGTCTATGACTAAGACTGACCTTTAATAAAGACTATTGGTTTCTTTGCTTTCCACTCCTGGGGCCGTGAGTGCCATCTCAGTTGAAAAAAGAAAATAAAAGAACTCAGGCCACATATGACGCAGAAGTGAGTCATAGGAAGAAAATGATAATGTATCTATTCCCAGATGACAATTATATTTAGGATAATCTACTTTTCATCAAAATGCAGGGTGCAGACAGAGTTATTTTTTATTGCTTTTTCAAATACTTCATAATGTACTTCAGAAATTTTTTATGATAGCTTTTTAACAAAATTTTAAGAGAAATAGCCATGTCAGATAAAATTGTATTTTAAAATGTGATTTAGCATCATGTAATTGGTTTCCATACTGATAACTCTTTTTCACATATGTACACATAAGAACTATGTGTCAATTTAGGAGAAATAGTGTCTATTTTTCATTTTTTCTGGAGTTTTCGTTTTATACTAAGTCTATCTCATATTTTTAAGTGCTTTCCCAGTTTTTCTTAAAATTCATTCAAAATGTGTTTAGTATAATCTTTTGCTGCAAGACACTATTGATTTAATAACTTACAGGGCAAAAGACTACTAGGTGGAAATAATTGAAGATGCTGAAACATTGAGCATATTATTAAAAGTGACAGATTAATTCAGGCAGATTGAATAATGCAAGCATGAATGAGATCTGTGCATATTATTATGAGATAATACATCTTTGAATAATTCAGACCTTAGTTATCATTAAAGTTGAAAGAAAAATAAAATTATGTTAACATCCTAGAATACTCTTAATTAGCCTGATTTTCTCTTATGATTATAATGTAATAACAAAAATACATTATTAAATACTTTCATTTATTATTTTTAAGTGTTCATTAAGATCACATCATTAATCACAAAAGTCAGAATTGGAAAGTAATAAATAAGTAGATAGACCAAATATTATCCACAAGCATTATTTAAACAGATGGAGTCTAGTAATCTAATAATCTACCAAATTGTGTTATTTTTTTTCTTCCTGAATTTTGAGTATACATTTATTTTTAAAGCATATGTTTCTAGTTGTTAGAAGTGACCACATATTTCTGTTTTGAAATGTTCTTCTAATATTAAAATTAGTTTAAAAGATAAAGACCATAAAAAGCTTTAAATATAATAATAAGCACTAGAGTGTCCGGTTAGATGGTTACAGGGAAGATTATTAACTTGATACAAATTGACCTTTACAAAATATTTGGCTTCAAAATACAGAGGGCTGGGGAAAAGTAGGCAGAATAGAGGTTGGGAGAATGCAGCCCCAGTGATGTCACACATCAATCATTCATTTATTCAGGAGTTTATTTTATACAAGTTGCCCAATTCTATTAGGCACAGGGGAGTCAATTATGAAGAAGGCAGATAGAGGCCTTCCTCTTATGGCACCTACAGTACCAAGTCGGTGGGGGAAACAGAGAATTAAACAAGAATAAAGTGTGATGTATTTTATAGATCATTATCCCCACCATACCTGACCATGAGTAGAAATATCAAGGAAGCTGCTATGGACTGAATTTTTGTGTCTTCTAAAATTCATATATTGGAATCTAAACCCCAGTGTGATGATATTTGGAGATGGAGTGTTTGTGAGGTGGTTTGTTTGGTCAGGAGGGCAGAGTCCTTGTGAATGAAATTAGTGCCCTTATAAAAGAGGCCCCAGGGAGCTCCCTAGGCCCTTCTGCCATGTGAGAAGAGGCGTCTGTAAACCAGGGAGTGGGCTCTCACCAGACTCCAAATCTGCCAGCTCCTCGATCTTGGGACTTTCAACCTCCAGAACTGTACGAAATAAACTTCTGTTGTTCACAAGCCACCCAGTCTATGGTATTTTTGTTATAACAGTGAAAACAGACTAAGATAGAGACATAACCTAGTGTAGGGGAGAGTCTAGAAAGGCCTTCCCTTCATCTGAGATTGAAGAGCGTATAGGAGTTTGGTAGATGGAAAAGAAAGAGGAAATGTTGTCTAGACAGAATATGTTCAAAGGTCAGAGGAAAGAAAGAGCACAATGGTAAGAGGAACTAAGAGTGGTAGGTAAGGCTGGGCACTCATTCTCCATTTCCGGGGTGGGGGGTGGGGGTTTCTGGTTGCTGCAAATGGGATGCATTCAAATGCCAATGGTAACCTTTTACAGAAGGGTTTAAACAGGAAAATGGTGAGGTTAGATTTGCTCTTTTGGTAGATTTGTACTGACTGCTTTATGTAGAGTAGATTAGATTTTTTTATTGTAAAAATGAGAATAAAAAGAAGCCAAAAGAATAGGCAAAAAAAAAAAAAAAAAATTTTTTTTCTCTTCTAAGAGGAAAAGATGCCAGGAACGTACGTCTCTAGGATGATCGGAAATTGGATCTACTTGAAATGTTAGCATTGGCTTCAGAAAAACAACTATATGCTGTGTGTAACCAGTCACCATATACTAAACTTAAAGCTTTTTGATACCCAATGCAATATGAGTACAAAGAAAACTAGAGTTGAATTAATCAGTGATTATTAACAGTTGGTTATTTATTCCTTTAACAAATATTTATTTAATGTCTTCTCTGTACCTAGCATTGTTCTGGGCGTGGGATGCACAGTGAACAAAATGGATGTGGTATCTGCCCTCATGGAATTTGTAGACTGTACATTCTGAATCAAGAGGTTTATAATTTAAAAATGTTAAACTCAGCCATATAACTTTGTTTATTGCAATGGCCTGCCCAACTTGCCATTCTTCACAGTTCTAAAACTTTTGGCCACTGAGCCTATTTAACCTCCAAACCCATGTCTGCATTCCCTTCTTCCCACAGAATTAATCATGCCATGTGTTACAGGAGGGACCCTCGTGCTGGGCATTGAGGACCCCTGGGTCAGTAACTCTATCTTGCTGGGGCTCTTGCTCTGTCCTTGGTGCCGTGAGTCCTGTGAAGGGATTTCCTGGTTTGTACTTGAAGAATTGGACCCCCAACCTTCCCAGTGCCTTGGTTTTCTGTCAGTGGTCAGTTGTCCACCACTTAAATAGACACTATGGTTGATAACCACGTGGTAATGATATTGATGATGGTGGTAGCTGGAGGAGCAATTATATACTGCAAGCTTATCCTTATCAGCTGCTATTACCTTTACTCGTACCACTTGGCTCATATCACTTACATTTTTAACGTTCTGTCCTTGAACACATCTCTTAATTTTGGTTCTGCCTCCCAGGCTTATGGATTGACATGTCCATTCTGGAGTAACGGTACCATAGGCTCAAGTTATTGTCCAGTGTTAAATGATAATGAGTTACTATTTCTTCTAACGGAAACTTTGTTTGTTTGTTTGCTCTCTCTCTGCCCCTCCCCCACTCTTGCTCTGTCTCTCTGTCTCAAAAACAAAATGAACATTAAAAAATAAATAAATAAAACAAAAAAATAAATAAAATTAAGCCGAAATAGCTAGTACCAATTCAGTATCAATGCTCCTAGTTTAAATATTTAGAAATTCATTAGTTGATTAATTCACTAAGTACTTATTAGACAATAACTGTGTGACAGGCTCTGGCTGGGCTGTGTTCAGGAGATGCTAGTCCTTGTGGTGAGGACTAATATCCAACATTTCATCTCATGGCCGGACAAACCACGTACCATTGGCTTGCAGGCTTATAAATGGCTTGTGGAGGTGATTTATACCAATCACTAAATGTTTCTAAACAGATAATATAGCGCATTATATACTTGCAAATACTTCCAAAAATTATTAAGCCCCCAAAATTGCTACTTTGGGCTTCTGTATTTTTGCCATGTCCTTGTCCAAAGTACTGTGTCCCCTCTCTCCACACCATTGTTGTCATTTCTTTTCATCACTTAAAACATAATAATTTTTTTAAATGTTTATTTATTTTTGACAGAGACAGAGACAAAGCATGAGCACAGGAGGGGCAGAGAGAGAGGGAGACACAGAATCCGAAGCAGGCTTCAGGCTCCGAGCTGTCAGCACAGAGCCCGACGTGGGGCTCAAACTCACAGACTGCGAGATCATGACCTGAGCCGAAGTCGGACGCTCAACCGACTGAGCCACCCAGGTGCCCCTAAAACAATAATTTAAGGGGTGCCTGGGTGGCTCAGTGGGTTAAGCGTCTGACTCTTGATTTCCACTCATGTCATGATCTCACATTTCATGGGATCGAGCCCCATATCAGGCTCTGTGCTGAGTGTAGGGCCTGTTGAGGATTTTCTCTCTCTCTCTCTGCCCCTCCCCCACTCACACATGCACTCTCTCAAAATAAGTAAACATTAAAAATGTAATAATTTAAAATGTACTTATAACAAATCGATCAACAGATGCATTCTTTACCACCAACTCTCTATATAGTGCTAATAGGCTTGAGAGATGCTTGGAATCCCCCTTCTATACATTCCAGGCCAAAAGCCATCCTGTGTTGTGTGTTTTGGAAGAGAAAAAGTTTTTTTTTTTTTTTTTTTATAATTTTTTTTTTCAACGTTTATTTATTTTTGGAACAGAGAGAGACAGAGCATGAACGGGGGAGGGGCAGAGAGAGAGGGAGACACAGAATCTGAAACAGGCTCCAGGCTCTGAGCCATCAGCCTGACGCGGGGCTCGAACTCCCGGACCGCGAGATCGTGACCTGGCTGAAGTCGGACGCTTAACCGACTGCGCCACCCACGCGCCCCTTGGAAGAGAAAAAGTTTAAGACATGGTATTTTGATTTTTAGGAATTTATAAATAAATTTGAGGGATATGAATAATATGAATAGTATGTATGAAATAACAAATAGTACACATGTACCTAAATGCTGAATTTTAAACTATTCTGAGATTCTAGGAAGAGGAAAACTAACAGGGACTTGATCTGGATAGAGGATGTTGGGTTACTAGGAGTGAGAAGGATGCAAATCAGGGAAGAAATGAAACATGGTCTGGAATTTGAGGGATGGGAACTGTGATGGGAAGGAGACATTTTCTGGGCAAGAGGGGGAAGCGTATATAAGAGAGCAGGGGAGAAAGAAGGAGTAAGAAGTATGTTCATAGGAATGACCACCTCAGGGTGCAGCACACTACTGGAGAATATGTATTGTGAGTTTATTGGAAAATTAGATTTGGATACTTTAAGGCCCAAGTATGAAAGACTCTGGAAACCAAGTAAATAAATGGTTTAGCTAGACACAGAGGGCATGAGACGGATTAATGTTGATGGCTGTGTTCAAACAAGGTGGATCATGCAATGGTAGTTCAAATAAATACAAGCAGGAAGATTGCATTTGGGAGCCATTCTCTTTTCTCATTTGAATCTGCTCAGAAATCCTGTGTACACACACACACACACACACACACAGCCTCCATGTAAACAAAGAAAAAGAGCAAAGATGTCATTAAATAATAATCATGTATTAAGATGCATCAGTGATAGTCTTTTTTTTTTTTTGCATAATGGGAAGATTTCTCTCTCTGCCTTATATACTTTTTACCCATAAGTCTTCAGATTCTGGTAGCTTAAAAAGCGTTACACAGTAAAGACTGATAAAAATATAAAAGGCAGGACAGATACTCATTTTCAACAAAAAAATGGGGCAAATGAAATACCATTCTCAGATAACCTTTCACTCTTTTCTATGCAATCTATTTAGTATCAGAAAGAATGTGGCTACTATCAGAGGTCTTGTTACTACATGATGATATTCTTTCCACATGCAGAGCAAATAACTTTCTAACCATATTCATGAACAGACTTTAATCTCTTTTGGATTCTTTAAGAGACTGTGCTCCAAAGGTGATGTGGAGTCTAGCTTGCCACAAGCATCTCTAGAATGTCAAATGCCGTTGATTGGATTTGTGCAGCCCAGATGACAGACACCATTCAACAAATTGAACATAATATTGTTGAAGCTCATGACAAAGAAGGAAGGACAAAAGGGGATTAATTGTCAATTAGGATCTGAAGAAAACATTTGTTTATGGTTACTCACATTTTTAAAGGTTACTTAGTTATATTCTAAAAGTCTGGAAATATTAAGCATTCCTTATTTCTTTTCAAAAATGAGGACAATAGGAAATTATGGCTATAAGGAATACAACTTTAATTTAATATTTTGACATGAAAGTATACTGTAGTAATAAATTCTAATTTTTACTAGAAAAAGATGAAGGAAACAAATTGCTATTAGATAGCAGTCTACTCCTTTTGTGTATTAAATGACAATTCGTATGCATTCAACACTGGTCAGAACATTATTCATATAATGGCTAGTTTTACAGGCTTCTAAATTTTAAAGCAAGATATAAAACTTGAATAGGATTCGGGGGAGAACAGACATCTGCATTGTTAGAATATTAATGCATAAATCCCAAGAGAGGAGACTAAAGAAACTAAAATTACTTAATCTGGGAAAAAAATTTTCAGATATGTGATATTTTCTCTAAGAACAGAATAAGAAAAAAAAAAGCAATAACTAAAAAGATTTTGAAATAAGTATTGGGAAAAAACAAAAACAAAAAAACCTTCCTGGGGCACCTGGGTGGCCCAACTGGTTGAGTGCCTGACTCTTGGTTCTGGCTGGGATCATGATATCCCAGGTTATGAGTTGGAGCCCGCATCAGGCTCTGTGCTGATAGTGCAGAGCCTGCTTGGGATTCCCTCTCCCTCTCTCTCTGCTCTTCCCCCTGCTTGTGCACGTGCACCCTCTCTCTCTCTTTCAGAATAAATAAATAAATAAATAAACTTAAAAAAATTGTTTAAAAAAAAACTTCCTTACAATTAGTGCAACTAGACAGTTAAAATGTTATCTTTTTTTGGAGATATTTTAAAGTAGGATGGAATCATGTTCATTCATTCATCCATTCAACAAGTATTTATTGAAAAGCAACTAATGTACAAGATAGACAAGATCCTTGGTCTCTTAGATCTTACATTATAGCAGGGGAAATATGGTAAATAAAGTAATATGCTAAGAATTTCAGATCTTAGGAAGTATCGTGAAGAGAACAAAACAAAGCAATGGAAAGAAAGTGGCCACTTTGGGAGTTTGTACTACAGACTGGCAAGTTAGGGATGACTCTTCTGAGGTGGCAACATGGGCACTGGGACTTGATGACAGGGAAACAGACGTGCAAAATCTAGAAGAAAAGCGTGTAGGCAGGGTGAATGGCAAATGCAAAGGCCCTGAGGTGGACTTAAACACAGGAGACTCTCTTGGGAGGCAGAAGGCTTGCGTGTGCTGAGAACAGGTGAGGAGGAGGAGGGGAGGCGAGGAAAGAAGGGTGAGGTGGTTGAGGCTGACTCTGCAGCCTGTCTGCAATTCCAGGCCCAGAGGAGGGCTACAGGGCAGCTGCGGGGCAAAGAAGAGGGATAGGCAGGCTTTTCAGTTGGCTTTACCACTGTGACTTGAGAATAGCAACCCAAAGGCTGGTTTTTAAAAAAAAGTTGTTTTTCTTCTATAGAAAAGAAGTTATTCTAAACTTAGATGTAGAAGCATTTAGTTGTCCCCAACTAAATTCAGTATCCTAAAAACAATATCTTCACCTATTAAAGAAATGTTGTGTCTGAAAAGACTACAGGAATCTGGCTATCTTGTGAGCCTGGTTAGATATCCTTTCTAAATACCATTCCCAGACAGTGTTTTCCATCTATTTCCCATTGCTTTAAGATAAGAGAGAATATGATTTGGGCGTTGAATTTTCCCTTGTGAGTAATACTAACCATTACGTTGAGTAAAACTACCGTATTTTATTTTCAGTGTAAATCTGTTTTCTAACATCAGGTATTGAATCTGTACTTCTTTTGTAGGAAAGTATGGATATGAAATAATCATTTAATATTTAGTAAGGTAGGGGAAGAAGAAGGGGGTTACCAAATATTAGTGCTTACAATCTCTTTTGCACATTGTCTACAGCTTCACATAAAATACCAAGAAAGAGTGACTCTTCTGAGGTCATGGGGGGTACAAGGACTGGAACCTTGGAATCATGAATTCCCGGATATCTTCTAGATTTTCTGGAGCCAGTCAAACCTAGTGCCTGAATAAAGACTTTCTACATGATCCCTAATAACTTTGGCTTTAGTTTCATAAGCCTCTTACTATCAAAATGAGGTTGTTGTTGTTGTTTTTATTATGGGAAATAGATTTGTGCTTTACTCCAACCTTCACCTCTATTTACCTAAATGGCATTTATTTCCAGGCCTCCTTTGGGTGCTTGAAGAGATTCAGTTAAAGGACAAAGAATGTGACCATATTCACTACCATTCTTCTGATTTATCACACTCTGAGGAGGCACAGGAAAGTCAAAGCCAATCAATAGACTCCTGATATGATCAGTTATTTCTTTCTCACTATTCCTTAAGCTTTTGTCATATTTATCGTTTCCCCCTAGTGCTTACAATAGTCATTTATAAATAGTAGATTTTCGGCACATTTTGCTGAGGGAATGAGTGTGTATTGACATTTAGTATTCTTTATGAAATTCTTAGTTATAAAAAATAGTATAGGCTCCTATGTTCTACTAGAAGAAGGATAGTAAAATATTTATTCTACTACTTATGTTTTATATAACTTACTACCAAAAAGGACTTGAGGAAGCTTTATAACAATTCACTGAAGCAAATCAGTAAAAATATATTGGTAGCTTCTGTGTGCCTGGCTCAGCAGGATGTGATAGGGATCCCAGAATGGATGTGGTCTTCTCTGCACCCAAGGAGCCCACTGCCTTCTGGAGGCTAGCAATTAACTATAACTCATGCGATCAGTACTGCAGAGGTAATTTGAGCAAAGTGCTCTGATGCAATAAGACAAATGCAGTAAGACCAGAAAATCATTACAATTCTGATAAAACAACAAGAGTCCTGCATTGGGTGGTGGCAGATATTTGAAAAACCTGGCCTTGGTGTGCCTAGGTGGCTCAGTTGGTTGAACGTTAGACTTCAGCTCAGGTCATGATGTCACGATTCGTGGGTTCAAGCCCCACATGGAGCTTTGTGCTGACAGATCAGAGCCTGCTTTGGATCTTCTGTCACTCTCTGCCCCTCCCCTGCTTGTGCTCTCTCGCTCTCAAAAATAAACAAACATTTAAAAATTAATTAATTAATTTAAAAAAACCCAAAAACCTGGGCTAATAGAACACTGGTATAAATGAGCTCTCCCCTAATAAGGGGAATCATAAGATTTTCTTGGGAGAATTATCTTATTTTTATGGCACTAAATTTATCATGCTTGTCTTTCTATGAGTGCAATGCAAAACAAAACTGGTACTACTTATGTAGTTATACCAATAAATATACAAAAATTTTTAAATAGTGTGTTTTTCTAAAATCAATACTTGACAATAGTTGATAGTACAATCATATATTGTGTTGTATCTCCATGAAGATGTTGCTGCAGGAAATAAAGACGTATAGTCAGGCTGAGAGTTTTTTTGGTTATCTGATTTGATGTAGAGTTTAACTTACAAGTTATAGACAAGTAAAGAGCATATTCCATATCCCAATTGGACAGACTACTGCTAGTCACTTTTGTCACACACAAGAGACCTTCACCTTCAGATGTGACACATACCATTGTCTTCCTGTCAATGCTCCAGAGTCATTTTTCCAACAGTGTCAGCAATTTCTTCCTCAGAGGCTGGCCGCTCAAACTCTCCACCAATCTAAAAGGCAAGTCATTAAAAGCAGAAATTAGATTTCTTGCAAGTAAGATTTTTAACAGCGCTAAACTGATAGTGCGTGTCAGGGTTTAAAAGACTTGGGGACTAATCCAAGGAAAAAGATATGCCTACACAACAAAGTTGGGCAGAGCTTGGACAAGGTTTCCTGAGAGGGGAAAGTGCCTCACAGTGGGAGGCTGTCCAGAGGCTCACAGAGGGGGCCAATATCTAGGAGAGAGGAGGGAAGGGAACTCCTGGAGGTGGGGCCGAGGGGGGAATCAGAGAAAGGACTTCTTGCTTTCAGGTGCTATCACTCAGCAGCACCGTTTGGAGTCCCTGGGTCAGAAGGGCTACAGCATGTGGGGTCTTATCATCATGTGGCTATATCTTAATGGCCAGCAGGTGCCTGGTGAAGTTTTGCAATGATATAACGTAGAAGGGTTCTAAATGACTCAAATCTGCTTTTTTGGTGCCATTTTTAAAATAATTGAATGTGGAAAGTTTACATTTTGTGCTTTGTGAATTTGAAATAACAGGTCTCAGTCTGCAGTGAAGATATAAACAATCTAGGAGTCAATATGCCGAGGCCATCTTTGGCTCATTTATGAAGAAATGAATTTTTTTTCCCCCTTGCTCAGGGTTTGGTTCTTTGTAAAAAACAAAACATTTCATTGCTTAAGAAGTAGCAGTAAACAGAAGTTTATGAAAGTTATGGAAAATACTTTAGTTATTGTCTAAGGTTAAGAATTTGAAATGGGATAGAGGCAGATATATTCTGCAGAGCTTTTTAAGAACTAATATAGATCTCATGATTCACAGGTTGGATGAAATACAGCTTGATGCATTTTATGAGTCACTTAAACTCAATCAATTAAATTAAGTGTTTGAAGAATTTAGAGACCCACCAGATCTATTTGTGACAATGGAAATACACAACAAAGTGGTTGCTTGTCTTCTGATTTAACCTCCCCTCAAGATTCTTTACTGTCCCCCCTTACCAGAAGTCATTAGATAACTTAAGTGATTTGTAACTTGCTCCTGTCTGCAGTAATAACTGAACTTCCCTTTGCTGCTTTAAAATAATTTGCAGGTGTGTTTTTCTATTTATGTTCAAACAGTATTTGGTTGTATGTATTATTTAGCAACTAATCAAAATAGTTGATATAAATTTTACAAAACTTCAAGGAATAATTTTCCATAAAATTTTTGGAGTAAACATTTACTCAGTGTTGAATGGTTTTATTATGGTAATAAGCATTTATCAAGTACACATTCATATGTAAGGAAGTCTAGATCATTTCTTTTCAATGGTCTTGATTCATATATATATATATATATATATATATATATATATATATTGCCAGGAAGTAGGATTTATTGGTAAGCATGAATAGCATGTTAATAATTTAACAAGCATGAACCTCATGCTGAGGTTCTCATCAGTTCAGAGACTGCTCTATTCATCCAAGGGGCTACGATTAGGGATGTATTTGACCCCACAGCCATCTGGGATGAGCTGCTTTTCAGCCACCATGTCTTCAAATTCATTTGCATTACATGGGCTTAGTAAAGCCCTACTTCTTGGAAATGTGGATCATCTGGTGGCCACGGAACTTGAATTTGGCCCTGTGTAGGGTGTCAATCACATGCTCCTTGTTCTGCAACTTGGTACAGATGGACATGATCCTTGGCCAATGTGGACCCTGGCCATTGTGCCCTGGCGCTTTCCAAAGGCACCCCATGTACCTGTCTGGAGCCTAGATTGGAGATATCATGAGGTCACACATCAATGTCCACTGGAAAGGGCTGTTTCCAAGGTCCCTTAGGGCAACCAGACAATCAATAGACTGCATACACTACCAAGGAGGCTGCTGTTTGCAGCCATTGCACACTGGGCCCCCATGGGGAAAGAGCACAGTTTGATTGGCTGCAGATTGTATATTCTTAATAGCTTATCTTTAAGTTCTTGACTTAGTAGTAAATGCACTACTGCTATACTTTAAAAATTCTTTTTCTGAGTTCTAACCTTATTTTTTTAATGTTATGATGAATTATTTATCTTTTTAAACTATTGAGAATTGTGATGCATCAGATAATATCATAATATTCTTTCATTTAGAAAATGCAAATTATTCCTTTTAATATATTAAAGCATTCAAATTCAAAATATAATTATAATTTAACAAAGAAAGTATGTCATTTTTTTTAAAGCCACTGAGAGCCTTGTGCAGTGGTGTTCTAATTCCTCATTCAAGGCAGGTATAATCCAGTTGGGAAGAAAGATGTCTGGACTAGAAACCATCTAAAACAAATTCACTGAAATACATGTCCAAGGTTTTATATACAAAAGTTTTAGAGCAGTTTTTAAGGTTAGTTAATATCTTTTATCTGTAAAATTCCAAATTGAGCCCATTTACTATGGACTGTGGGCTGCCTATAGTCATAGAAATGCCCTGTACATTTTCTGATGTTCTTCAGGAAAAATAACTTCTATTTGATATGCACATAATTCTGGAAAAATGTTGCATAATTCATTGACACTAGTGTCAGAGAAAGTAAGCCAAGAATGAAAATTTTTGCAGACACCTCTTCAATAACTCTGGGTTGATCAGCTACCGTCTGTGGTATGGGTTCTGTTGCAATGTAACATCTCCTCTTTGAATGAAGAAATTACAGTGAAAGAAGAAGAATTTTCTATAAGATACATGAAGGAGTAATGTGTTTTTAGAAGGGAGAGGTGCAAGGCAGAAAATAACAGATGTTGACTAAAAAAGGAAAAGGAAGACACAAAATAAAACAAACACAAACAAAAAACCCAAGATATCATGGATGCAGAAATAACAAAATAGAATTTTTAGAGATATGAGTCAAATTTTCAAAAGTTTAAGTAAGAGAAAAAAACCTAATCAACATAAGTAAGTTGTAAACAGATGCAAATAAATGATTCTTTTCATATATATCTAAATATAATATATAAGTAGATATATCTATGTATCTATAATCTATAGTAATTTATCTACATTTATATAACTATATATGATTTATAGAATGAAGTCTTACTAGAGAATTCTCTGTTTAATTATAAAATGTATTTGAAAAAATCTATAAAACTCTTCTGAGCATCCTTAAAGAACCCTTATATACCTGGAGAAACCCACACCATATTTTTTAAATCTTTTTTTTTATTTACTTTTGTTTTTTTAGTTTTATATATATAGAGAGAGTGAGTTGGGGAGAGGGACTGAGGAGAGAGAAAGAGAACCTTAAGCAGGCTCCATGCTCAGCACAGAGCCCGACATGGGGCTTGATCCTGTGACCCTGGGATCATGACCTGAGCCGAAATCAAGAGTTGTTTTCCTTCTTCCTACCCCTCAAGTGAGACAGGAAGGCTGGAAGTACCAGGCTTGGGCACTTCCCCTCCCCCATGTTGGTTAGGCTCTGGTCAAATAGTTTCCCGGGAGGACACGCCTTTGTTAAGGAAAACAGAATGCTCTGGGCATATTCCAAGATGGTTACTTTTCTTCTTCCCCCTGCTGGAAGTACAGGGGGTTTTCTTCCAATTTTCACAAGGAAAATCTGGTGGAGCCCCAGGAGGCAAAACTCATGAAAGGGTGGAGACCCTCTTAAGACAAGCCACCAGAGCTTTTAGCTCTCAAGGTCATCGACTCTGACCCTCCAGCAATCCCTCCACTGCGGTTTAGAGCTCCTGCTATTAGCTCGTGCAGCAGGTGATACTCTAGGTGATTCTCTTTGTTCATCTCCCTCAAATTGTCACGGCAGTGGCCATCCCTGTGACCTCAATTCTCTCATGAATCTAAGAGGAGGGTGTTTTGTTTTGTTTTGTTTTGTTTTGTTTTGTTTTGTTTTGTTTTAAGCATTTGTTTTCATCCCCAGTTTCCTTGTTGGAGGAGAGTGATGACCTCCAAGCTCTTTACATGTCAGAATGGAAACCACAAGTCTCCAGAGATAAACTTTCTAAATGTTACAGTGCTAAAAATTCACTGAACTGGTTTCCAATTCAGGAAGAATCTTAAAATCTACTTAAAATCTTAAAAAACTACTTAAATCTTAAAAACTATTATGTGTATGTAAATAAATCTTCCTGTTCATTGAGAGGTCTAGATGCTCAACATTCCTTACATTTTCTCTATCTTTCTTTTCTGTGACTTGTAGCAAGAGTGACGGAAATAAATATAAGGCCACCTCTGTGACAAGCTTCTGCATACCCCATATGTTTTATTTGCAGGCTCTTTTTTTTTTAAATTTAGATAAATTTGCCTTTATTATTTAGGTGATTATTGATGTTTTTAGTATTCTTGGGTTTCCTTAGCCAATATTTCCATCCTTAGTATTTCCATTCCATCTGTCACTGTCTCTTTCATCAGTTTTTGCCCCCTTTTCTTTATGTTCTTAAAGAGCAAATTTGTTTGTTTTCCTGGTCACTGGTTTTGCAGGGTCAGTGGCAAACATTACAGCTTTACTTCTTCTCTTACAGTTTGGATTTTCTTTAATTCTCTTCTGACGTCAGTCATTTTTTACTTGATCTCACACTATTTTTGATTTTCTGCTTCTGTCTCAATGCATCATTCTTGAGCTTACCAAGGAAATCTTTTTGAAAACATTCCCCTGGTTCTTTCTGAAAACTGTTTTTAGAGATACTTTTCGCTGTGTTTTTAGGAAACGTCATGAGGCAAGACCTTTGTGTCTACAGCACTCAGATCTGCCTCGTGCTTTTGCTCAGCTTTTAAATAATGTGTGAGAAACGTCCTTGGTTTTCTCGCCACCACCTGAGGGGTCCAGCTTCTTACTCAGATCTGTACCAGAATTGCAGGTTGATTATGCAAATTGAAGAAGACTTTGTTTTTAAAAAAATTTTTTTAATGTTAATTTTTTGAGAGAGAGAGAGAGAGAGCACGCGTGAGCGAGCGTGGGAGCATGAGTGGGGGAGGGGCAGAAGGAGAGGGAGACAATCTGAAGGCTCCAGGCTTTGAGCCGTCAGCACAGAGCCCGACTTGGAGCCCAAACTCAGGAACTCACAAACTGCAATCGTGACGTGAGCCAAAGTTGGATGCTTAACCGACTGAGCCACCCAGTGCCCTAGACTTTCGACTTTTTAGTAGATTTTCATCTAGTGTGACTAATCTGATATATGCCTTTCCTTTTGGGTCACTGTACTGCTCTAGAGAAACAGCTCCAGTCCTGTTTTATTTTTTTAAGGGTAAAGCATTTGGTTGTTTTATTTCCCTATGTGGTTACCTCTCCTTTCACCTTTGTAACTTGTCTACATATACATTCCAAGGAGCACGGTGTTACTGCAGTCACATTGTGTTCTGCCCAGGTCATGGACTAGGAGTTGTAGTGTCTAAAACAATTTTTGAAAAAATAAAAATAAAAAAGAAATAAAGATAGAAATGGGGGGGGGGGCGGGTAGTGAGAGGGCATAGCTCTGCCTCCTGGAAAAAGAATCCTCATGAGGTTGGATGTCTGTTCCTGATTAGGTTTGGTAATAGAATAAAATGGAGTAAGCATTGCTAAGAGGATTATTTAAAAGAACCAGGAGGACATTGAGGAAGTGAGGCTTATGTACATCTTCTGTGTTAAATTCTCAAAATTTTTGCTGCACTCAGGCTTCTGTTATGTGTTAAACTGGACATAAATGGACTTTTCGCCTGTCACTAGCCCTAGCAATCAATCACATATAGGTTAGTGTAAATATAGCTATACCAGCACCAATCCGATCTTGTTCACAACAATTTAGGGGCGCCTGGGTGGTTCAGTCGGTTAACCGTTCAACTCACGATTTCTGCTCAGGTCATGATGTTACGGTTCCTGAGATCGAGCCCCGTGTTCTGCTATCAGTGCAGAGTCTGCTTGGGATTCTCTCTCTCCCTCTCTCTCTGCCCCTCCCCTGCTCCCTCTCTCTTTCTCTCAAAATCAATAAATTAACCATTAAAAAGGGGGAAAAAGCAATTTATGTAAATCCCCTCTTTCCTTTTAAAAACTCTAACCTCTTTTCCTCTCAGGAGCACACTCAATTTCAATCTAACCTTAGGGATTGCAATCCCTAAGACCCCAAATAAATGCACCCATTTTATTTTGCAATTTTGTCTTTCATCGGTTGACAGGTTTTGTTTTGAAGTTATCGGTAAATCCTCAGAAGTCCAGCTTCACAGAAAAACGAGTCAGCGTTGATGCAGTTTAACTGAAACTAAGATAATGTTTTCTCAAAGTGTTTCGTAGAGTTAAAATGATTAAAAAACAATTAAAATTATTTTGGCAAGTAATTATTAACAACATTTTTTTAATAATCAGGATATTGAACTCCCTAGTGCCCCAAATAGCTACTTTTCTGAATTGCTTTTTTCCAGGAGATGCTTATAGTAGACTCTGTTATGACCACGTGGGTCCCCCCTTCAGGATCGGGTCCTCGCTCCTCAGAGGCCACCCGTGTTGACTGCCAGAGGGCTCCTAGCCTGAGAACTCTCTACCTGAGAACTGCCCCTGGCTGAAGGGAGCTGCCTCACCTGAGATGCCCTCTCCTCAGGGGCAGACAGCATCCAAAGATTGGTAAAGCTGAGAACAAAAGCCCAGGCCACTTGTCCCAATTCAGGACATCTCCAAAGACCTGTCTCAGCAGCAGACACTTGCAGGAATCAGCTGGGGCATTTGTTGCCGCTGCATTACAGCTCCAGTTTTGCTCTGTCCAATCACAGTTCCTTCAAGAGTACCTTCCTATTTTGCCCGCACTCCTATCTGTTTGCGGGAATCTGTTTCCCAGGAGCCCAACTGGAGACAATACTTCCATTTGCCCTCTCAGATCTTCTCTGCCAATCTCTGTCCTGGGAGGCTCACCTCTTAATTCTGCTTCATTGGGCTACCTTGCCTTCTGGTATCCCATCATCTTCAGCCATCAGTAGATAAAGGCAGGGGATCAGAGGGTAGGAGGACAGTGGGACCTGGATATTTAACCCCCATCCTCCTCCCTGCCTCATGGTTTTGATAGCAGCTGAGTTACTCCGTGGTCAAGATTCTGTCAGCCTCTTATCCATGTCTCTGGGCCTTGGGTTAGTAAGGGCTTCCTTTTATTGCTGGTTTAATACCATCCTCTGCCCACATTTCTGTAAATAGTCATTTCATTAAAATTCTTTTCCATTCAGTCTTTTAAGTGTGCTGGCTATTTCTTCCTGGGCCCCTGACTGAAGTCATTTTGAAAACATCTTTCTTCATTTACTGGTTCTAATTTCTATCATCAACCATTCAACAACACAAGGTTTAAAAACTGCCATACAGCACATATCATCCTCTTGTACAACAGAACAGAAACGAGGTTTGAAAACCAGTTCATCATTAGCATAAGCCTTTATTACAAAATGCTGGATGTGAGAAGGCTCCAAAGGAGCATTCTAATATGGGCAACCATGGCGAAATTTTTTTTTTAATTTTTTTTTTAACGTTTATTCATTTTTGAGAGACAGAGAGAGACAGAACATGAGTGAGGAAGGGGCAGAGAGAGGGAGACACAGAATCTGAAACAGGCTCCAGGCTCTGAGCTGTCAGCACAGAGCCCAACGCCGGGCTCAAACTCACAAACTGCAAGATCCCGACCTGAGCCGAAGTCAGACACTCAACTGACTGAGCCACCCAGGCGCCCAAACATGATGGAAATTTTAATCAGATTGTACCTGAAAGGGTCAGCCAAAGTTCAGCTGGTTTGCGGAATATAGTGGTCCCCCCTTATCATAAGTGGGAGGATACGTTTCACAACCCTCTGAAGCCAGATAGTACCAAGCCCTAAATGGATTATATTGTTTCCTATACATACATACCTATGATAAAGTTTAGTTTATAAATTAGGCATAGTAAGAGAATAATAGCAATAATTAATAATAAAATAAACCCTTCTTGTGACAGTGTGAGATGACAAAGTACCTGTGTGGTGCAATGAAGGGAGGTGAATGAGGTAGGCATTGTCACATAACATTAGGCTACTACTGGTCGTCTGACACTGTATTAGGAGGAGTATCATCTGCATCCAGACCGAGGTTGACTGCCAAAACCATGAAAAACAAAACCCAGTTAAGGGCAGGGGCCACTGTCAAAGATAGTTCTCTTGAAGTATAAAGGATTTTTCTTACAAATCCAAAGCCATTGTTTGCACAATTTGGATTTGGTCAAAAGGAGTAGAGAAGAGCAGTTAGGGATAAGGTTGTGGGCTCCAGGAGTGGAGGGACGTGGGGCTGTGTGGGCAGGGTCGTGTGAGAGGCACATTCTCAGTCCTTCTCTGTGTCTCAGAGTGGGGACATGACTTTATCCTCAAGATGGGTAAATCATAACCAAAATAATTTAAGACCTTAAGAATATGTAGGGGAAGGGAGATAGAATTTTTCTTTTAGATTTGTTTACGCTTTTTAGAGGATGAAACCCAAAGTATGGAAATGGATTAAAATAACTCAGCACACCTCTGAGATATTTACATTCATTTCTCAAAGTGAAAAAATATTCCTTGTTAAAACAATGAACTAGATACATCTTAGGAAAAAAATGAGAACCTATTTGTTTTTTAATTTAGATAATAGAGCCCCTAAGCAAGGAAGTTTCGTTGAGGAAGATGCCTGAATCATCGTGATTGCAATTTAAATTAGAGAACCTAACAAAATACCTAATATAATTACTGAGGTGCGAAAATCCTTTTCTCTCTCCTTTCTCCTTCCTTCCTTGTCATTTGCCATCTGACCTCTCATTGAGTAAAAGGAAAAGGAGCCTATCACTCCAGGGAAAAAGGCAGCACCACTTTCAGGAAACCACTAATTCTTTCTCCTCCTTCCCTCAGCCCCATCTGCTATTCACACTGCAAGCAGAAAAGCTCAGTGTTGGGATAACTCAACTCTAAGAGGAACAAACATTTACAAGGGATTGTTGTGAGTGGGCAGTGTAAATTTGCTTCCTTTCAAGTCAACACTAGTGCCAGCGGGAACAACCATGGTCTCCACATCATTTGAGATTTCGTTGAGGCAGGAACTGCCTGTCAGTTTTACATATTTTGTAAAACTCTGACTTACAACACTGGATACGTTCTGTTCTCAAGCAACCACACTCAGTTGTTCTCACTGTGATTTCTTCTCTGCTGCCTTTGAAGTTAATATGAATATAATTTTCAAGTAGCCAAGCATGTGTTGATTATTTCATTCGTCTTCTAGATGGCCAGAGGATTGCATCTCGTGAGGACTGCTTAAAAACTCATAAAAACAATTTGGAAAGGGCCCTTTTTAAGCGAATGAAATAGAACAACCGGGTTTTAGTTCCAGGAACTCATAAAACTATATTAGCAATCTCTATGCGTGGTCTGTTGAGGTGCCTGGGAACAATTGGATACAGCTCACTGTTTCTTATCTTACTAACTTGTACTTTCCTATCCTATAGGATTCCCTTTTGAGATTGTTCTCACCTGTATCTTAGGCTTACCTCCTTTCTTTCTGTCTTTGTCTTATTCCGTGCCTTCATCCTTCTCATCTCACTCATCTGTGATAACTGATTTTCCACCTCTAAATTAACCCCATAATGGCACCTGCTGTATAAAAATTCTTAGTTTGCAGGACAAAAGTCAAGCAATAAGATTGGCTTCAAATTGTAAAGGGCCAACTCATTCTGAAATCTTATTTCCTTGTCACTTAGTTAAAGAAAAAGTATTCGTGACATCCATGACACTCGTTAGAGATGGTATAGAAGACTCTGTTTAAGAGGGACCACTGCAGAGTGTTTGGGAGTGGGGAAGAGAGATATGGCTCACCTACCAAACACAAGGACAAGCAGGGATTTATAGCCAAGGAGTGGGGTGGGGGTCAGTGAATAGAAAATTACTAAGAGGAAACATCAAGTCTTCAAGGATTCTTGCTAGACTGGCTCAACTGGATTCTTGGTGAAGGCAGGCCAGGATGAAGATGGAACTGAGGTGGGAGATGAGGAATTTGATCAGGTGTAGAGGGTGGTCAGGCCTGAGGGTGGAGGTTTACACTAAATTGACTATGCAGAATCCTTGCTAAAGGACAGAGCTCAAGGTCAACAGCTAATCAAGAAGAGACCCATTGTCACTCATTCCTTTTTCATTCTCACACTGGTATTCTTTGCAGCACAAAATTCCTTCATTGTATTCTGATGATTCCTACCTTATTGTCATAAAGCATGCTATTTCCTCAGCCTGAAGTTTTCTTCCTGCCTACAAATAGTTTACTCCTAGTCATCTTTTAAAATTCAGTTCAAATGTCGCCTTCTCTTGGAAGTCCTCTCTGACCCACAAGTCCAATTTGGATGCTCCTCCTCTGGGCATCCCTTCGTTCATTCAACAAGTGTTATTTAGTGATGATTCTGGATCATTCCCGGAGCAAAGCACTGAAGATGTGGTGGAAAATGCTGTGAATGAAACTTGCAGCTTCGTATTGTCTTTAGCTCTGTGGGAAAGGCCATGTTTTATTGGACACTGCATCCCTAGAACTTAGCCCAAAACATGATGTGTACTAATACTCCATGTTCAGTAAATATTTGTGGAAGGCAACAATTAACAAGGGCAGGAAGTAAGAATGGAAGGTGTTGGGGAAATAGAGTTAAAAACAACAGAAATTTATTGAGTCTCAGTTCTTAGAGGATGGAAATCTGACATCAAGGTACTAGCAGGTTGAGGCTTTTCTCCTTGGCTTGTAGATGGCCATCTTATTCCCTGTGCCTTCACATGGTCTAACCTCTGTGTGTGTGTTCAAATTTCCTCTTCTTATAAGGATATCAGGAAAATTGGATTAGACCCCCCTAAATGACCTCATTTTAAATTAATTACTACTTAAAAAACCCATATCAGAATATAGTCACTTTGCGAAGTACTGAGGGTTGGGACTTAAAAATAGAAGTCTTGGAGGACATAATTCAGCTGATAATACCTGTCTACCTTGATGAAAGTAGAAGAGATAGAAGAAGAGAGCAGCTTTATTATTGAATACATATTAAACCAGAATTTGATGCACATCACATGTAATCCACTACAGAGATGGCAAAGACAGGACTACACTTCCCTTTTATATGGTCAAGCAGATACAACACATTCAATACATATTCTTAAGAGAAGCAACAGCCAGCCCTCAGCAGAGAGGGAGGACCATACCATTTGGCACAGAGTCCATCCTAAATCCCCTTAGTGAGTTGGCCATCTGTGCTTGCTAATTCCTTTTTCTAAAGAAAAAATACATTTTTCTTATCTTTACAACAGGAGGTACTTTTGCAACTTGGAGTAAGGCACCCGTTGGAAGTTAGGCTCCTACCCTCCCAAAGCAACTGAGACACAGGAGCTCTGTCTTCCTTGATGGTTGTGTTTTGAAAAGATGACTTCCAGGTCCATAAGAAAAACATCCCTGGGCTGTAAAACTGGACAGAGGCTTACTTAGCCTTTTAAAAAGATTTGTGTACATCTCAAAGGAACAAAAAACGAATTTACAGTAAGATTTCTAAAGTAAATGCTGAAAGAAAAGGGAGGGGGGGAGTCTCTTCCTTATTTTCCACTGGTATAATTAAACCTTTTATTTTAAATTTCTACTTGCCCTTGCAAGGACAGAAAGGGAGGATGTCAGACACCAGGTGTTTCCTTCTCTCCTCTGAGGTGATACTCATGTTGTGGGACATTTGTACACATGGCACCATTCACAGGTATGCTCAGGGGTCTGTTCAAATCCACCACACGCATTTCCACTCAGTCCTTCCATCTCTACTGTTTAGAGAGCACAAGAGGACTCAAATTGATGGCAAGCATAGTTTATCCATTCTGACTTATTAAAATGGGAGTCACTTACATACATTCATAATTTAACCACCAATAGCAACAATTCACTTGCTTTTCCCTTTTAAACTACCTACTGTACTTGGTGTGATACTTGAGAACTACTAAAAATGACACAAAATAAAAAAAGGAAAAGAAGAAGTTGTGTTTGTCATTAAAATTCATTTAGAATGTGCATTACTAACCCCCTCTTTCCTCTAAAAACAAGAGGAAGGAAAATGAGGAATTATGTAGATAAATCATCTCACTGATAAGGTACCTATGCATCTACCACTGTCTCAGATAAGTTCTGAATTTCTCCAGCCTTCTGTTCCCCAAAGGCCATGCTGCTTTGGTCACAGTAACAAAGAATGGCAAGAAGCATGTAAAGATACACACTTTTTTTCTTGGAACCAGATACGTATGCAAATACAGTAAACATTTTTGTTTTTAATTTAAATCCAAGTTAGTTAACATAGAGTGTAATAATGATTTCAGGAATAGAATTTAGTGATTCATCTCTTACATATGACACCCAGTGCTCATTCCAACAAGTGCCCTTCTTAAAGCCCATCCCCCATCTAGCCCATCTACCCACCCAACACCCCCTCCAGCAACCCTCTGTTTGTTCTCCGTATTTCAGTCTCTTATGCAAATGAAGTAAACAGTTTTAAAAAATGATTTGAATTATGCACAAAAGGAAAGTAGTAGGAAATATACAACACATGGTGATTAGTCAATGATAGGATGATAGACAATCTTTTTCTAATACTCTTACTTTCTAAATTTTCTACAATAATATGCAAAATAATTATAGCAATAATTTTGTTAACATTCGAACAATGAAAATTACTAATTCCATGATTTTCTGGGTTGTTTGCCCTAATTCTATGTGCTGGGAAAAATAAGTATACATAGAATTGTTTATCTCCACTCCGATATCTGTTGTCTTTTGGCAACACGAAACATCCAGTTCTAAAGAGCAGCTGCTGAAGAGAGTAAATAGTCATTAGCAGGGTTGTACTTATTCTTCATGATTTCCTCCGTGATCTTGAAGGCAGTCTTATTTACCCCCAAGATAGCATTTGGACGCACACATCTGGATTTTGTCATTTCCCATGTAGCTGCATTGGAGTATTATATCACTGAGTTCTAATTACATATTTTAGCTGTGATGCAAATAAGTCTTCGGGGTTCTTTTTCAGTTATTTACTAATGTTCTTATATAATTCAGATAGACGGAACTCCAGTAGGATGTAAGATTCGGGAGAGCATTTTGAAAACTGTCCTAGAAGAGTAGCATCATGGATGGCCTACATGTCATCTAAATCTGTGTTTGGACTGTGTGTTCATTAGGCATTTCTGAAAACAGATGGAAGGCTAGACCAAACTGCAAGGCCATTTGCAGAAGTCCAGGAATCTGCAAATGTGGATCTTCGAAAGACTCGTACGGGCTGGTTGAACAGCTACAGGTCCACCAGTTGGGCTGAGCTGGGAGCACCCTTCTGTCAGAGAGGTGCCTGAGACCAGCAGAGTGCTGCACCCCTCCAGTGACTTGCATTGTTTATGATGCTGGCACTGCCATCAGTGAAGAACACTGAATCCTTGTCCATCTCAGACAGTTGGTCCCAAGGGGCTCACCATGTAGCCAGAGGAGGAAGAAGTGGGGGTACCATTCCCAATTCCACATGACTCTCAGGCAAGGGGCTGAGCATGGCAGAAGTCACACCCTCCCGTAATTTAGAAAGACATTTGATGTCAGGTTGAGTCCTCTCCCAAAGGCAAAATAAGGGCATCAGAGGCTTTGCTGAGCTTCTGCTGGCAGGCATGTCCAGCCCAGGGCACTAGTACTAAATGGGGGCCCATTAAGACCTTGTTTCCTAAAAAAGCCCAATAGGATGCAAAAAGGTGGCACTCAAAATAAATATACTGCGCTGCCCCTGAGGTGGGTGCTTTGCCTAAAACACATAGGAAGTCAGGTAGACTCATGTTTGGTCCAGAGACTCCAGGAGGTATAGTCAGGTGTGGCCAAGGACTCAACTCAGGATGTAAAGCCAACTGGGAGTAAAGGTGAGGCTTGTTGGAATATCCATTGAGCAGCTTCTAAAGTGCACTGTTGGGCCTCACCCCCATGGAAGCTGGCAGACTTGCATACGGTTGCATATATAGGCAAAGAATTAGGAGAAAACGTGAAAAGTATGTGTTGTGCCTGTCTGAGAATAGTGGGTGGTTCAGTAGTGAGCAATTGATGTTTGATGGCTCAGGGAATCTTTCAGTGCTTAGAGAAGCTGATGCTCAGAAACTTGACAGGTGAGGCTGTCCCTTGGATCTTATAGGGGGAAGTTTCCTAGCCACACTGATGTAAGTGCTGAGTAAGGGTGTGCAAATCTGTCCGTACCACTTCCTCAGAGGGTCCCCTCAGCATAATGTCGTCTATATATCATCTATATGTCATCATTAAATGGCTCCAAATGGCCATTTCCCGACTGTAAGCTATTGAAATCCTGGCAACAGAGGCTACGCGCTATGGCAGGGTTGTTTAAATGTCTCGTTATGAGCTGCCTAAATGTGTACTGAGCACCCTCAAAAGTGAAATCAAATTGGGATTTCTCTGTGATGGGAACAGAATCAAACACATTAGCTAGATTAGTGACCACACAGGACACTCCTTGGGCCTACTGTAGCTCTTCAATCAATTCTATAACGTGAGGAATTGGAGATTTAATAGGTGGAACATGAGCACTGAGGTTCCCGTAATCAATGGTGAGGTACCACTCATTAGTGCCTGGCCAAATGGGGCTGTTGAAAGAGGAGATTGTGGGCTTAATGATTTTGTCTCAAGCATTTGTTTAATAACAGGGCGTAGGTCTTCAGTGCTCTGTTTAAGTTGGTATTAGAGGGTGTTTACCATCCTGACTGGAGGAGAAAGAGGCATCAGTGCTCATTTGGTGGGTTCTACCAGGAAGGCCAAGGACTGGGGCTTGTTCCATAAAGTGTCGTGTCCGTGACTCCATGCCTGTAATAGGGAAGAAAGAGCCAAGGGGGCCCCAGCGGAGGAAGCTATTTGAGGCAAGTGGTATCAACAATTGCATCAAAATGGATTCATACACCTGTGGTTACTTTAGTGTCAATGCCCTGTATGTAGGACTCCCTCTTTAGGGATTAATTCAGAGGGACTTCCTGGAATAGCAGTGACTTGGACCCCCAAATCTAATAGGGCCAAAAGGACTGTATTTTTATTGTTCCAATGGACCACCAGAGTGGTATAGGGGAGATTGTTGCCAGGAGATGGGATAAGCCCTGAAGAGCCACCAATTCCCTAGGGTAGGTGTTTAGGTGGCTACCAGTCCCAGGGGTTACGGAAGGGGGCAGAGGAGTATCGAGGACTGAACTGGGGTCAGAGGAGGTGGAAGGTGGATAGGCTGTAGAAGGGGGCTGTAGCTGGGAGAATGCTAGTTTTAGGACCTGCAGTTTAGATACTAGGTGTCCAGAGATCAAGTAGCCAAGAACTCTGAGATTTCATAATTCCCTGTAGAGGTTTGCCTATGTATTTTCATAGAGAGAAAAATTAAGCCAGGGATTTATTATAAAGGGAGTAGGGATCCTTCTTTATTAGGGGAAATTTGTGTAATGGCAGTCCTTCTGGTGCAACAGAAGCAGAGGGGCATAAATGCAGTATCTGGGTACTTTGGTGGAATTTCTTCCATGTCAAAACCATGTCGATGACCCCTTGTACATTTTAAATGGTTTTGGCAGTTCCAATATAATGTAGCACCACCCTGTAACTAGGAAGAGTACTTTGTAAAAATAATGATCTGGACTCAGAAGTCAAATGGGGCCCCTTCAGGAACAGAAATGAAGAGGGGGTCATTTGGGTTAGGATGGTTATCAAAAAGATGAGAAGTAACAAGTGTTGGCAAGGATATGGAGAAAAGGGAACCCTTGTGCACTGTTGATGGGAAAATAAATTGGTTCAGCCATTGTGGTAAACATTTTGGAGATTATTCAAAAAATTGAAATTAGAACTATCATATAGTCCAGCAATCTCACTTCTGGGTATACATCTGAAGGAGATGAAATCACTATCTCAAAGAGCTTTCTGCAGTCCCACACTCATTGTTCACTGCAGCATTATTCACAATAGCTGAGACATGGAAATAACCTAAACATCCATCGATAGATAAATGGATAAAGAAAATGTGCTATATAGATGCAATGGAATATTACTCAGCCATAAAGAAGAAAAAAAATCCTACAATTTGCAATAGCACGGATTCACCTTGAAGGCATTACGTTAAGGGAAATGGGTCAGAAAAAGGCAAATTCTGTGTGTTGTTCACTTACATGTGGAATCTTAAAAAGTTAAATAATAGAAGTGCACGGTAGAATGGTGGTTGCTAGGGGCTGGGGGAAGGGAGGTGGGAGAGATGTTAAAACATACAAATTTCTAGGTATAAGATGAGTAAGAACTGGGAATCTACTGTGCAGCACAGTGAGACTGTATTACATACTTGAAAGTTACAGAGAGTAGACCTTAAATTTTCTCACCACACACACAAAAAGTAATTATGTGAGACAATGGAGGTGTTAAAACTAAGCCTATTGTGGTAATCCTTTCATAATATATAGGTGTATCATATCATAACTTTGTACGCCTTAAACTCATACAATGTAATGATGCAATTAGATCTCAATAAAGTTGGTTGGAAAAGAGACTAAAGAAAAAAAAAGATCCAACTCCATATACTGATTTATTTTTTAATTAATTAATTAGTTAATTAATTATTATTTTTGTGTGTGTGTGAGTAATCTCTACACTCAACGGGGGGCTGGAACTCAGGACTCTGAGATCAAGAGTTGCTTCTACTGACTGACCCAGCCAGTCACCCTTCCATATATTGATTTAAAGTTGAATTTTTCACTTAATACAAAATTTTGAACATCTTCCTAATTCAATAAATATAGAATTCATTATTACTTTTAATGGTACTTCATTGTATGAATGTACCACAATATATTTAATTTTCTTATTGTACATGTAGTTAATTTTCATTTTTTGAAGCAAAACAACAATGTGGTGAACATCCTTCTAAGTAAATCTTTCTATTTATCCTGTATGATTTCCTTTAGATAAATTTTTAGAGAAAGATTCCTGAATCAAAAGCTATAATATGTTGTACTGAGGTGTGTATACATATGAAGAATTTATTCTTCATGAAGAATGAAGGAGAAATGCACCGTGGTACACAGAGTCAGAAAGGCAGGAGTTAGCACCTAAAATACCTGCTGTGTGACCTTGGGGAATTTTCTTAACTCACTGTGCTTTGGGTTCTTCATCTATAATAATGAGAATAAATAACTCCCTGCCACATAGGTTGGCGTGAAAAAATGCATGTGAAGGGCTCAGTGCAGTGCCAGTATATGAGTCCTTGTTGAAATGTGTGTTAATACGTTTAAAATGCAGATATTCTTGGGTATAAACCACCATAGATACTGCAATACAAACACTCTCCGAAATAGCAGAGAGGCCCCTTTCCTACTGAGTTGCACTGACAAAGGCAACACACAATGGATGAACTCAGATATAGGCAGATGTCACAAGAGAAAGAGTGTCTTCTAGGGTAAAAGTTTGAAGAGAGTACAAGACTGAAGCCTAACCGATGGTAGTAGCAAGGCTAAAGATTCTGTTAACACAAGAGCGGCGGTCAGTTTTGAATTATGAATATCGGGAAAGGGTACGAGAGAGACTCAGTCCAGGAAGAAAGGTAGCTGTGGACCAACGTGGATGTTGGCTCAGTAGCTCCATCTGTCCTGAAGAAGTGGGTGCACCACTCTCCCCGCTGGCTGCCAGTAGGAATGAAAACCATCCATTCGCTCCCCTCACTCTATCCTCAGGTTTATTTAATCACCTTCTGATTAAAGTCTCCCTTCCCAAGCAAACTGTATTGTAGAGAAGAAAATGCACTCAAGGAATCTAAGTATTCCAGCCCATGTAACAGTTATATTTTAGGAATAAATTAATAAATCGGTGTTCTATGTTGTTAAAAAACTCATCATAAAATGTATATTTACAAACGTGCATGGAAATACATTGATAAACATGAAAGCCCTTTATGAATGTTCACTAATACAATGCAAAAGCTCACCATATTCTGAGAAAAACCTGCATAATAGGGAAATACCTTCCTGCCTTCCTTCCTCTCACATGTGTTTATGGACTGGTGAAACTGAGGCAGGCATGGCTATAGGTACTTAGCATTCAACAACATACAAGTGTTATCCAAGGATAACAACCACAAAAGAAGCCATACATAATAATAAATCCAAATAAATCTCTCTAGAGCTGAACTCATAGTTTAATGGCCACTTACAACATAAAAACTAATTGAAGTTCAGTTTTCTCACAGATGCATTAAAAAACAATTTATCAACAAAAAAAGGCAATCTATCATGGCTTTTAAATGAGCTTTCAAGTAGAAATTTGAGGAGCACAGTAACAGATGCTGAATGAATTTTATTCTGGTTCCAGTGTGATAATTCTTTATTTTACTTCTCCAAAGGAGAAATTAACATTAATTAGAATGAATTAATTAATTATAACAAAAATTAAAAGTTTTCATTTTAAAATATTTAAGGATTATAAATGCAGATCTTACCTTCCATCTCACCCAACATTAATTTGGCCAGAATAGAACATTTCAGCATTTGATTCAAACTCATCAAAAGATCTCAATGACTTTATTATAGACACAATTGCCTCAAAACCGTTTTTGGGAGACACTAACAGAGGGTGGGTAGTAAAGGCCAATTTGCCTATCCAAGAATTATGGCAGGTGAAATATGTGAAATAATGAAGCAAATGGAAAAGAATCAGAGTTTAAATCAAGCAGAAAGATTTTCAGAAGAATAAGAAGTAATTGGACCATCAGTAAGAAGAAATTAAAATGATGGTTGGAAATAAAGAGTAAACTATACAAGAGTTCATCAAAATTTGGCAAAATTTGTTCATAATTTATTTTTTTTTCAACGTTTTTTATTTATTTTTGGGACAGAGAGAGACAGAGCATGAACGGGGGAGGGGCAGAGAGAGAGGGAGACACAGAATTGGAAACAGGCTCCAGGCTCCGAGCCATCAGCCCAGAGCCTGACGCGGGGCTCGAACTCACGGACCGTGAGATCGTGACCTGGCTGAAGTCGGACGCTTAACCGACTGCGCCACCCAGGCGCCCCATAATTTAAATGCACGTCTTACAGAGGTGCCTGGGTAGGTCAATCAGTTAAGCATCTAACTTGATTTCGGCTCAGGTCATGATCTCATGGTTGGTGAGCCCCACGTTGGGCTTTGTGCGGATGGTGCAGAGCCTGCTTGGAATTCTTTCTCTCTCCCTCTCTCTCTGCCCCTCCCCCACTCACTATCACTCTCTCTCTCAAGATAAATAAACATTAAATGAACATGTTATATAAACTCAAGCATTGTCTTTATTAGTTTTATAAAAACTACAAGATCCAGGTGTAAATTCATATAAATATGAATGTCCTTAAAAATTTTTTAAAGCAAGGGCACCTGGGTGGCTCAGTCGGTTGAGCATCTGACTTAGGCCCAGCTCATGATCTCATGGGGTTTGTGGGTTCGAGCCCCACGTTGGGCTCTCTGCTGACAGCTCAGAGCCTGGAGCCTGCTTGGGATTCTAGGTCTCCCTCACTCCCTTCCCCTCCCCCACTAAAGCTCTGTCTCTGTTTCTGTCTCTCTCTCTCTCTCTCACTTATATTACCTATTCATTCACTTTCTCCACTATCCCCGAAAGTATACCACTTGAAAAGGAATCTGAGTTCACCTTCCCCCAAACCTGTTTATTTGTCTCTTTCAAGGTCATGGCATTTGGTGGTAAAAGATTTACTTTAGGGGCTCAGCCAGTTAAGTCTCCAACTTCGGCTTGGGTCCTGATCTCAAGGTTCAGTCTGTGAGTTCGAGCCCCTTCTTGGCTCTCGGCTCTCAGCACAGAGCCTGCTTCAGACTCTCCATCTCCCTCTCTCTCTGCCCCTTCCCCTGCCTCTCTCAAATAAATAAACATTAAGAAAAAAAAAGATTTGCTTCCATCATCATCTGGAGTCATCTAGGATCAAATTCTTAGAGAAAGTAAGTCTTGGTTGACACCTTAGTTGTCACCTTAGAGCTTTTTAGTGAACATGAGAACTATAGTGTTTGTTGATTTTTTCTAATTGTTTTTGTTTTTTAAATTTATTCATTTATTTTGAGAGAGAGAGAGAGAGAGAGAGAGTACAAGTGGGGGAGGGCCAGAGAGAGAGAGGTAGAGAGCGAGAGAGAGAGAGAGAGAGAGAGAGAAAGAGAGAATCCCAAGCAGGCTCCATGCTGTCAGCACAGAGCCCAACGTAGGGCCAAACCCACGAACTGTGAGATCATGGCCTGAGCCGAAACCAAGAGTCGAACACTCAACTGTCTGAGCCACCCAGGTGCCCCTGTTGGTTGTTTCTAAAGGGAACCAACTTAGAGAAAGAAAATTTGAGTTCAGGATCAAGTCTAAGTAAAAGGCCAGAGCTTCCATGATTGCCATAAAAGAAATCTCTATTTACTAGACCTGTAGGATCAGGATTTCTGAAAACCAAACCCGAAGTCTAAATAATAATTCAAGATGAATCCCCACTCTCATGGAGTCTCTTAGGTCAACAATTAGGTCACTGGTTATGAAAGATTGGGTTCCCGAAAAATTGGGATGATAAAACTCGAGAAGGTTCTGACTAAGCTGAGAAAATCAAACCCTAAATTCTGTCAAGCCACTTTTGCCAGTTTAAGCATCCCTTTCTCACCTGTTTTATAAAGGTAGTGTGCCCTTGCCTGTAGAAACTGTACAGGTCTCCTGTGAGGTAGATGTCTTGCACAGACTTCTAATTCCCTTAAGACTTCCTTCCACCAGAGCCCAGACTGAGTGAAGTCCATAGTGAAAGCTCCATTCCTGTGCAAAATGCCCACTCTGCTCCTTTTGTTCTACGTTTATATATGACCTGAAACCCAGATCACCAGACAGCTTAAGAAAGACCCCATATGAAAGACAAAACTAGGGACGCCTGGGTAGCTCAGTCAGTTAAGCATCTGGCTTAGGCTCAGGTCATGATGTGGTTCTTGGGTTCGAGCCCCACATCAGGCTCTGCACTGACAGCTCAGAGCCTAGAACCTGTCTCAGATTCTGTGGCTCCTTCTCTCTCTGCTCCTCTCCTGCTTGCGCTCTCTCTCTCTCTCTCTCTCTCTCTCTCTCTCAAAAATAAATATTAAATAAAAAATTTAAAAAAGAAAAAAACTAAACAATAAGAAATCAAACCAACATTAGCAACAAAAACAAAACATAAATGAAAACAATTTGAAAAAAAAAAACAAATGATGGAAGAGAGTAGAAAAACAAAAAGATAATGTATCCATGGAGCAAGAATGGAGTACTATACAAGGAGCAGTCAGAGATTAAGAAAGAGCTCATGAGAATTAAGCACATAATAGCAGAAATGGAAAATTATAAAATATTTTGAAAGATAAAATAATATCCCACAAAACAGACAAAAAAGGCCAACATATTATACACGAGCAAAAATATAAAACTAGAGGATTAGGTCTGTAGGACAAATTTCCATATAATAGGAAATTAGAAAGAGACAATAAAGAAAACAAAAGGGAGAAATTGTCAAAACTAGTTCAAGAAAATTTTCCAGACCTGAATGACCTAAGTGTCCATATTGAAAATGCCCACAGAGATGCCCTGTAAAATAAATGAAACAAAACCACAGGAATATATATCATTGTGGCATTTCAGAACACTTAGGACAAGAAATTCTAATTATCACCAAGAAAAAAGAAAACAGTTTAAAATGATCAAAAGACAAAATGGAATTGATTTCTCATTAGAAACACTTGAGGCAAGGCAACAATGAATCAAGGTCCATGCATCCTTTATCTGGATTCCACTAAAATGAGAGGACATCCACTAAAATGAGAGGACATCCAAGAAAAAGAGACAGGAAATACACAAGAGACATTTAGGGAGTCCTCAGGATTATGGTCCAAAAGATTTTAGGATGATGACATGGTCAGCGGACCCAGAGGGGAAGCAGTTCATATGGGACGAGGTCAGGAAACTTCAGGAAAGTTTCTTCCAAAAGATGAAATTAATAGAATCTATCTAATGTGTTTCAACCTAATGACAAAAGAGTTACACAAATAGGGGACATAGGGGAGTTGAACTAATTATAAGTACATACTAAACTAAGTAACCAAGTAATAGAAAATTCCATGGAGAAAAAATTACAAGTCACCATAGTATACTGCATGGCTTGGTACAAAATATCCACCGACCACAGTGTTGATGTACAATATTGGGATAATTGAGAATAAGTATGCCTGCAGGGTAGGTAATGGTAAAGAAAAAGAAATCAGTCCTCAGCTTTCATACTGCCAAATTTATAGATTGTGCCTAAAACTGAAAATTTAGGGACTGCCAGTCTAAATAGATTGCACAGAGGTGAAAAAAACAGATGAATTAAAATTTTTGCCTGGAAGGTGAGATGGAAGGGAAGGGTATAAGGGAGACTTTTTTTTTTTTTCTGGTAAGCCATGTAGAACTATCTGCTTAAAATATGTACTTGAATAACTTTCTAGAACTGTTGGACTCAATATGTGCGTATATAGCTTTGGGAAAAGTTAAAAAATTAAAAACACAATTTATTCATAAATGATTAAACATTTCTGATCATGCCTAAGTGAAGATTTAGGAGATTAACCACACACCAAGAAAAGTGAGTGGATAATTGCAATCAAATACATTATGGTTCACATACTTTAACCTAAATGCTATTCATCTTAAACTCAGTAGTTTGAGTGAATCATTAATAATGTACAGATGACACCAAGAGAGGAAAAATTATTTTGAGTCATCCATCTTTTTTTTTTTTTTTTTTTGTCAAAATACTCAGGGAATGATTTTTCCAGATATCATCATTTGCTGTAGTCTGATGGGGGGGGGCTTCCCCCTACATCTTGACACTCATAATTTATCTTATAATGCTCCAGGTCAGAGTTGGATATCCCCAGTGCTCTAATATAGATGTGTGAATTTCACCGTATTTTTATAAATTATTCTTCCCTCTCAATGAGTGGGGTTTGTGACCAGTCATTGCAGCCTTTCTTTTTTTGTCACTATAAATGTTGGCCAGCTTGAAAGTCTAACATCAAAACATAATGAGTATAATCAAGTGTTGGAAAGAAAAGCCATCTGAAAATTCCCTCCCACCCCCAACTAATGTATAGGTTCTGGCAAAAATGTTCCTTCTGTTATTTTTAAGACGGCCCAGGACTGAATACTTTCCTCATTGAACAAACTATGGAGAATGAATACATCCAGTTCCCTGTCAACCTGGTCTTCAAAGACCTCCTCGTTTATTTGATTAACTTCGGCCAAAAGCTAAATTATATAGTTATGTGACATCTGAAAGTGACTTTGATAAAACTGGTACATGGTGACCTAGAAACCTTCAGACTTTGTCAGATAGGAGTAAGTTTAACAATATAAATAAATCCCTTTTCTCCCTGTGCTCAACGCTCACTGGATCAAAAAGCCATTATGTTATCCTGTGTGGTTCTGTCTGCTCTGACTCCTTTCATTTAATCAGATGTCCCTTTGGAAATTCCAAAATTCCATTTTTCCCCTCTTCAGCTTTGTTTCCTAGAAAGAACTTTTTTTTTTTTTCTTTTTTGGCCTAGAGCATCTTGCATGTATTCAATCCTTCCATTTGGCAATAGAAGAAACAAAGAACTTTGGACATGTAACCACTCATGGTTCCCACAGGTGTGATTTATAAACACGATGTTGATTAACTCAGCAGAATTAGGATTTATAGTCCTCTTTTCTGAGATGTCTTAAAATAGTATACAGGAAAGTAAAAAAGTTTATCCACTCTAAATATTAGTTTTTCTTAACGTTCATTTACTTTTGAGCAAGAGAGACAGCATGATCAGGGAAGGGGCAGAGAGAGAAAGAGACAAAGAATCCGAAGCAGGCTCCAGGCTTTGAAGGCCAGCACAGAGCCCATTCTGGGTCTTGAACCTATGAACTGTGAGATCTTGACCCGAGCCTAAATTGGACGCTTAACCGACCGAGCCACCCAGGGGCCCTTCTAAATATTAGTTTCTTAACAAACAACATATTTAATCATTTGAACCTCATATGCAGACTGTGCAAATCCGTTAGGGTGAAGGAATCCTTTTATTCACCTCTTCTTTCCTTTTATTCGCCAATATTTTTTCCTGTATGCATTTTCTGGCTGGTAGAAAGAGGACAGGGAGGGGAGTGTAGCTTCCTCCTCTCACAAGTATATTTACTGTCTCCAGAGACCATGGTTATAACAATTCCTATTGCATCATCTAATGTCTAATTAGCCCATTCATGGAGGTAAAATCCCAAACTTCTTTCTAAGTAGATTTAGAGTCTTGACTAATACATCACAAATAGAACAATTCACTTAATAAATGGGTATCTAAGAATAAAGAAAATTGTGTTACATCAAAGGTTTGGCTATTGTTTCTCTAATTTTGTCTGTTTCTTTTTTTTTTTTTTTTAATTTTTTTTTCAACGTTTATTTATTTTTGGGACAGAGAGAGACAGAGCATGAACAGGGGAGGGGATGAACAGGAGAGCATGAACAGGAGAGAGAGGGAGACACAGAATCGGAAACAGGCTCCAGGCTCTGAGCCATCAGCCCAGAGCCTGACGCGGGGCTCGAACTCACGGACCGTGAGATCGTGACCTGGCTGAAGTCGGACGCTTAACCGACTGCGCCACCCAGGCGCCCCTAATTTTGTCTGTTTCTGTTGGATATACTTTTCATAGTGTTTTGGTAACTTGTTAGAGAAATGAATCCTGTGGGTTATTTGAAGTATGGTAAGAAAATTGCTTTTCTGCTTTCCTAAAGTTGGTCAGAATGAAAAAATTAAGAATAAAAGAATAAGTTGAAAATACTCCATTTTTTTACTATCCAAAATTAAATATTGGTAAAATATTTGGAATAATGAAGGAATTTATTCCATCCACATATGAACAATTGGGACGGATGAAAATAATGCAGTGTTTTGCTTGATTTATTGCCTGTGCATCAGCTTTTTAACAAAAAGACAATGAAATTGCATTTGTCATTGTACTTGATGCAAACAACTCAAGCAAAAGTTACCAGCTGACAGTCTCATGAATACTAACATCATGAATACATAACATGTCTTAAGCAAGGATGAGTTCAGGGAAAGGGACAATAATATAATTACAGTTCACTGAGTGAACTAATCTTTTGAATTTTACTCCATGGTCCCCAGTGTTCTATGAAGTCTTCTCCGCACCCCCACCCCCCCGCCCCCGTTCACATAACTGAAACTTAGGGCAGTTTAGAATCTACTTGTCAGATCAATCCCGGCACAATGCTCTATTACCTGTCATGATGCCAGTGGAGAGTACATCTCCTTGCCCTGAAGATTCTGGAAAGTCCGAGAGGCAACTCAGGAACCCAAAGCCTTTAAGAAGCTTCTCATTGGCATTTTTCTCAGGCATACGACCATTCCCCTATTTGAACACTGACCAAAAAAAAAAAAAAAAAAAACAAAAACCAAAAAACAAAAAACACTCATAAAATTCTTCCTTTTATTCAGTAAATGACCCATTAGAATAATTTTCTAAATTTAAGATTTTTTAACTTCAACTTCATCATTAATGGGTGTTACATAAAAAGCAAGCCTTTGTATTTAACAGCAAGTCACAAATTTAGTATACTTTGGTTTATTATAAGAAAATATTCAGCATTTACTATGGGGCGACCTGATCAGGTGGAGACTGGAAGTGTGGGCAGTGAAAGGATTCGCCCAAATCAGAACAAAGGAGATAGAAATTTATTGAATACACTGTGAGGGACCAGGGGGCAGAACAGCAAAACAGAGACTGTCTGCCAGGAGGAAGTGGGAGGGGGTTGTTGTTAAGGAGGGGAAGTGAGGAGGTATGGGAAGGTATGGAATTTTCCTTTTTTGATAACTGTGCCTGCTTGTAAGAAACCCATTGGTCAGCTAAGGCTTATGGGTTTTTGAGATGGATCGCCTAATTAGCCTGTTTGGGATCAGCCTGAGGGCCCCTTTCTCAGGTTTCCACTGCTCAACTCTGTTGCCTAAAAGTGGCCTCTACACCTACTGTCCTGAGGTCCTGTTCTAGTACCATAGAGTGAGTGATAGGTCTGGCACAGCTGTCATCCCCCAGAATTTAGGGTTCCAGGGCTTGCTACTGATGTGGATCCTAAATTTGCCATTCTACAAGTTAAATGCAACAAGATTGGCTTAGAGGTGTTAAAAAAAAAAAAAAGCAGAAATCAACTTGGTAAATTTAGAGATCTAATTGGCTTTATTCAGCTCTTCAGGGATTGGGCAACGTCCCATCTAGCAAATAGAAGGGAGCTTGTGGGGAGTGGTACAAATGGAAGATTTTTATAAGCAGAAGGAAAGGAACAAGGGAGTTATTAGGAAAAGAAAAGAAAGAATGGTTTCAGGCAAGGTCACCTTCCCTGAGAGTAAGGGCGGAGGTCTTACCATGCAGACTACCTCACTAGTGCTGATCAGGAAGACTGATTGGTTTAAAATTCTGCTTCTAGGAGAGCTGAAACTGCAATGACATTAGGTATTAAGTCTTGGTGGAACATAGCATCAGTGACTCCATTTGGGGCTTGTTGTTTCTTTTTAACATGCCTCCAATGAGACTCGGGGGAGAGAAGCCCCTTCAATGAGCTGAGGGATGCTCTGACATTTACCGAGCCTTCACAGAGGTGATATTGGAGTAGGGTCTGGAGGGATGCAATTTATATGCGGAGAAAACTATAAAATTTCTGTACTGACCCTTTAAGGTATTCATCTTTTTTTTTTTTTTTAAGGTTTATTTATTTTGAGAGAGAGAGAGCATGAGCAGGGGAGGGGCAGAGAGAGAAGGAGAGAGAGAATCCCTAGCAGTCCCTGTGCTGTTAGCATGAATCCATGAACACAGAGCCTGGTAAGGCTCAGTCCCATGAACCATGAGATCATGACCTGAACCAAAATCAAGAGTCAGACGCTCAACTGACTGAGACACCCAGGTGCCCCTCATCTTATTTCTTATATCAGCTAATATGTCAGTAATTTGGGAGAACTTCTAAGTTGCTCCTCTATTATTTATGAGCAAATATTATATTGTTATTTTGTATCGAATAAAATGTACTTAGGTAATAGAGGCATTTTCATTGTTTTTGTTTTTTTTTTTTTAGGAAAAATCATCTTCATCTACCTAACACCCAAGTATTTCACCAACTTCAATATAACTCAAATTAAATAAATTATTTCCCATGAAATGTCAGGCAATCTCTGTCTTTGCAGACTAATGTAATGGACAAATGGCAGTGTTATAGGATTTATTTTATTTTTTTTACCTCAATCCCCAGGATTGGTTGCCTCGCGGCTTCCAGAATGAAAAGGTGGACACAGAATAAAATGAGCAGCAGTTAAAAGTGTATTAGAGTTTAAGATCAGAAAGTAAGAATAGTATGAAAGTTCTCTTTTCAGAGGGCTCTTTACATTTGAAAGTGAATGCCTGGAACTATACACATTGGCCTTTGGTTTATAAGGTTCTGGTCAGGCATCCCGCTTCCCCTTTCCCCCTTGTTCCTTCTCAGGTCCTTCACTTATTGGCTTGATAACTCTAGGTGCTGGGTTGTCCATTCCTGATTGGCCCGATTCCATTGTGTAAAGAGTCAGCCGCCTTGATGGTGACACTTTGCTAGGGGCAAAAGAGAACCTTGGCTTAACATTGTCCCAGAGGATACTATAAATCTACTTCCTTTATCTCAACTGCCCCAAGATACATGCTGGCAATCGTACTCCAAGCTTATGCCCCACCCCCATATACATCTGAAGGGTCTCATAACTGGGTTTTATTAAACAGTAATAAGTGGTATTTCCCTGGCAACAGCTAGCCCCTCAAGGTCCTGGAAACCTTGCTTCCAAAATACCTTAGAGACTTAGTCTATCCCTGACCCCCTCCCAACCTGAGGGTATAGAATGACTTACCCATCACAACCCCAGTGCAGTTCTTCCTGCCCATGGGTCCTGTCCCCATCCTTTCATACAATCACCATTTGCACCAAAGATGTCTTCAAGAATTCTTTCTTGGCCGTCAGCTCCGGACCACCCCACCCTCATCCCAAAACTTCATCACAGGGACCCCAGTTCCTAATCTTTCCCTCTTTGCCTATTTTATCCTATCTTTCCCTATCAGAGCATCTAGGAAAGGATGTCAGTAATTAATAATGGAGTAAGTATGTAATTATGGAAATGCAATCTTGAAGTATTCGCTTGTGTAGGAGTGCAATATATCATATGAATCTTCATTTGGAGTGGCAAAGGTACAATAGATTTTGGAAACTAACTTTTTTACACAAGTGATTTCAAGTAAGTCATCCTCTTGATTTTTGTGAGCTGCACAGAGTCTTAAATCATATGCTTACTCTAACTGCTAAATCACGGGAAACTCTTGCTTGACTTGATAAATTATCTGGATCTATACATACCTTTGTTGCTTATATGTGAGCCAAGATGGAGTGGAGCCTCTGAAAACCAACCACACTGCTGCCATTATCCAATTTCCTTCCAATGATGATTCATGCAGTTTCACAATTCCAAAGGTCACTGAAGGTTGTGTTTGTGCAAATTTGGGAAGGCTGTGGGAATCAGAAGATAACTCGAGGCCAGGTTCTGTCATCATCATGTGCTATCAAAGGCTCTGATAAGCCTTAAACATGAAACTACCCATTCTCTCTCCAAATGATTTCTTCAAGGGGGGACAAAAAAACAGTAGCTGGGAAAATAAAACCTAAAGCAACGTTGGTAGTTTGAAAAAAATACATGCAGGTGATTTCAGCAAAGAGAGACCAGAGATGAATATGCTATTCATTAAAAATTTGGTGTTTTTCCCCCCTAATATTAAGTATTTACATTCAACTTGTCTTTCCTTTGAAGAAACAGGACCTAGTGAAAGACACAAATTCGGGATATTTCAGATGGTAAGGAAATAAGGCCATAGTGTAGACAATGTTAAAAGAGAAAAACCAGCCCAAATTGGAATCATTTGTCCCCAAAGACAAACCAAGGCTCAATTACAATTTCATCCTATTCCAGGAATGTAACCTTTTACAAGTCAATCTGAATTTTCTGATCAGCATTAGTGAGGTCATCTTCATGATAAAAGCTCTGCCTTTCCTTCCCAGACAAGAGATGTCTTTTCTTTTTTTTGCTAATAACTTCTTGCTCCAAACTTCTTCCTCTAAAAACCTTCTATTTTGTCTGACTCCTTGGAGCATCCCTGTCTTTACAGGGTCTCTTTTTGCCATTTTTGGAAATTCTTTTTCTTCTACACAGTATTTCTACACCAATACAGAATTAGAAGCAAGTACTTCAATTACTGTTCTCGATTTTAATATTGACAAACAAATAAAACAAAGCAAAACCATAAAGTAATCTTGTATTGACCACATCGCACTGAATGAAGTTTTAAATTTCCTCTAGAGAGTGATGGAAAGGCTTTCCTCAGTGGGCCAGAATTCCTGGTGCATTGTGGTAATAATGCAAGGTACTAAACTGAAATTTGACCCCAGGAATAGCTTGATCACTCTTATCCTATGTTTTAAAATAAACCTTTACTCCTTTGTTTCCTCCTTGCTTCCTAATTTTTCCTTCTTTGTGGATTTGTGTGTGTGTGTTTACTCTTCAAAATGTACTTCAGGAACCCGCAGGGTGTCTGGGTGGTTCAATCAATTAAGCCTCCGACTCTTGATTTTGGCTCCGGTCATGATCTCTGTGTTCATAAGTTCGAGCCCCAGGTCAGGCTCTGGGTGCTGACCATGCGGAGTCCACTTAGGATTCTCTCCCTCCCTCTCTCCCTCTCTCTCTCTGGCCTTCCCCGGCTCCCTCTCTCTCTCTCAAAATAAATAAATAAACATTAAAAAAAAAAAAAGAGTGGAGCCATGGTGGACCAGTAGCACAAGGGACATGTGGCCAGGGTCAGCCTTGGCTAACTTATACTGCTTTGTTGACCAGCTTATTAAGCCTGGTGATGCTACTCCCACATTTCACATCAACATGCTTAGATACCCTTCCAATGTTTCTGGCATCCACTTAACTATAGTCTTGAAGAGAAAATAATGGCATTTGCAAAACTCTTTTTCTTATTTTTTATTTTTTAAGCTTATTTATTTATTTTTAAGAGAGAAAGAGTGTGTGTGAGTGGGGCAGGAGCAGAGAGAGAGGGGGACAGAGGATCTGAAGCAGGCTCCATGCTGACAGCAGAGAGCCCAACGTGGGGCTCAAACTCACAAACTGTGAGATCATGACCCGAGGCAGACACTTAACTGACTGAGCCACCCAGGCACCCCCTAACAAAAACCTTTAAAAAATATTTAAAGGGGTGCCTGGGTGGCTCAGTTTGTTAAGTTTCTGACTTTGGCTCAGGTCATGATCTCGCAGTTTATGGTTTGGAGCCCCGTGTCGGGCTCTGTGCTGACAGCTCAGAGCCTGGATCCTGCTTCGGATTCTGTGTCTCCCTCTATCTCTGCCCCTCCCTGCTCGTGCTCTTTGTGTCTACCTCTCTCTCAAAAATTAATAAACATTAAAAACAATTTTTTAATTAAAAATATTTAAACATAATAAATATTCTTTCCTTTAATGTATACCACAATTTCTCTTAAGTTTATGAAACATACATTTTATGCTTGGTTTGACTCTATTTTATGTCTCATATCCTCTGGTATTATTTCCACATGTTTTAAGCCTCTTTGTTTCTTAAAGATAAATTTAGAAAGTAATCTCACTGCTACTTCAACCTCATTGTATTAGTCACTTCACCTTTCTCTCAAGAGCCATGGAAAACTTGTGTCAAAGCTTTGCTCAGGAGAAACAAATCACAATGACAGCTGATGTTCCAGAGTACAGCAAAGAAAGAAAGAAAGAAAGAAAGAAAGAAAGAAAGAAAGAAAGAAAGAGGCGCCTGGGTGGCTCAGTCGGTTAAGCATCCGACTTTGGCTCAGGTCACAATCTCACGATCTGTGAGTTCGAGCCCCATGTCGGGCTCTGTGCTGACAGCTCAGAGCCTGGAGCCTGCTTCGAATTCTGTGTCTCCCTCTCTGTCTGCCCTCCCCCGTTGATGCTCTGTGTCTCTCTGTTTTAAAAATAAAATAAAAAAAATAAAAAAAAATAATGAAAGAAAGAAACGAAAGAAAGGAAGAAAGAAAGAGAAAAAGCATAAAATGATGAAAACTGCCAAATAGAGGCGTGGAGTCAGTCGTATATAAATCTTGGTTCTGCCACTCACTATTTGTGTCAGCTTGGGTAAGTTACTAAAGAGAGGAGCCTAAGATTCCTCATCTTTCATTAAGACAATAAAAACTATTTTTTTTCCATTGTGACATAACTTTGTAAAATTTCTTACACTGCACTTGGCACTTACAAGGTACTTCAATACAGTTCAATACACACTGTTTTGTCAGGCATGGTGCCTGACCCTAGCAGGATGAAGGTGCAAAGACAGGCTCCTGGATGCAGGAAGTTCACGGTCTTGTTCGGTTCCTACCATGCCCCTGGTGCCTCTTTCCTTTAAAGCATCGCTTGGAAAAACACCCTCCCAGAGGATTACAAGAAACGCCAAACAGTGATGTTCTCCAAATCTCATGTTGGGAAAGGTCTTGATGTGAGGTTACTTGATGAAGGTCTATGGTTTGGAGAACATTCTATTAATAAAACTGCAAGCACAGATGGCCTGGAGTTCTTTTCAGGGACAGCTTTCTGAACAACATCCATGGCAGCTGGTTTCTATGACACGGTCTTTACCAGTAGAAGAAGGAGTCAGGTGGCCTGGCTGAATTTCAACTGGGTGGCACTTCATGGAATTGGACACTATTTAGCATAAATTTACTGATTTTTGAAACAGATTGTCTTGTGATTTTACTGCTCTTTCTTTAGGAAGAGGGGTTTCATCTGCTGTGAAGCTTAGTGTGGTTACCTCCTTTCTAGCTCATACTTTGCTTCTATGTAATTGGTCAATGCCATTTGTGTTTCAGGTAGAGAAAGAACCAAAACTAAAAGTAAAGGTAAAATTCATTTTAAAAATAGCATGTGATGTGAAGCCATGGAACAAGCTTCTAATGCTGCCAATGCCATTTGGCTTAAGTTAACATCACATTCAACACTCCTCTCTGTCAGTTGTCACTCTGTGAAAAAAATCTCAAACGGGGAGAAGGCTCAGTGGTACCTGAACATGATATTCTTTGTTGAGATGGAGCAAGAGAACTGGTCAAAGGAATTTTTCTTTTTACTGTTTTAAGTACTGATATACCAAAGAACTATTTGAACTACTGTTACAAAAGGAAACAACAACGAACTTCAATGGCTTTTTCTGTGCTCTAATTGGCTGCAAAACCCACAGAACTTGCAAGCTGAAATTGTCACTATGTCAGCTAGCCAGTCCATGGGATTCTTTTCTTCTCAGCATCTACCAATAGATTGCAATGATAGGCTGAGCCATGACCTTTGATTGGTGGGCTTTGCCATAGTGGTTGTGGTCAGACAAAAGGAGCTTGAGGACCGCTTGTTTAGTGCTCCTCAAATCTGAATAATATCAGAATTACCCAGAAGAGCTTCTACAAAAAGTCACATTTCTGGGTTCCATGCCAAGATTCTGATTTTGTAGGTTCAGGGTGGGGCTTAGGATCGGATATTATAAAACTTCTTAGGAGATTCTGATAATGAACCAGAATTTAAGACATAGTTGAGACAAATGTGCTTCTGGTTGTATTTCTAGTAACTAGGCTCCTGCCTTTTCTATCTTGTCCCCCATTCCCAGTAACTAAATCTTGGATATGTTCGTCAGTGTCCAAGTCCTTCTTTGCTACACTACTTAGAACACTTTTAAAACTGTGGCTTTATTTTGCTCTTTCCAGTTGGCTTTATCCCCATATTCTAACATAGAACAGAGTCCTAAATTCTAAATCCCGAATAACCTGGGCCATATAAAAGGAGACAGAATGCCCTGTTGCAGGCTTGTCTGGATTTGCAGTCTTTTCTGCTCTTGGGTTTCCTGACACTATGCTATTCTTTCTTTGTCCACCTGCCATACTGTCTGACCTTATCTTCAACTACTTCTCTGCATTACCACCTGTTGCCTGGCATCAAGTCCCTGCATCAGGATTCTCAAATTTAGGCTTGCATATGGGTCCTCTGCAGTGTATGTTAAATAGATTTTTGCACTCATTTACCTGTTAATAAATCAGAAACCTTGAGAATTGATCTTAGGATTCTAGATTTTTAGAAGCACCTGGATAATTCTGATGGAGTTACTGCTGAACAACACTTTGAGAAAAAGAGCCCATAGCTCTTTTTGTGGATATATCTTACTCAAGTCTTAATTCATTTAGGTCCAATCCACCCTGCCGCTCTTAATATGCCACCCACCTGGCTGTGTGATGAAATACACCCACATTGAATTAGATCCAAATGCTATCACTTCCTATCTGAGATTAATCTTGTCCTTTTCTGAACTTCCATTGCTCTCCATTTGTTTCCTTCTTTGGCTAGTCCCTGTATCCAATCTTGTATTATACACATTTAAGAAATTGCAATGTCCTCCAGGGCAGCCTCTGGCTCTGAGTAGTCTCTGTGTTTCCAGTGCTTGGCACAGTGACACAAGGCCTGGCACCTGGTGGGTGATTGGAAAGCTTATTGGATGAAAAAGAGAACTAGACTGGGAACTGCAGGTATAAAGCAGCTTTGTGACTTCCAGAGATTTACCCTCTTTTTAGAAGGGAGTGATTTGAAAGTATTTCAAGACTTTATTTAAAAATGTCAAAAGAAAAAAAAAGAAAGAAAAGAAAAAGAAAATGTCAGGAAAAAGAAAAATCCTCCTAAAACAAATGATTGGTTGTAATAGTGGGAGAAAGAATATTGTAAGAAAAACTGTAAAATGACCAAGCTTTGGTCTTTCTGTCTGGTCACAGTTTTGACTAGGAGATGGTTGGTGGGTGGGACTTGGAAATTCTTCAGTGAATATGAGTTAGATGACAACCAAGCTGGGTTCTTAAAAATAGGGTGTGCAATATCTTAGTCTCTATAGTAGTTGCCTTTTTTTTTTTAAGGTTAAAACAAACAAAATCAGCTAGCTTTAGAAATTGACTTCTCAGAAACATTTTTTCTTTCCAAAATTTGTAAAACACTTCCTATCAAAAGAGACCTCAATGTTGGACATCACTGTTGCATTTCAACACAAAGAGACCTACGTTTTCTCACAGTGCTCAATAAAACTAAGAAGCTAAAGACCAATTCACCTGCTCATTTTTCCTACAGTGCAGTTGATAACCAGAATTGGACTCTCAGTTTTTTCTTTTTTTCTTTCTTTCTTTCTTTCTTTCTTTCTTTCTTTCTTTCTTTCTTTCTTTCTTCTCTTTCCCATCAAAAAACCCCTGGATATAGGGGCTTCTGGGTGGCTCAGTTTTTTAAGCTTCTGACTCTTGATTTCAGCTCAGGTCATGATCTCACAGTCATGAGATCTAGCCCTGCATCATGCTCCACAGTGAGTGTCGAGCCTGCTTAAGATTCTCTCTCTCTCTCTCTCTCTCTCTCTCTCTCTCTCTCTCTCTCCCCTTCCCCCCTAGCTCTCTCTCACTCTCTCAAAAAAAATTAAAATAAAAAAATTAAAAAATTAAAAAATAAATAAAATAAAATAAAATAACAAAGATCTGGGTCTAAAGGAAAAAAACAACAACAAAAAGCCAAATCTGCATAGAAAGTATATAGGTAAGCTTTCGACATGATGAACTCAGCCAATGTGCTTATCCAGTCTTCTTGACATTATTTTTTTTTTAATTTTTTTATTTAAAAAAAATTTTTTTTTTCAACGTTTATTTATTTTTGGGACAGAGAGAGACAGAGCATGAACGGGGGAGGGGCAGAGAGAGAGGGACACACAGAATCAGAAACAGGCTACAGGCTCTGAGCCATCAGCCCAGAGCCTGACGCGGGGCTCGAACTCACGGACCGCGAGATCGTGACCTGGCTGAAGTCGAACGCTTAACCGACTGCGCCACCCAGGCGCCCCTTGACATTATTTCAATCCTCTTTCCTCTAATAATCAGGATCCAGCAAGAAAGAAAACCACACCAGTTAATTTGACAGGGCTTAATGTGAAGAATTGTCAATAGGTGTTATTAGGGAACTGAAAATTTGAATAGGTAGGACTAGTGATTTACAGAGGTAGTAACTGCAGGAAGTAGGTTCATCCTTACGACTGGAATAAAAGAGAAAACACCAGGATTATTAAATTTAGACGTTAAGAGTGGAGATTGGTGGTATTAGGACCCAGACCTGTGGGAAGGGGACTTCCTGGCTGTAATTAGTAGCCTAGTAATTTGTGAGAGGACACCCATGGAACATGTGAAGCCTGAAGGTTACAACATGAATGTATCAAAATCTGTGCTTTTGAGATGCTCACAAGGTAATAGGGAAAGTAATGATAATATATGTGAAGGCAATTTGCAAACTGCTAAGTATTAGAAAAAGGTAAATTTCTATTGTAGTTATTACAATACATGTCATATGTATATCTATCATGGTCATTCAAATAAGATATTCTGGGGCAGCCTGGATTTCATCTGTCCCATTGTCGAATGATGTGTTAAGCTGTGGGAATTGATTTTTGGTTTAGAATATACAATAATCAGCTATAATAGTACACATAGTAATCAACTTCTAAATATACTTGATGATGACCTAGACTTATCAAATGTAACATAAAAATTTCAGTCTTTACCTTGCTGGTATTCAAGATCTGTTTATTCTAGTCTGTCTTTCTTTTTTATTTTTATTTATTTTTTTTAATGATTATTTTTGAGAGAGAGGGAGAGACAGAGCACGAGTGGGGGAGGAGAAAAAGAGAGGGAGACACAGAATCTGAAGCAGGTTCCAGGCTCTGAGCTGTCAGCACAGAGCCCGATGTAGGGCTCGAACTTACCAACCATGAAATCATGACCTGAGCTGAAGTTGGTTGCTCAACCAACTGAGCCACCCAGACGCCCCTCTAGTCTAACTTCAGATGGTTCTCACGCCTACATTAGCTTCTTGGAGGCTGGACCCAGTGGAGTTGGGAGGAGTTGTGGAGTGTTGCTGTTGGGTACCTTTTGAGATAGTTTAGGCACACAAAGCAGGGATTGAGTCATCAAATACAGGCAAAAAAAATGTAGGCTGTTTTACTCTTTGTCATTCTATATTTTGTCTCATGGGCTATGTGAAAAATAAACCACTGGCCCAATCAAAGTAGGGATGCTGAGAAGCCAGGCTTTAATTAAGTTCTTGCAAGAGGGGGTGTCTGATGGACAGGCACACAGGGGGCAGTTACATCAGCAATTTATCTCCTAGCGTGCATATCCCTCTCTTGATTCCTCATTGGCTGAGTACTACAGAGGTTACAGCCTTACTCAAAAGTTGCCCATGCCCATGTAAGGCCAAAAAGTACTCTGATTGGAACAAATGTACATTCTTTGAGGTGACACACAGACTTCAGTTCTTTGGTGCATGCTCATTGCAAAGCCTGTGAAAAACAAGCCCAGGAAATGGAGAGGGGAAGAAGAACCAGGGTTTGGGACTCCATTGTTGGGGGGCTCTGGTCCATCCATATTTCCGATAGTTTGTAAACCTCTGGTTAACTAGACAGCAGAGCTTTTATTTGGTATTTCTGAAAATGAATCATCTCACTCCTCACAGGTTAAAAATGGTTTATTACAAAAACTTTAAGAGTCAGAAAACAGTTCATCAAGAGTCCACAAATTACATATACTTACAGGTAGAAAATAATTTCATATAAACCTTTCTCAGATCTACTTGTAGACAGGTGGCAAAATCAACATTTGTGTTTGGGTTGATTAAGAAAAAACATGAAATTTGAGTATGAAATAATGGGCATGGAGAATATTTCCTCTTGATTTAAGATAACAGTCTTTTGCTTTACCATTTCATCCCAGAAATCAGATGATTCACATAAACATTACATAAATACTCTGCATTTTGTCAACAAAGAAAGATTCTACAAATATCTGCAGCCAGGATCTCTCCCTGTAATTAGCTTCTCATTATGCAACTCACCCTTCAATCCACTCAAATCATCCTTTACGCTAATTGCATAATATTTCACTGTTAGCAGAATGTGCAATAGTGCTCTACCATTTAACAAAAGTTGGATTCTTAATCCAGACCTTTTGTAAAATAAAGCACATTTCCTGGCACGCAGCACTTACAAAGTTTTGGTTGATGCATTGAATGTTGTTATAATTAAAAGATGAACAGGTAAAATTTAAGTGACACTTTATATCAATGTGATATGTTACTCAACAATACGTCTCATATGTAGCCCAGTACGACTCTGGATTCCTCCTTCTTATATTTAAAATATAAATAAATGACACCAAAATTACTTGTGCAGCTTAAAGAGATGACTCATCAGATGTTATAAATTATAAAGACAGTCTATATTTAAAATATTTATGGTCTTTTTGTAATTGTTTTCATCTTCCCAAGAGCAATTTTATGATTAGTAATAGTAATACTTAATAATAAACCTTTTTGAGTCTTTCCTATGTGACCAATAATTTGCTAAAATCTTTACATGATTAATATCATTTCATAAAACATATTTACAAGTAAGATCTTATTATTGTTCCTATTTTATAGATTAGAAAAACTGAGGTGTAGAAAGGTTGAGTAAATCACTAGAAGATACCCAGTTAGCACATGGGCGAGCCAAGATTCAAGGCCAGGTCTTCCTGACATCATGTGTTTTCAGAAGTAAGCTTGAATTGGAAATGAAACATAAAATAAGAAATATACTAAAACAATTGGAAATTGGAGTCTGAATTCTGAAAAAGTGACTTGAAGAGTCTATTGAATCAGAATTAAAACAAAAACAACCAGCGCCTGCGTGGCTCAGTCGGTTAAGCGTCCGACTTCAGCTCAGGTCATAATCTCACAGTTTGTGAGTTTGAGCCCCACGTCGGGCTCTGTGCTGACAGCTCAGAACCTGGAGCCTGCTTCGGATTCTGTGTCTCCCTCTCTGTCTCCCTCTCTGTCTGCCCCTCCCCCATTCATGCTCTGTGTCTCTCTGTCTCAAAAATAAACAAACAATAAAAAAAACCCCAAAAAACTTCCAACCCTAGGCACCATGAGTAGTGCTTGAAAATTCAATATCAGGAAACATAATTTTACGTGTCTTTTGACTGTCCAACACCCCTTCTGTTGGGGAACCACCCCTTTCCAATTCTGTCTGGTGCTGGTGGGACTGTCAATCATAGTCCTCCATCATCATAGAGATGGATATAAAGTAGCTTATATTTGGCCAAAGAACTCTATGCTTCCAGCAGCATACACCCACATCCACACCCACACACACACCCCCACACACAGCACAGAGATCCATTAGATGACCAGGCACCTGATCGATACCAGATAATCAGAGTCCTCTGGAGTTGGTATTTGCATCCTGGATAAGAAGCTGTTTCTGTGGTTGTTAAACTGAGACTTTGCGAATCTTAAGCAGTTGATGGTTCTTGTGCTTGGCCCCATAGAATGAGACCATCAATTTAGAGGAAAGCAGAGATAAGGCCCAGCCTATGACGTTAGAATTCAAGCCAAAGGTACCCTTGACTTTCCAGTCATGCGAACCAACAAGTGCCTCTGAGCCATTATGAGCTTTTTCCCCCATCACTTGCAATAGAGTTCTAACAACAATTTGTTCTCCCGGGTGGGTGTTACAAAGGATAAACTCTAAAGGGTAAAGTTAGCTAAGTGTAGGTGTGGCCAGAGTAGAGTCAGTTTCTTTACTCAGAGGTTAGACATCCTTGTGATACATTAGCAAATGAGCTAATTAAGTGTTTCTCCTAAGACCTCTGTATATACTCTCTGCATAGAGGTGTTAATTCTATCACTGACCAACTGTATGTCTTTTTAGATTCCTTTAATCTAGAATAGTTAATCTACGTATTTCCTCTGTGCCACTGATATTGTTGAATTATCCAAGCAAGTTGTTTTTGCATGATGTCCTACAATTTGTATGTGTCCCTAATTAGGATTTATTTGATTGTTTATCTGATTTATCCTCATGATTTGAGTTTCTGTTTGCAACATTTTTTTGGCAAGATTACTACATAGGTGAAATTGTATTGTTTTCAATGCATCACATTAGTAAGCAGATTAGTATGTTTGTCCTATTACTGTGAAGTTTAATCTCTGGGTTTTCTCCCATGAAAAGATGTATTTCTACACTGTGCAATTAGCAGTGTTTGGAGCAATAATTTAAGACTTCAAGAATATCTTGTTAAACAAAAACATTTTACCCAATGGTTTTAGCATCCATTGATAGATAATTCTTGCCTGAATCAATTATTACATTGATAGTTCCAAAACAGTGATTTCCTAATTCTATAATTCCTTTTAGATTTATTAGCTGGCATTCTTCAGTAAAGAAGACTGTTCCTTCTTTTCTCCCCCACTTAAAAAAATTTGGAACTCAAATCATTTTTAAAATTTAGTATCTTATAATACATTTTTTGATTAATTTTGTAATTCAACTACATCCATATTTTACCAATAATTACTCCCGAATCTTTTGCCTATCCTTTTAAATGAATTTTCTTATTTTGTGGCAAAACAAAATATTCTATCCTCTTCTTGTACTTTCCTTGCTGCAATTTATGAGGATATGCTCATTGCTATTGGAGTTCTCATTGCCTCTAGACTGTGTGTATATGTGTGTGCACACAGACAAATATATATGTAAGTATATATGTGTATATGTATATATTTATGTTTATCTTTATATATATATATAGAGAGAGAGAGAGAATGAGAGATAGCTCATACCGATATCTTGAGATATAATTCCACATTAAGATCTTCCCCTCCACCCTCGATTTCATATTTGTATCTTATTCAACAATGTCAACAATGTCAACACTCTCTTTTACAAAACAAACATATTTTCAAAACTGCTACACTGATACCACTTGCCACAACAAACAAATCAAGTAAAATTCACAATTTCATGGCAGTTATTTGTGTCCTTAAAATATATCCCATTTAGGGTACAGAGCTCTATATTAAAAAGTTACTTGATTTAATTTGATTCTATATGGTTATATTATTAATTTTATATAGATATACTTTTTTTTTCTAATTGTATTCTATTTTACTCTTTCTTCTGGTCCTTATGGATTTTGCTTTTTTTTTTTTTTTGACCGTGAAAATACTAATGCTATTCAAAATAAAGATTATATAGAGAGATATACTCAGAGAAATCTCTCTTTCTGATCTCTTTTCTTATCCCACTACCCTTTGTTGTAAGTGATGCCACTTACTTTGGATATATCCTGCCTTCCTGGGGATCTTTTCATGCAAAAAGCAAATACATACATATCCCCCTCCTCTCTTTTTTATACAATTTTATATAAAACATACAAAATACATGTATATGCATACAAAATATATATACAAGAATATACTTTATACAAAAAATATTCTTCCATCTTGAATTTTTCATTTAACAATGTATTTTAAAAATCACTCCACATCAGTTTATAAGGATGTTTCTAACTACTTCTTTTTCAGTTGCAGAGTATGTCCATGGTGTGGACATACATACTTATGTATGATATATAAGCAATGACACTGTTTTCACTATTTTGTAATGAGACATAATGCCACAGTGAATAACCTTGTTCATATGTTTTAGTATTATTGAGATATATCTTTAGCATAAAATCTTAGAAATAAGATTGTTGCAGCAAAAGGTAAATTCATATGCTGTTTTGTGAGCTATTATCAAAATCTGCTCTATATACATTTTACCTTGAATATTATCAGTAATGTATGAATTTTGGAGAATATAATTCCATGACAAATGGTACCTGTTTATTTTTTTAATTTGCATTTCTCTTATTAAGCGTGAGGTTGAACATCTTTTCATATGTTTATGGACCATTTATATCTCTTTGTGTGTGTGTGTTTGTGTGAGAAAGAGAGAGAGAGAGAGAACTATTTGTGTACTTTGTCCATTTCTGTGTTTGGTTTTTTATACTTTGCTCGTATTTTAAGTATTTATGTATCAGGGACATAGAGCTTTATAACATACATTGCTGATTAGTTCTTATAGTTTGTCATCTGCCTTGACTTTGTGCTGTTTTTTGCTTGTTTGGTTAGGTTTTTTTTGTTTTTGTTTTTGTTTTTGCCATCTACTATTTATTTGTTTGTTTGTTTATTGCCATGTTTCTTTAACTTCAGTTTGTCTCCCAAATTCTTTCCAGATTATTCCCCAAGGAAAAAATATATATCACTGTGACTAACAGAGACATGTGATCAAGGGATTTTGGTATTTTCTTTTCCCTTGCTTGTTTTTTTTTAAATTTTGAGTTTTGATTTTTGATTTTTCAAAAATGTTTTTATTTATTTTTGAGACAGAGAGAGACAAGCATGAGCAGGGGAGGAGCAGAGAGAGAGGGAGACACAGAATCCGAGGCAGGCTCCAGGCTCTAGGGTGTCAGCACAGAGCCCAACGCGGGGCTCGAACTCAGGGACTGTGAGATCGTGACCTGAGCCGAAGTCGGATGCCCAACCGACTGAGCCACCCAGGCGCCTCCCCCTTGCTTGTTATTTTACACAGTCTTCACTTATAATGTTCAGTTGCTGTAACAGAGTTTTCATCAATGTGTCTAGAATGCTTTCTGCACCATGAAGGACTGTTTTTGAATTCTGTGCAGACAACACAATACATGAGTACATGGCCATGGAGAACTAGAACAATTTCCACTGATTACTTAAGTTAATTCACTCAAGTAGATAAATATTTCATGAAGATCATTAAATTATTTCTTCGAACTTTTGTAGCAAACAAATGTGTTTCACTATCACATCATTTATTTTTTATTTAAAAAGTATGTTAGGAATATGATTGAGTGCTTAAGAAGTATACAATGTATTGGATATTTGTACCTCAGAGTATGGAGGTATAAAGACAACATTCATTGCGGTCAGAACAAGTGGTTTTTCACTCAGTGTTTAAAGGATGGATTTAATGAAACTAGTTTCCTTTCCTCTCAGTCTCTTGATAATTTGTAAAGTATTTTATGGCTTCATCTAAGTAATTTAGTGAATTCTTTATGCACTCCTCTGATTTGTCAATTAATTATCCAAACACAAATAAATGCCATAAAAACCTACTTAATGTACTAGAACTTTGTGCTTACATTTTTAAATTCCATGTTAAACACTTAGATCTGTGAGAGTATCGGCATGAGTAGAAAAGTTGAACAGAACTGATCCCAGAAGATTCGATGAACTTAGAAAAATTACTTCGAACTTTCTTTTTAAATGTACATATTTATGTTTGATTCCAAATGTAACCACTGTATTATAGACATTTTGGGAAAAAAGAAAAGGATGAAAAAAAAATCTCCTAAGTTCCAACAGAATTAAACACAGAGGGCATTGTCATTTTACTGTGGCTTCCTATCTGTTAGTCCATATGTAATTAGACATTCTTTAGGCACATATTATTTTTTTACACATGTGTATCCTCCATTGTATTTCTTCATTTACAATACTATGCAATATTTTATTTTGCCAGATGTAAAATAATACATAACACTTCTGCATGTTTTCAATATTTTAAATTGAATTCACTTTTTAATTAAATGCTATCTTTTCATTTGAATCTTTAAATATTTGTAGGAATAGCTATAGAAGAGAGGAAAGTACAATTAAAAATTTAAATAGCAGATAAATTGATGAGGAAAATTAATTGCCATATTTTATGTATTTAGTCTCATGTAGTATTATTTTTTTTTCAACGTTTTTATTTATTTTTGAGACAGAGAGAGACAGAGCATGAACGGGGGAGGGACAGAGAGAGAGGGAGACACAGAATTGGAAACAGGCTCCAGGCTCTGAGCCATCAGCCCAGAGCCCGACGCGGGGCTGGAACTCACGGACCGCGAGATCGTGACCTGAGCTGAAGTCGGTCGCTCAACCGGCTGAGCCACCCAGGCACCCTCATGTAGTATTATTAAGGGTAAAAATTGTAGACCTGAATGGCTGGCAGATTTACATATTCTTCTTCAGTAGTTAATGGCAATGATTATTTTTCAAGAATGTATGTATTTAAATGTTGGCTCTCATATCTCATTTTTGTTTAGTTCATATACTTACTAATTCCTTTGTAATTGCATGGTCTAGCCTAAGATGGGTAGAGAAGAAAATCAATATTTTCTCTGCTTGAGGTATTTTTTATCTTAGTAGATGGTAAAACATTTTAAATTTTTTAACAAAATTTTTAACATAAAAGTTTATCATTGGAATTGGAGAGTTTGCTTTTATTCATTAAGAGAGATTACACTATATATTGATAAATTGATAAGTACTCTGGATTGCATTGGGAAAGATTGGCCAGGGCAGAAAGCATCAGCAAATATCACTAAAAGAGAACAAACCAAAATGGTAGTCAAAGGAAATGAAGTTGTAAACCATTTGGTACTCCTAAAGCCCTTTTGAAACTGTTGACAATTTATTCCCTTTGAAAACTATTTTCCTGGTTGGGCCTCAGTGGCACAGCATTTTTCTGGTTCTCTTGCTTTTCTTGGTTATCTTCCTTTTTTAGCTCCTTTCAGTTGTACTACTGCATAGATGACTCCTCCAAATATGTTTAGAGCCATCATTTTTCTCCAGATAGAATTCTCAACAAACAATTATGATACTTCTTTAGCAATAATACAAAGACTACTGTAAATGAATCTTGCTTTTTTTTTAAGTTTATGTATTTATTTTGAGAAGGGGTGGGGAGGGGCAGAAAGAGAAGGGGAGAGAGAAAGAATCTCAAGCAGGCTCCGCACTGTCAGCGTGGAGCCCAATGCAGGGCTCAAACTCATGAACTGTGATAACATGACCTGGGCCAAAACCAAGAGTCGGAGGCTTAACCAACTGACCCACCCAGGCGCCCCTATAAACTAATCTCTTAATACCATATTAAAAATTCAGAATACATTTTGCTTATTCCCTGTCTTTGTATTCACTGAGCTCCAATGAGACTTCCTTTGTCATGCTTTGCTCACATTTCTTGTTCATTTCAGTTCCAGCTGCCATAATCCAGATCCTTATCACCTGACTCTTGGTTAATTATAGTGCTATCCTTCTAATTTCTTCTTCACCCATGCACTGTTTATTCTGTTGCCAGATGAGTTTCCCTAAAATACATCTTGCATAGTAACTTTCCTGTTTATAGTCCTCAAAGGTTCCACACTACTTATTGGGTAATGTCTACTCCTGGCCCTGGAGGCTTTCTACTCCTGGCTTCAATTCAACTTTCTGGATTTTTCTTTCTCTGATTTTTTTTTTTTTTCCGCTGCACTATCTTCCATCTGTGCTTTGTTTTGGCTTGTTACTTCCTGCCTGGAATGCCTTTTCCATGTCCCTTTCTACCTTTACATATTTAATACATAAAAAGTCTCAATTTGGGGGGAAGTCTTCTTTATGAACTTGTAGCATTTGTCAACATGTGTTTATACAACATCATCAATTATATATGACTCAGGATATCAAATTCAACCCAAAATTGTTTATATACTTGGTACTGTGCGAAATAAAAATAGTAAATTTACCCATAATGTTGGGAAACGTACAGTTTAGATCTGTGCCCCAGATCAGTAGGGTATTTGGTTGTCACCTGAGGCTATTAAGCACTTGAAAATGTGGCTAGTGTGACTGAGGAATCAAGTTTTCAATTTTATTTAATTTGAATTAATTTACATTTTAATTTAAAATCAGAAGCAGCATGAAGAGTTTTTCTGTTAAACATAAATGTATTATTTCAGTAGAATTATCTTGTACTTTAATTGTTGTATCACATAGGTATCACAACTGCATTGCAGGGTGTGTGGAGGGGGGAGCGCTAGGTGTGTTCCTGGTATTACAAATAAACACATCATCCATCCAGTCAGCATTAACGGAACAACTCAGTTCAAATGTTGTTTTTTATACACTGATGTAATTTGTAATGTGTTTATTTGAAATCCTAACACAGACAGCACAAGTTATGTGGTATCTATTTAGCTTATAGTTAATAATACAATGGGAACACTCACCACTATTTTAGTTATATTATAATTAAATTCTTTTTCTGGTTAAAAAATAAATATGGCCATATTTTTAATATTTTTTTAAAATTAAAAAAAATTTTTTTTTCAACATTTTTTATTTATTTTTGGGACAGAGAGAGACAAAGCATGAATGGGGGAGGGGCAGAGAGAGAGGGAGACACAGAATCGGAAACAGGCTCCAGGCTCCGAGCCATCAGCCCAGAGCCTGACGTGGGACTCCAACTTCTGGACCGCGAGATCGTGACCTGGCTGAAGTCAGACGCTTAACCGACTGCGCCACCCAGGTGCCCATATTTTTAATATTTTTGATGTTTATTTATTTTTGAGAGAGAGAGACAGAGCGTGAGCAGGGGAGGGGCAGAGAGAAAGAGACACAGAATCCAAAGCAGGCTCCAGGCTCTGAGCTGTCAGCACAGAGGTCGACAGGGAGCTTGAACTCATGAACCACATCATGACCTGAGCCGAAATCGGACCCTTAACCAACTGAGCCACTGGGTACCCCATTATGGCCATATTTTTAAAATTTAAATGATTTTATATTTAAATGATTTTATATTACTGATGTAGAATCAAGAACTGGCAGAAGCTAGCACTCTGCCTGGAACAGTGTGTGTGTGTGTGTGTGTGTGTGTGTGTGTGTGAGAGAGAGAGAGAGAGAGAGAGAGAGAGAAGCTACAGGGAAGTATATCATGAATCTCCCAATGAATGACAATTACAGTTTGTCCCAGCAGAACAAGAGGAGATGCTGTTTGTTGCGTAAAAGAGTTTTAAAGATAAAAACGTGGATAGTATGAAAAGACATTTTCAGCAGATATATGGTGAATTTGCTAATAACTGTCCTCTCAACAGGGAAAAGCTGAAAAAGAACCAACAAAACTAGTCACCTAAAATCAGAATTAATATTCTGATTCCAACACCAAAATACTAACAGTTTAACAGAATCTGAGCCTGTTAACTCTGGGCTATTAAAGAAGCTATGAAATGGCTTGTATTTTTGTATAAAAGAAAAAAAAACAATTTTGAATGGAAATATATAAGAGGAGTTATTATTTCAGATGTGTAGATTTCATTAGGAAATCTTGAAGAAAAACCTTAAAAAGATATTTTATGAAAAGTGAAATATATTATGGCAGCAAACAGCCATAATATAAGAGGTTTCTAACAGCATCAGTGATCAATTGGACCTAAACTGGATGTCTTTTTCTTTCCCTTTATTTTATATTGTATTATAATGAAAGGGACACGGTTTAATTAGCCCTGTGGGTATCTTTTGTCTAAAGACTTCCAAAGATGGGAAGAACTGTTGATTCACAGCTGAATGGAATAGATATTTTTGAATCTTCTGTATTTCCAAAGAAGAATTTAAGCTATTTATGAAAGCTATATATGAAAAAAATTAGTTTCTATTATGATGAAAGTGCTCTAATATATTGGAATTTTACAAGATATTTTGTTTCCTTATTCCTTGATTTCATTCTATGATTCTACAAAATGTTTCATGAGTACACTTGCTCAGTGTATGTGGGGGTATATACTATGAATCACTGCCAGTTTGGGAAACTATTGAAGAAATACAAGACGAGGAAATCTAATGATCCTGAGTTCTTTGCCAATGGTGGTGAGTTGAATTATGGAGAGTTTTAAAAAGATTTATTGTTCGGTTAATTCCAATTTAAGATTTTTTTGAAACTAAGAAATTCTTGCCAAATATTTAATAATTAAAGATAAAAATGGCAGTATGGTTTATATTCTTTCACTGATATTACACTATAAGTGAATAATATAAATTTGAAGCTCCCAGGAAAAGAAAAGCTTATTTGTGACTAGGTAGACATGTACGATAATATATGTTAAAATCAAAACTATACATTATACAAAACAACAATATTTTATGCATTTTTATTAACTAGTGCCAAAATATTTGACTTTTAATTGACAATGTTATACAAATTGACTGCAGAAACTACGAGAAGAATTTGAAGGATGCTTTTTGATATTAACCTAGAGTTGATTTTTTATTTATGCAATAAGTCCTTGAATTTAATGTTAACAATACCGAGTTGACATAGAGTTAGTGAATGTACTTAATGAATAGACTTTGCTTCAAAGTCAAACTAATTTATTTATTTTTATTTTTAAAAATATTTATTTATTTATTTACTTACTTACTTATTTTGACAGAGAGAGAGAGAGAGAGAGAGAGAGAGAGCGCAAGCATATTAGGAGCAAATAGAGAGAGAATCCCAAGCAAGCTCTGAGCAGTCACTGCAGAGCCCCAGGCAGGCCTTGATCTCACAAACCATGAAATCATAACCTGAACCGAAATCAAGAGTTGGACACTTAACTGACAGACACCCAGGCACCCCAAACTAATTTTTTTAAAAAAGATAAACCAGTTTTGTTAATGTGGATATTAATATTAAAGGAAAATAATTTTTTGGTACTCAATTCAATTATTGGAAAATTTACATGTATTTATGAACAACTTAAGTATGTGAATCTCATTTTTCAACTGTGTTATGAAATCTAAATGCAGGTTAAGTATTTCTGATGCAAATTTAGCATATTTACTGAGAATGTCTTATAGGCATAAAATACACATTGGGTTTTGAAAAAAAAGCATGTAAAAATACCTCATAATAGATATTTTATATTGATCACAGGTTGAAATGATAATATTTTGGAAATATTGGGTTAAGTAAATATATTGTCAAAATTAATTCCACTAGTTTCCTTTTAGGTTTTTAATGTGGCTACTAAAAAATCTTAATTACCTTATTTCTACTGGACAATATTGTTATAGACAACTCATATTACGATATTGTATTACTGTTAACTCCTTAGTGTTATTTAACTTTTTAAGGTGTCTGACTCATGTTCCCTACCAGACTACATTCTACTTGAGATTAGGGATCGAGTTTTTCTTTTTCATTTATGTACCTTTTACTGGGAACTTTGCCCAGAGGATAGAAGATACAACTAATACCCATTTCTGCACACCTGTGCACATGGGACTTATTGTCAAATGGGAAAACATATATACATAAATCATCAAAATATGGAAACGAAAGAGCTAAAAGATATAGGTTCAAAGGACTATGGCTCTATAGAAGAGGGAATGACCGAAATACCCACTCCAGCATCCAGCAAGCACAGAAAATCCTTATTTAGATGGCTTTGAGGCTAAAGTCATAGTGGAATTTAAACTTTTGAATGTAGAATGGAGTCAGAGCAGTGGGGAAAATGCTAGTAAGAAAGAATACTAATAATGGAATTGAAGATGAAGGAAGAACTATGTGAGAAAATGAATTAAATTTTGTCCAGTGGTTTGGATGGAAGTCTTAGTGTCATGGAAGTTCATGTTGAGAATGAAGGATGTGATGGCAAAGACTCCTATATTTGTTGAAGAATTTGGAAGTAACCAAATATAGTAACATGAAAGCATTCATCTCATCATATCTGCTTTTTTAAAAGATATTCTTTACCTTGCTATGGTGTTTGAAGCAAGGACCATCTCTTTTATATAGAGGTGTAGAGAAAGCGGGTCTCAGAAGTGCTGGGTTGAGGACGCTCTTCGCTTCTGCATTGGCGCCCTCAAGCGGTCATTTGAAAACAGTAATTGAAGACTATTATCCTTGTGAGGAACACTGGATGTTTTTTAAAAAAGAAAAAAAAAAAACTATTATCTATGCAATACGCTTTACAATTATGTACCATTCTTGAAATAATTAGTTTTTTCCAAATATGTCACTAAGATTTCCCCTTTGAAGCTTTTGGTAAATTAATCCAGAGAATCTGTCTTTCTAAACAAAGGGAGGGAACTACCACTTTATAAGTAGATTTTTTTTTTTTAGGCATTGCAAGATCTACAAGCAGTGATAAAGTGCTGGACTTGGGTGTATTAAGACAAAGATAGACGTGAATCATTAGTCTTTTGACTAATCTCTACATCTCTACAGATGTTTCTGGGCCAAAAGAGGAAACTTGAAATTTTCCATTGTTCAAGGAGCATCCCTTAAATGGCCAAGGTTGACCGTTGGGATAAAGGGCCATCATCTATATCTTTATCTGCATAACGTACTTCCTTAAACTTCTTGTGGGTTGTAGAGATGGGCATCATGGGTCATTGATAAAGTCTGTCCAAAAGCCAACCTTAGACCTGAGCATATGTTTTTGAATGCATGATACTTCATTTAGTTACATAGACCTAGAAGTCTCTGTTATGATACATGCTAATATCTTACATCACCAAAGGAAAATTTTCAGTTGTTAAAACTTGCACAGTATGTGGCTCTATCCCAGTCATAAGAAATTAACTCAATTCTCATTCTTTTCAGATCAACCAAGTGGATTTCTTGAGGAAATTTTATACCACATTTTTATTTCTGACAAAGTGCAAAATAATGCCACTTTGGTGTGATGAATACAATTTTGCATTTATTATTTCACTTTATTATGAAAGTTCAAAACATTTCAGAGTCTATTACTTCATTAGTCTTGACACAATGACTTTAAGGCGGTGTAATTGTAATTCCTTCTGTAGGTTTTCAGATTTTTCAATTTAGTAGGAGAAGAGCTGCCAGGACTGGGAAATCAAGAGGCTTTAGTAATTGATATTTGGCAGAAGCAGAAAGAATTCTGAGTAACCAACTGGGAATTAACAGATACAGAACATTAAGAATAAAAATCCTAGAAAATTAACTATATAGCTAGGTGATATTTTATACATTGTCTAATATAATTCCAATTTTCTAAAACAACAATATGATATCAAAGTTCCTTTCATTATAGATTACAAAGGAGAAAGGAGAAACAATGGTATGGCAGGGTTCTGTTGTGTGATAACGGTGATGAGCAATTTCCATAAATATTTATGTATTTTTGTGATAGTGAGGTGAATCTAATTATGATTTTTTTATGAGACATTAATTTAATCTGGACTTAAGACATCTTAAAAATTTTCCCTGTTGATATCTTGACACTCTGTTGTACCTGATTTGCCCTACTTTTTATTGGTTGCGGATGAAAAACCTTTCAACTAGGCAGACCTCAGTAAGCATTTTGGATCTGGATGAAATTGTGGCATCAAATATCAAAAGCATATTATGCATTCAATGTATATTTCTTAAGTGTGTTAAGTATGTACCCTGTATAACTATCAACTCCCATATAATCTCTTGGAATAAAATGATTTGGGGGCTTATATTTGTATATCTTCAAACAAGTAATATTGGCCTCTGCGACTAACTTTTTTCTCACTAGAAAAGCATGTAGAAGATTTGTTTTCTTTAACTTATAATAGTTTATGAAGAACAACTGAAATAATTCATTTGAAAGACGTTTTTGAAATTCTAAAATTCTAAATTCTAGTTGTAATTCACTCCATTTATTGTGTATTACTAGATCAATAAGACCAGTGAATTCAGATAGTTGTCTCTGTTTATAGATTTCCATGTGATAATAAACAACAATCATTTACTAGGTCTGTAGCAAAAAAGAAGAAATGATTAAGTTGATAATCGTTGGTTAGTTCACATAATTATTTAAGAAAAGCCTTTTTGCGGCGCCTGGGTGGCGAAGTCGGTTAAGCGTCCGACTTCAGCCGGGTCACGATCTCGCGGTCCGGGAGTTCGAGCCCCGCGTCAGGCTCTGGGCTGATGGCTCAGAGCCTGGAGCCTGCTTCCGATTCTGTGTCTCCCTCTCTCTCTGCCCCTCCCCCATTCATGCTCTGTCTCTCTCTGTCCCAAAAATAAATAAACGTTGAAAAAAAAATTAAAAAAAAAAAGAAAAGCCTTTTTGTCTTACTGTATTTATGGCTCGGTAAATATTTGTGGCTTCTTTACTTTTGAATTCCTTGAGTCTAACCAACTGCTTGGCACCAAGTAAGTGCTCAATATGTTATTTTAAGGTTGTTAACATATTAATAAACTCTCAGCAATAACCCAAAGTGTTCCAGTAAAGGCTAATGTGACCATAATAGTAGTCAAAGCTATTAGTATTCATAAAAACTGCAATGATGATTTTGTAACAGTAATTATTTTCATAGTATGTCAAAGTTGGTTCAGTCTTAATAATTAAATTGCAAAATTATTGGAATGCAGACCAATTAACTGGTGTGATAAGTATGTACAGGAAGTTACCAAAAGCCAAAGAAAGCTGAAGAGTAGAATGTCACTTCATGTACCTCGAGAATGATATCCTACCATCAATAAAGAAATGGAGAACTCCAGCAAGATGAGACTAGATGGTAGAAACCAAGATAAATGCACTCCAGGGAAGTGAATTCATATGTACACCTGGAAAGTAAAACACATTCTTCAATGGACAAGCTAATAATACACTGAAAATGCAGAGGCAGGATGTTATGTATCTTCATATGAATTTTCCATAAAAAGCCCAATAAAATGCAATTCTGAGATGTTCAAGGGATATGACAGTGGGAGCTCTGAGTGTTCTACCATACCCAAACTTTATTTGTGAATATGCATATTAAAGAGTAGTGTTTCTGTGGGCTGTGTATGTACAAATACATGAGCAAGCTAAATTTTGTAATTGATAAACCTTTTGAAAATCAGAAACTCTGTGTTTATTGTTCATGTGTCTTAAATCCTGAGGTTTCATTTTTCTGAATACTTTGACTCCAAGTTCTCTGGAGTAAAATGATGAGTTTTCAAATAGAAACATCTATCTATCTATCTATAGACAGATATAGATATAGATATAGATATAGATATAGATATAGATATTTATAGGTATATATATAGGTAATAATCTATAAATATAAAAATATAATAATTACTATTAAATGTTTTACATAATAGCTTCTGACTTACATTTTTATGACATATATATGTAGAAATAAGTCCAAATTCTGTAGCATGCCTTTCAACATCCTGTACAACATGTGCCAAGTACATATTCCCAGCTTGTTTCCAAACATTTGCTTTGGAATTTTTGCTTTCCCATTTTTTTCCGTCACCCATAACTAGCTCACAGTTCAACAGCTTTAATCAAAGCTTTCTCCTCTCCCCCAATAAAAACAAGAAAAACTCAAACAAGCAACAACAATAACCTTGGTCTGACACACAGCACAGGCTATGTGAATTCCTTGACGTTTGACATTTTGATTTATGGTTGCACCTGTGTTGGCTCCATGTTCCACTTTCTGGTTTCATTTTGAGTTTTAACCAGCCATGTTTATAGGTAACCAAGCTGGAGTTAATGAGATATTAAGAACTTTCCCTTGGGAGAATTCTTTGTGAGACAAAAAAAAAAAAAAAAAGAAAGTAAAAGAAAAAGGAAAAACCAAAGCAGGGATTAATGCCTTGGTAACAGGAACCCAGTGAAATGTGATGTTTTGTAAAGGACAAGAGGGTTACATGCAGGAATCAGATGGACATGGTTTGAGAGATGTTGTGGTGGTAGAAATAAGAGAAATTGGACATTTGCTGGATATGGCTAGACTCAGATGTCTAAGCCTGAGTGACAAGGATGATGTCATTCCTATTGATGTAAATAAGAAAATGAGGAAGACAACATTCAGTGGAAAGGATTACTTGATCTTCTGTCTGGACACCCAGGAGAAAAGGATAATAGAATTCTAGAAATGTAGACATGGAGTTTGGGAGACACAATGCAATTGTGCATTCCTAAATCAAAAAGGTTAATCTTCTAAGGGAGTAGGAGTTAGGATCTAAAATCCAAAACACTGTTTTGGGTAAAAATAACAACAAAACAAGAATGCTTTCTGTAGGACCCACATTATAAAATATTCACATTAGTGTTAATAATTGAGAATGGAAGAAACCATATATCTTAAGAAAAATACTATGGTTAATAATTTCAGCCTATTCCTACAAGATTATTAAGAACACAATATAATAATCTCCATTTATATGAAGACTGAAACTCATCTGAGAAATGTTACTCTTTTTTTTTTTTTAATGTTTATTTACTTTGAAAGAGAAAGTGCACGCTGGGGAGGAGCAGAGAGAGAGGGAAAGAGAAAATTGCAAGCAGGCGCTACACTCAGTGCGGAGCCCGGTGGGGGACTTGATCCCACAACCATGAGATCATGACCTGAGCCAAAATCAAGAGTCAGATGCCTAACCAACTGAGTCACCCCGTTGCCCCATATCAGTTAGTTTTTAAGTGCCTTTTGCTCTTTCAAGCACTGGAACTCTAGGGTGGGTCCGGGAGATTGAAGGAAGTAGTGTGTTATAAAGGTTAACATGTGGGCTTCAGCCTGGAATGACACTGGATTTGACCTGTAGTCTGCTTTGCCTTTACAGGCTGCTGGGGGTGTGGCAGAGCGGAGCCTTCTCATTTGCAAAGTGGAAATTGTTAATACTTCCTGGAGTTGTGAATTAATAAGGAACACATGTTGGAAACTGTCTAACATGCTTAGTAAGAATGAAATAAAGAATTTTTTTCTTGGACCAAGGATTAAGGGCATCTGTCCATTTGGGAAGGTTTCAAAATATCTTTTCAGCTTTCCAAGAGAGAGTGACCTAAACTGAAGTTTCTTTTTACATGCTGGCCCACATACGTTGCAGGGGTCTTTTCTTCATTCTCTTCTGAATTATTCCTGTTTGCGGTATGGGATTTTTTCTTCTGTACAAATAGTATCTCATGCTTAAGTGAAGTTTTTAAACTGTCTCAAGACTATTTTACGTAGACCATTAGGCTTTAATGTTCTGACAACACAAAATAATTTAGCTGACATAGTAAACTTGTAATGAGAATATTTGGATATATTCAAAAAAACAGATTTACTGAGGTATAGTTTACATACCATAAAATTCACCCAATGTAAGTGGGCAGCTTAATGATTTTGGCACATTTACAGTTGTACGATCATTACCATAATTGTGCTTTAAAACCTTTCCATCACCCCCACAAGTCTGCTAATGTCCTTTTGCAGTTAAAGCCAGTTCCTACAACCAGCCCCCACATCCACCGATCTATCTTGTCTCTAAAATTTACCTTTTAACATTTTATATAAATGGGATTATACAACATGTAGACTATTGCACTGGCTTCTTTCACTGAGCATACTGTTTGGGGGATTCATCCATGTTGTGAAATGTATCAGTACCCCTCTTCTGTTTTATTGCTGTGTAGACGTCATTGTATGCAGACAGCATACATATTTTTTGTTTATTCATATACCAGCTGATGGACATCACTTTGGGGCTAGATGAATGACGCTTCTATAAACATAGTGTACATGTCTTTGTGTGAAAATATGTTTTCATTTCCTTGATAGATTCTAGGAGCAGAATATCTGGGTTAGATGGTAATTTATGTTTGATTTTTTAAGAAACAGCCAAATTATTTTCCGAAGTGGCTATGCCAGTTCAGTTCCTATTAGTAATGTAATAGAACTCCAGTTTTCCATATGCTCACCAACACATGGTATTTTGTATCTTTTTAATTATAGCCATTCTAATAGATGAGAATTCATTAGGGATTTTTGCAATTTCATTGTGATTTGGTTTTGCATTTTCCTAATTACTAATGAGGTTCAACATCTTCTTATGTTCTTCTGTGGTTATTAGCAATTTGCACATCTTTTTCTTTCCTTTTGTGGAGACAGTCTATTTAAATCTTTTGTCCATGTTTTATTTGAGTTCTTTGTCTTATAAGTGAGTGGTAAGTAAACACATTTTTAAATGGTAAATTCTAAAAATATTTGCATCCTACTGAGCTACCATTCAAGAAGAATAATAAAAACATTGTTTTTATTGTAGCAAATAAATTGTAGCAAAATTAAATTAGAAAAGGTTTGTATTTCTCAGGTACAGGATGCATGGGGGAACTCTGCTGAGGGCTAGTTCAAGGACATTCATCGTCAAGGATTGATACGTTCCTTATGGTATGGCTTCCTTCTGCAGGCTTGCAAGCTGGCCTTGCATCTCTAGGAATCATATTCATACTCCAAACAGAGATAAAGGAGAAAGGAAAAGACAGAAGGCCTGTGATGTCTGATTTGGTTTGTTTTTATTTGGATGCACTACTTAGTACACTTCTCCTTATTTCTTATTGGCCAGTGTTGAGTCAAATGACCATCCCAAACCACTACAGAACTGAGGTAGGGTGGGGAGTGATATCTAAAAGATATTCATCATAGAGTAATTTTTAATAGAAAATTTAATAAACATTAGTTAGAAAGTGGAATTAGCTAATTATTCAATACCCATCACATAGCATTTTATGCTATTAAAATTACATCTAAAAGATTACTTGATGTAATAAATATATTATGTGCAGATATGATATACTAAATAACATATAAAATGACCATGTTTTTGTTTGAAAAATCCTACTTTTTAAGGTTTAAAAGTAAATGTATCAAAATTTTAATGGTATTTATGAGTTTATAGGAAAATTAGGTAGAATAGTCATTTTCCCCCTAATTTTGTTAATTTTCCATTTTTCTCTGATGAATTTGAAATACTTATATTTGTCAGAAAAAAATGCTGCCGTATCTCAACTAAATAAACTTAAAGGAGTGACAGACCTAATATTGGCAGAGTAGAGTATACTCTCTGATGCCATCATAGGTATTAAGAAGAGCAAAGTTGGAAAAAGTTTTAGATGTGTATCTTTCCCAGAAAGTGGGTGTACTTGAGTGAACATGCTGTGGTTAGTAATAAAACACATAAAGACACTGGGAATCTATGTAAGAGGAAGGAAAACTAGATATTAGGAACTAAGATTAAGAATAGAAAAGAAAATGAGAGAAAAAGCCATGCTTGGCTACCTTTACTGCTTCAATGGGTTATTCTTGTCTACTAGACAACCTCGATCATGAAGTCATTATTCTTGTTATTAGTCTCTTGGATTTTCATTCCTTCCAAAAGGTTACACATTCCCAGGGAATAACTAATGAACGAATGAGTATATGTTCAATTTGGCTCCAATTTCTATTGACATCCACCATTAAAGGGCTTTAAGACAGAAAGGGTCTGCTTTGCAGAAGGAGAAGTAGGAGTTTGGGATGGGTATCAGCTAGGCAGGGCACAGTGGGTCTGGTCATAGGAGAATGCCAAAAAGGGGTAAAGTCATCTGAGGTGTTAGAATTACTTATTTAGACTTCTATCAGTTAGACACCTCTTCATCTTTCTATTGTAGCAAATAGCCTAGCATCTGGCACATATTAAGCACTGAAAATGTTTATTGAATGAATCAGTAAACGAATTAATGAATATGAGAGTTCCCCTCTAGGAGACAAGACAGGATCCTGAGACACAGGCTTAGGTACAGAACACCAAACTGGGGGATCAGCTAGGAGGCACGCGATCAGGTCTGCAGGAGCAGTTACTGTGCTCGGATGCCAGGTCACTCATCACAGCTCCTGAGATATCGCCCCGCCTTCTGTCTTTTCTCCCATCCAGGATCAGTCTTGGATCTCAAAAGAGGAGTAGAGAGGGCGTTCATGAGCACCAGCCGGTATCTAGTGAGCATTAAAAAGCCAGCACTGTGCAGATTCTGGATATGTGTCTTCAACCTGCTTTGAGGTAAATAAATATTTAAGATAAATTTAATACTGTTTTAACTTTTGAAGCAAGTTTTTTCTCTTAATGTTCTTTTAATTAAGTTATGTAACCTTCTGTATACATTTTGTTATAAGTACTTACTGGGGTGATACCCTTCAACATATGAAGACACAAGTGGCTTTTTTTCAAGAAAAAAGAATGGTGGGGTGCCTGGGTGCCTCGGTCGGTTAAGTGTCCGACTTCCATTCAGGTCATGATCTCACGATTGGTGGGTTTGAGCCCATATCAGCTCACTGCTGTCAGCACAGAGCCTGCTTTGGATCATGTGCCTTCCTCTCTCTGCCCCTCCCCTGCTCTTTCTCTCTCTAAAAAGTAATTTAAAACATTTTTAAAAAAGGAAAAAGAAAAAAGAATCACAAGATATCGTAATGGCAAAGGGTTACTGGATGTTTTTCAATGTATTTTTCCAAAGAGATTTGTTGAAAGATCAAAGAAAACAGAAACCCTTGAGAACAAGGACGGCTAATCTTCCCTGAAGGCCATACTCTAAACACTAACTCCTTAGACCAGACCCTAACCTCAATTTTTGCCCTCCTTTCTAAGACAAACTTCCAATACATAAGTACTTATAGCTTTACTTACAAGTCAGAAACATCTGGGCATAAGCCTTTCAACTACATTCTTTATTTTATAGCCACTAAAAATTTAATTTGTAGGCAGATGTCATTATAAGCATAGTATGATGAGATAGTAGGTGTAGGTTATAAACATCACGATGTTTTTATTTCTAGGGATAGTCACAGGGTTGTCTTTTTTATGTATTTATTTATTTTGAGGGAGAGAGAGCATGAGTGGGGGAGGGGCAGGGAGAGAGGGAGATCAAGAATTCCAAGCAGACCCCTCCCTGTCAGCGTAGAGCTCAATGTGGGGCTCAGTCCCATGAACCATGAGATCATAACCGGAGCCAAAATCAAGAGTCGGATGCTTAACCGACTGAGCCACCCAGGCATCCCCACAGAGTTTGCATTATTATGGAGAAGTGATCTATTTTATAAATATTTTATTCATATTTTTGGACTTGATAAACTAAAGAGATATAATAAAACATAAATAACTGCAAAGGGGAAAAGAATAGACTGAATTGTTCTCATAACAGATGTGGCTAAAAGATCCCATTATAGAATGCAATATAATTTTGGTGTAATAGTGACGTTAACCTTTGCTCCAAAGGCAACAAATTCTGCCTCAGGGAATGGTGAGGCTGAATTTACCTAGGACCTAGCTGCTCAATGATACAGATTCAACTAGGTATTAAATTAAAGCCTATTTTGTCTGTTAAAGCAACCTTAAGAGAGATCCAGTTAATCTTATAAACTTTACTTGACTCCAAACTGCTTATTATATTCTAAATTAATTTTATCTTTCACTTCGTCTTTAAGCTGAATTTCACAAATCTATAAATTCACAAGGGATTCACTAATTATTTCACTTGTATATTACACAAAAATGTATTGGAATCTATTTACTAAAGAATTTTTTTGGTGGCTCTTATTAATGCTCTTCTTTCCCCACACATTTAAAATTGTGCGTTAAATAAACCTTTTGATTCTCATCAATCTTCTTTTTTTAGCTATATTTGCTAGACCTCAGGATGGTTTTCTCTGTCTTGATAGAGAGAAATAGATATAGACAGATATATATCGATTTCATGAAACTGAAAGGTATTTAGTTATAGATATGCACCAATCAACTTTACAGGTACCTACTTCTCATTCCAACTATAAATGGTAGCAAGTAGAAGATAATAGTAAACAAAGCACTAGATCCAGATGGGGAAACTAGAATTCAAGTTCAGAAATTTCCGTGATACTTCACTTGGTTGTCACAGAGAGAAGCTAAGCATGAGCAGAATGGAATAGAAATTAAAATGGGGCTTAGTAGAAAGGAAGAGGTAAAGGCAGTGAGGGGTGGTCAGAGAGCTAGGAAAACAAGCCATAAAGCCAAGGATCACAGTATTTTGAAGGAGGCTGAAGAAGAGGAAGACTGTTAAAAGACCACTGGACAGCTTCAAGCTCCTGGCCCTACTAGGACATTTCTGGTTGCCTTTGAGTTCATTTTCAATTGAGTGGAAACAACCAAATTCTGACTGAAAGACTTTAAAGAGTAGTTGGGGTGATCGGAAAATGAGATCGGGTGAGTGTTGGTGGTGAGGAAAAAAGAGCATTGCTTTGAGGGGACAACCAAGTCAAAGTTTGTTTTTTGTTTTTGTTTTTGTTTTAGTTATGGGAAAATATCTAAGATTATTAGGCAAAGGGTCAGGTGTAGAGACTGAGAGACCAAAGAGTAGAAAGAAAAGGAGGATTGGGGCGCCTGGGTGGCTCAGTGGGTTAAGCGTCTGACTTCTGCTCAGGTCATGATCTCGCGGTCCATGAGTTCGAGCCCCGCGCCGGGCTCTGTGCTGACCACTCAGAGCCTGGAGCCTGTTTCAGATTCTGTGTCTCCCTCTCTCTCTCTGACCTTCCCCCATTCATGCCCTGTCTCTCTCTGTCTCAAAAATAAATAAACGTTAAAAAAAATTAAAAAAAAAAAAAAAGAAAAAGAAAAGGAGGATTGAGGCCAAGAAAAGGAGAAGGAGAAGTTTGGGGACTATGGAATCCAGAGGGAACATGTGTACTTGAAGAGAGAAGAAACATCCTTGTCAGAGAGGTGGGAAGAAGCAATGGGAGCAAACGTGTATGGTTTAAAATGGGAGGGGACTGACTAATTTCACTTAGCATAATAGTGGAATTAGTCAGAGAAAGACAAAAATCATATGACTTCACTCATATGAGGATTTTAAGAGACAAAACAGATGAACATAAGGGAAGGAAAACAAAAATAATATCAAAACAGGGAGGAGGACCAAACAGAAGAGACTCATAAATATGGAGAACAAACTGAGGGTTACTAGAGGGGTTGTGGGAGAGGGGGATGGGCTAAATGGGTAAGGGGCATTAAGGAATCTACTCCTGAAATCATTGTTGCACTAGATGCTAATTTGGATGTAAATTTTAAAAAATAAAAAATAAAATTAAAAAAACCATAAAACCAAGAGAAGAACTAATAAAAAAATTAAAATAAAATGGGAGGGGAAAGGAAAGGAATGTGTGAAATAAAAGGATTGTGTAAAGTTTAAATGGTCAAACATTAGTCATTAAGATAGTATTCTCACTAAAGGGTTGATGGTATTGGAAAACGCTTTGGCAGAAAAGAAACAAAATGTGTGCACAGCAGAATATGATCAGTATCAATTTGATCAATATCAATTTGATAGAAAGAAAGAAATACAGAGAGAAAGGGAGGGATAGAAGAAAGAAGGAAGAAGGGAAGGAGGGAGGAAAGGAAGAAAGAGAGGAAGGAGAGACCGAAGAGAGCTTGCACTTCATAGACAGAAGGCTGGAAGGAGAAAATGGGAAATGGAATGGAAGCATCTCAGCTACCAGGGACCCTTGTGAACACACTTGATTTAGAAGTGACAGTGACTGTAGAAACTCTTCAATTCTGTCAGAGATGTTTTGGGGGATGGTGAATTTTTCTACTTCTGCTAGCTTAGGTTAAGGTAGGGTAGTATTCCTGTAGAACTGAGAAGAGTCCCAGGAGGTTAGTGTTTGTGCAAGATATGCCTTAAGGATTAGATGAATTAATAGTTTGATTTAACTCAAGACAAATGAAACAAAGATACAGAAAGGAGGTGGGGAAAGATGTATTTGTCTTCAAGAGATTGTTGCTCAAATTATAATTTGTTTAACATCCAGTACCAAAAGCATAAACTAAAATATAGTATAGCAACTCTCCCTTCCTTCCTTCCTTCCTTCCTTCCTTCCTTCCTTCCTTCCTTCCTTCCTTCCTTCCTCTTTCTCTCTCCCTCCCTCCCTTCCTTTTTCTTTTTCTCTTTCTTTCTTTCTTCTCTTAATTTCTTTCTTTCTCTTTCTTTCCTTCCTTCTTCCCTCCCTTCCTTCCTTCCTTCCTTCTTTCCTTCCTTCCTTCCTCTTTCTCTCTCCCTCCCTCCCTTCCTTTTTCTTTTTCTTTCTTCTCTTAATTTCTTTCTTTCTCCTTCCTTCCTTCCTTCCTTCCTTCCTTCCTTCCTTCCTTCCTCTTTCTGTCTCCCTCCCTCCCTTCCTTTTTCTTTCTTTCTTTCTTTCTTTCTTTCTTTCTTTCTTTCTCTCTTTCTTTCTTCTCTTAATTTCTTTCTTTCTCCTTCCTTCCTTCCTTCCTTCCTTCCTTCCTTCCTTCCTTCCTTCCATCTTTCCTTCCTTCCTTCCCTCTGTCCCTCCCTCTCTCCTTGCTTGCTTGCTTTCTAGCAGTTCACCCTTTATTACTGTTAGGCCTGGGTCGCTTGGAGCTGGTGTACTTGGTGACAGCCTTGGCACCCTCACATACGCATGCTTGGCCAGCTCCTCAGGCGGCAGCAGATGCACAGCCAGCTGGACTCCTGCAGTGTCAGTGTGGTTGGGCCTGAGTGCTAGGCCAGCCCGGCGGCCTCAGCAGCCAGCCACTCCATAGGGAGGAGGCTAAATTCAGAGGTAAGTGAATTTTCAAAGGGGTTGAAAACTCCTAACGTGAAAGTAGAAGCAACTCTATAAGCTAAGCCTCACATCCCACAGGAATCTAAGACTCCTAAAAACCTGGGTGATTTTATTTCCACTTAGATACAGTGGAACTTGATGAACTCCAAGGAGATCTTCAGTCTTCAAATTCTCTCCTTCCTTATAGTTTGACTTTCAGATATTCAGAATTTTGACATTTAAAACAGATTTCCTGGGGGCACCTAGGGGGCTTAGTTGGTTAAGCGTCTGACTCTTGGTTTTGGCTCATGTCATGACCTCACAGTTCATGAGTTCGAGCCTCTCATGGCGGCGGGAGGGGGGGTTGCTCTGTGCTGACAGCCTGCTTGGGATTCTCTCTCTCCCTCTCTCTCTCTCTCTCTGTCGGAATAAATAAACTTAAAAAAATAAAACAGATTTCCCTTGTTTAGATATTTTCCATTAAAAATTAGCAGAACTTCTAGATAACATTGGGGGATCCAATGGGCAGATATATTATTAACAGCTTTTGCCCATAGGAACAAAAAGACTAGAAGACAAGGTGACAGAAACAAAATTCTAGAAGCTGGGAAGTAGATGGACACATGGTCATCAACTCCGCAAGCCACAGAAAGCTCCAAGCTAAGCTGGTGGGGGCTAGAGCCCAGAAGCCAGTTCACTTGTGCTGCAAAAACCTCAGAAAGTGCAGGAATTGGATACATCTGGTCACTCTACACCTGAGGTTCACGTGAGGCTGGAACCAGAGGACTGTAGCTGTGTGCAGAAGAAAAACTGAGATTTCTGTCTCTGAGAGTCCAAGCAACGTATACAGAAAGATTTAGGAATAAAGATAAGTCACCCAAGGAAGTTTCTGCATACTGGATTTCCAAATAGGTTTGACTTTTGATAAAATTCAGAAAAACTGTTGTTTCAGATCTTTGGAAGTTTGCATGCATACCCATAACACATGCAAACCCAGCATGGTCCCCACCCCTCCCCACCTTTATATATTGGCAGCTCTCATTATAAAACAGGAGCTAAAGTTTCTAGCTTGAGTCATCCCTCAAAATAGGCAGCTGCCCTCTTCTACCAGCTGATATTTCATATTAAATTGTCCCCCAGATATTTCATCAAAATGGCTTGCAGCATACACCCTACATTTACCTCATGTTCCTTTTGTGGCTCATTGTCAATCTGCACAATGGGGAAGTCTGGGCGGCAGCTGCAAATTTTCTGGTTTTCAATACACACAGTGTATTTGTCAGCAATTACATCTCAGTCTTTCTGCACTTGTATTCTCAGTTCAGAGTAGCGATGGCAAATTAATTATTACAATGATCAGGACTGTGCCCTCCCTTCCCTCTAAAGCACACTGAAGCCCGTCCAGCTCACGGATGATTCTGTCTACCAAGAAGCAGAGAGGGAGAAACTATAGCTTCCATGTTTTAAAATTCTTCTAAAACTTTATATTCCAATGACCTTTTAAATTTCAGAATTCCAATTAACTATTTTAAGTATGTAAGTATATATTTACCATAGTTCTTAGGTATGTATGCTTGAAAGTCAGGTGATTTGGGTTTGAAACCTGGCTTCTTTATTTTTTTGACAAGTGAATTTGAGCTTCTTAACTGCTCTATTCCTTAGTTTTCTCACCTATAAAATAGAGGTGAATATAATAACTACCTTCTGGGGTTATTATAAAAATTACATGAAATACTATAAGTGAGATGCTTAGAATAGTAGCTGGAAATAGCACAAATTATCAAGATTGTTAGCTGTCTTTTAGATAAGAAAATTGAGGCCAGAAGGGAAGAAGTTCTTTTAACAAAAAAATTTTTTTAATGTTTGTTTATTTTTGAGAGGGAGACAGAGGGGTGGTGCAGAGAGAAAAAGAGACACAGAATCTGAAGCAGGCCGCAGGCTCTGAGCTGTCAGCACAGAGCCCGATGTGGGGCTTGAACCCACAGACCATGAGATCATGACCTGAGCTGAAGTTAACCGACTGAGCCACCCAGGAGCCCCTAGAAGGGGAGAAGTTCTAATTACAATGAAGCTTTTAGTAATTTCCAAAAATTACAACCATACATATTTAGAACTATCCCATTAAGATATAGTGACTATTAAGAGTGCCTGGGTGGCTCAGTCGGTTAAGCGTCTGACTTCGGCTCAAGTCATGATCTTGTGGTCTGTGAATTTGAGCCCCAGGTTGGATTTTGTGCTGACAGCTCAGAGCCTGGATCCTGCTTCGGATTCTGTGTCTCCTTCTCTCTCTGGCCCTCCCCTGCTTGTGGTCTGTCTCTGTCTCTCTCTGTCTCAAAACAACAACAACAACAAAAACATTATGGCACAAAACAGACACTCAGATCAATGAAACAGAATAGAGAACCCAGAAATGGACCCACAAACGTATGGCCAACTTTGACAAAGCAGGAAGGAATATCCAATGGAATAAAGTCTCTTCAGCAAGTGGTGCTGGGAAAACTGGACAGCGACACGCAGAAGAATGAACCTGGACCACTTTCTTACACCAGACACAAAAATAAACTCAAAATGGATGAAAGACCTAGATGTAAGACAGGAAGCCATCAAAATCCTCAAGGAGAAAAATAAACATTAAAAAAAAAAAAAAGAGTGACTATTAAAAAAAAGGAAGGGGTCACCTGGGTGTCTCAGTTGGTTAAACGTCGGACTCTTGGTTTTGGCTAGGTCATGTTCTCATGGTTCATGAGTTCAAGCCCCACAACGGGCCCAGCACTGACAGAGCCTACTTGGGATTCTCTCTCTCCTCCTCTCTCTGCCCCTCCCTCCCCCCTCAAATAAATAAACAAACTTACAAAAACGCCAAAGAAATAGTGACTATTTTTCTCCAGATGGCCACCAATTCTGCAAAATGTTGGCATATCTTTCTATGCACCGTTCTCAACAAAAAGCCAAAACAATAGGCTATTGTGGTCATCTTGATAATGAACTCTGAGAGAGAGAACACAACATATGTAATACATATATTTATTCATTCATTTTCTCCTTCACTCATTCCACACACGTGCACTGAGTACCTGCAGTGGTTGTTCACATAAACTGAATGCCCCTGAAGGTTCACACCTGTGTCCATTTTACTACAAGCAAGGTGGTAACCCCTAATCCAGAGTTCGGCTTTCTGTTTCTATATTTGGGTCCAGGTATAAGAGCTAAGGGTTCAAATTGCAACACTGTCCTGAATGGTTTGAGTCATGCTTTGCAGGCTTAGCTGGACCCTTTCTTTTTTAAAAAAAAAAATTTTTTTCAACGTTTATTTATTTTTGGGACAGAGAGAGACAGAGCATGAACGGGGGAGGGGCAGAGAGAGAGGGAGACACAGAATCGGAAACAGGCTCCAGGCTCCGAGCCATCAGCCCAGAGCCCGAGCAGGGCTCGAACTCAGGGACCGCGAGATCGTGACCTGGCTGAAGTCGGACGCTTAACCGACTGCGCCACCCAGGCGCCCCTAGCTGGACCGTGGCGCCCCTAGCTGGACCCTTTCTACTGCTGGAAAAGGTTTCTCTGGGAGTCTGTTGCATCACCTATAGCAACTTCTCTAAACTTGCCTTTGTTTGTTTGTTTGTTTGTTTCCAAACCCCTCAATTCCCCCACTATGCCTCTCACTTCTTGTCAGTCACCTACAGAGATGTTAAGAAATTCAAGGTTATTCACAGAAAACTGCCTCAGGTCTTTCCTGTCCTTCTCAAAACTCCTATCTAGGAACACCTCCCCTCATCCTCCTCTCAGAGAAGCAGATACCCGTCTTTGCAAGGCTCATCCTTTCCCCTAAGTTGTTGATCCTATTCAAGTTCTGTGCTTTATCAATTCCTGTTGCTCTCTCCTTCTCACCTGTTCCTTTCTTGGCAGGATCTAAGCAGCACCTTCTTGCCATTTCCAGTGGACCACTAACCCCCATTGCCATCAGCATGTCGTGTCGGCACTTCTGTCGTCCAACCTAATCAAGTGTTTTCCACCAAATGATCTAACATCTGCAAGTAAAAGGTATGAGAATTATTTTCAAAACAGAGTTAGCTCAGAATTTCACTGTGCATTACAAGGAAATAATTTAACCTATTTACTCATAATTAGATTTAGCTGCATGTAGGTTTAGTATATTATGAGTAAAATAAAATGGGCTGCAAAATAATCTCAGAAAATCACACATTTTTAAAAAATTTTGTAAAGTTTACTTGTTCTGAGGGGGAGGAGGGGCAGAGAGAGAGAGAGAGAGAGAATCCTGCACTGACAGTGCAGAGCATGACGTGGAACTCTAACTCACAAACCCGTGAGATCATGATCCAAGGCTTAACCGACTGAGTCACCCACACCCCTCAGAAAAGCACAGTGTTTTAACAACGTAGTCCACATGGAAAATAAGGACTAGCTTATAAAGTTTTCATGTTAAAGTATTTACTGTGCACCTTTCTGGGATTTGCATGTACTGGACATTCATGTAAAGAAACCATCTCTGTCCTTTAAGAGTTGACCTTCAAAGGATGTTATCTGCTCCTCAACAGGCCAGTGCACCATCATGGAAAATGTACAAGAAATGAGGTTGTATTATGAGCTTATGTTATCATCTTCCAATACTTTTAGGCAGGAAGATAACAGGTATTAGATTCTCCAACACTTCAGCCTGGAAAAAAAAAAAAAACACCAAAACTGGTATACAGATGCTGAAGTTACCTGCTTTTAAATATTTATGTAACGAAATCTCAAGGGGATGCTAGATGACTCATTAAGATTTATTTGTTTCACTTAAGTTGTGATGATTAGATTTCTGAGTCTCTGACCAGCAACTACAGATCCATAGTTCTCTTTTTCTATTTCATTACTCACTGATAATTGTATTTTGTGCTGCTTTGGAATTCATCTCATAAAATGCTATATGTCCTCACATTGTGCTGTGTTCTTGTTGTTTGCTCCTTCATGACGTAGAAAAATAAAGGTTCATAGGAAAAAAACCAATCTGCTCTTTCTTTAGGACCATTTAAAATCAACTGACATTTGAGAATGAAGCAAAGAGAGAAAATGGTCATGTTTTAATAAAACTGTATCTAGAAAAGTTTGCTCTTAAATGACAAAATCCTTTATAATATAAAGGTTTAGAAAATAACTCTTGCTTTCTAAATAGTTTATTTACAATAAATAAATTTAGAAGTCAGCTAAAAGCAAGTTTTGAATTTGAGAAAACTTTTTTTGTATGTATTTATTAAAAAAAACACAACAGCTTTTTTCCATACCCAGACATGAAGAGGTCACCAAAGCCGACCTGGCTCCGGTCTGGGCAGCGTGGAGCGTCCGAACTGCCATTATCGACCTCTCCTGTTGACAGTCAAGCCACTGGAGACAGTAGCCTGTGTCTATAGTACCTTCTCCATCACAGCCACGCACTCCTTAATCCACTGTAGTTTGACTCCTGACCAAAAACATTTACAGAAGCTTTTCTCTAAGACCAAGAATTGCTTCCGTGTTGCCAAATCCAGCGAGCGCAGTTTTGTTAAAATTTTATTTGACTCGCAGCATCACTGACACCCTTCTCTTCTTCTGTGTTTTGAAACTCACTCTTGGCTTTTGAGATTCCATCCTCCTGTTTTTTTTCTTTTGTTGTTGCTGCTCCTGCCAGTCACCTGCTTGGCTCCTTTCTTTGACTCGGTGCTCAGCATGTCAGGACTCTGGAACAAACTTTCTTGGATATGACTTGACTCCAGCTGTGAATAGAGGAATGGACAAGTGAACAAACAAATTAAACCATCCACTGATTGTTTTGATTTCAGACCACCAAGGGAGACCCTCTGTACCTACAAAATGACTCTCCCCCCAACCTACCAAACGATGCCTGAAATACACTGAGTGGGAAACAAAGTTTTGCGGGCTGATTTGACGCATAAAAGGAACTTGGAGTCAGGAGGCTTGGGCAGGCACTGTGTAGAGTGTGACCTTGGTCAGTTCACTTAACCTCCTCAAGTTTGTTTTATCACTATTAATAATAATAACTGTAATAACTTATAGAGTTATGATAGTCATTTGCGATACAGGGTTGTATAAAAATCACGTTTAAGTCATAATGCCCAAAACTTGGGTGTAAGGGTATAATTGTTCCTGGGCAGGTAATAAATGCACTGACCACAATTCACTCTAAAATACAAATAAAGTTTCTGTTTGTTAAGGTCCTGGACCTTAGAACAGTGCACGTTATCAGTCAATTGCCATCCAATACAGGTAAACTGTAGAACTACTCTGAGTCATTTTCTGGGTCTTCCCTGTCTGTTCCTGATTTGATTTCACTCTTTCTCCAACACAGAGAGAACCCTAGTGCCTGTGTTACTCAGTCCCGCCATGTTCCCAGTATATCTTGGCTTCATTGTGTACTCCTCTGAATCCCAGAACTGCCTTTGATGAGAATTCTCTGCCTTGTCCTTGGTTTCTCAGATGAGGAATAATTCTGACCATTTTTTTTCATGTCCATGCACTTTGACTCTGACAGCGATAGAACTGAAGCATAAGGATGAGGCATTCAAACACCTGGAATGAAAGGGAAGCCCAAATGATATGGCGTGTGCCAGAAGCATAGAATTCACTATGTGCAGAGGAGTGACGTGTGATGCTCTTGCTGAAATATGAAAAAGGTCAGGCTCACACTTCGCTTCAGGCTTACTTTTTGATTCTTCTTTTCTGTTTTCCTTTGGAGGAGTCCTATTCTTGTCTCTTGAATTCTGAAAGAGTAAAGGGAATTCTTGTAGATTCTGAAGTGTAGGGTCAGCTGAGAGTTTGGAAGAGAATTTGCCGGGTGGGAAGGAAATCGCACAGAGACGAACGAGACGAAGCACTGAACATAAACTCCTTCCCTGAGAATTTATCTGAGGGTCAGCTCTACTTTAAAGACCTTCTTTAATCTCTCTGATACACCTGCACACACCTGGGCACTAAATTCTTTTTAACAGAAGTGAATTAAATCTTAACTCTTTCAAATGGATGTTATCACATGGAAATGACTATAAGAAGGATATTTTGGTGCCCAGTTTGTGAGCTTAAAACTTCCATGAAACTTAAATAATTTCTTGACTAATTACATACTTATGATTATGCCCTCATCAAATATGGGGAATCCCTTCAGGTTATCCAGTACAATTATAAAAGGTCTATTTAATAAATGACTAATGTGAGATAACAGTGTAATTTTTAATTATATCACTAGAAAGGATAGAAACTTTATCACTAGAAAGGATACTTGCTTAAAATCACTGCTTAACTGTACTAAGGAGATACAGCCTGAAAACCATGCTAGGGCAAAAAAACTATGTGATTAATTCTTCCTTAGAACAATTTAAATTAAAAAAAAGTTACTCAACATCTAAGACATGCAAAAAAATGTGCAATCAATGGAATTTATACCCACAATTCAACAAACTTAGAAAAAAAATCTTTTATTAATATTTCTGAAGTCAGTGCTAATAATATAATATATATTATATATATAATACTTATTAATATTTCTGGCTCACAGTACATCACTCTGTCACCAAATGTAACCACTGTCCTGAATTTGTTTTTCATTCCTTTGCATTTAATATTTAAATATGTATCATTACCAATACATAGTATTATTTCCCTGTTTTTAACTGTATATAAATGTTTTATACTGTGTGTATTTTTGGAAACTATTCTCTTACTCAACATTATGTTGGAGTCATTGATGCATACAGGCACACATAGCTCTAGTTAATTTATGAGAACGTACATGTATACTGTAAACCCAATTGTACTGTATATGTGCATTTGTTCGATCATCAATAATTCATCGAAACATTGCACTGTTTGAGGTGCTGGGGATATAACACCTAGCTTTTATAAACTTTACATTCTATTTGGAAGAGTCAGTAACGAATAGAATAAACAAGGAAATACATGGTGTATTAGATGGAGGTAGCAATATGAAGAAAAAGCAGGAGGGGGAAAGAAACGGCAGAGAAGTGGACTGCCATTTTAAATAGGAATGCAAGGTCACTTAGATGGTGACGGTTGAGTAAACATCTGAAAGAGGTGAGGAAGTAAGTCATGTACATGTCTGTAGGAAGAATGTTATGGACAGAAGAAGCAGAAAGTATAAGTATCCTGAGGCAAGGGCATAGCAGGTGTATTCCTGTAACAGTAAAAAGGTTTGGTGGCTGGAATAGCATTGGGACAATTGGTAACTAGTTCATTTATCTCTGCTTTAACCTTTATGATTTCCTTCCTCTGCTTACTTTGGGTTTAGTTTGCTCTGTTTTTAATTTCTTAAGATGCAAGTTTAGGTTGTCGATTTGAGATTTTTCTTCTTTTTGACATAGGTATTTACTTCTATAAATTTTCCTCTAGCACTGCACTTACTACATCCCAGAAGTTTTGGTATATTGTTTTTGTGTTTTCATTCAACTCAAAGTATTTACTAATTTCTTTTGTGATTTCAGTTTGATCCATTGTTATTCAGGAACCTGTTGCTTCATTTACATTTGTCTCTAAATTTCCTAGATTTCACTCTGTTACTGATTTCTTTGTGATTGCATTTCCTTATGAACAGAAAATACATGCTGTTTGATTTCAATCTTTATAGATTTATTAAAACTTTTTAACTGGCCTGCCATATCATCTATCCTGGAAGATATTTCATGTGCTTTTATAGAATGTGTTTTCTGCTGTGGGTGAGTGGAATTTTCCATGAACATCTGTTAAGTTTCGTTGGCTTATAGTCTCATTCAAGTCTGTACTTTGTGGTCGACCTTCTATCTAGATGTTCTACCCATTATTGAAAGTAGGATATTGAAATTTCCAACTATTTTGTTTTGTTACCTATTTCTTATTTCAGTTCTGCCAGTTTTGCTTCATACTATCTCTTCCTTTTGATAAGAGCCTTTGCTCCATTTAATTTAATTACTGATATGAGAATTTGTCTGTTATCTGGCCATTTTCTATATCTCTTAATTAGTAGCCTATTGCTGTTAAAACAAATGGCCACAAACTTTGGTGGCTTAAAATAATGCAAATTTAGTATCCTGTGGTTTGTGGATCAGAAACATGAAATGGGTGTCACTGGGCTAAAATCAAGGGGTTGACAGACCTTCATTTGTTCTGGGGGCTCCAGAGAAGAATCCATTCCTTGCCTTTTTCCATCTTGTCTAGGTTTTTCATGTTTTTTGGCTCATGGCCTCAGTCTCTCTTCAAAGCCAGCAATGACCATCTGAGTCCTTGTCATATCAAATCACTCTGACTTCTGTTACTGTCGTCATATACACTTTCCTGATTCTTCTACTTCTTTCTTCCAACTTTCAAGGACCCTTGTGATTATATTTGGCTCACCGGATAGGATAATTTTCTTATTTAAAGGTCACCTGATTACCAACCTTAATTCCACTTGGAATCATAATTTCTCCATACCTTATGTTACAGAACATACTCAAAGACCGTGGGCCTTAGGACATGGACATCTTTAGGGGGACATTATTCTGCCTACCACAGTGTCTAGAACTTTTTTCTTCCTCTATTCCTTCATTATCTTATCTTTTGTATTTAATAGATACGATATTCTCTAGTATACCATTTTAGTCTCCGTATAATTCTTTTCATTATATTTTAAAGTTTATTTTCTTAGTGTTTGCCCTGGAGATCACAATGAACATTTTAATATATAGTAGTCTGGTTCAGATTAATACTAAATAAATTTCATTGTCTTCATGCTATTATTGTTGTACAAATTACACCTTACCCATTATAAGCATATCAATATACTTTTATGATCACTTTATGCACTCTTTTATTTTTATTTATTTATTTTTAATATAATGTATTATATTAAATAATATAATATTATTTATAATATTTTAATGTATAATATAATATAATATAATATAATATAATATAATAATATATATTGGGGGTATAATATAATAATATATATATTGTGGGTAGATTACTGTGATTCATTGCTTGTAGACAATACCCAGTGCTTGTCCCAACAAGTGCCCTCCTCAATGCCCGTCACCCATTTTCCCCTCTCCAACCACCCCCCACCCCCCCATCAACCCTCAGTTTTTTCTCCGGATTTAAGAGTCTCTTATGATTTGGCTCCCTACCTCTCTGTTTGTAACTATTTTTTTTCCCTTCCTTTCCCTCATGATCTTCTGTTAAGTTTCTCAAGTTCCACATAAGTGAAAACATATATCTGTCTTTGTCTGATTGACTTATTTCACTTAGCATAATACCCTCCAGTTCTATCCACGTTGCTGCAAATGGCAGGATTTCATTTTTCTCATTGCCAGGTAGTATTCCATTGCATATATAAACCACATATTCCTTATCTATTCATCAGTTGATGGACATTTCCATAATCTGGTTATTGTTGAAAGTGATGCTATAAACATTAGGGTACTTGTGCCCCTATGAATCAGCACTCCTGTATCCTTTGGATAAATTCCTAGCAGTGCTATTGCTGGGTCGTACAGTAGTTCTATTTTTAATTTTTTGAGGAACCTCCGCACTGTTTTCCAGAGCAGCTGTACCGGTTTGCATTCCCATCAACAGTGCACTGTCTTTTAAAAAAATTTTTTTAAACTTTTTTTTTTAATGTTTATTTACTTTTGACAGAGAGAGACAGAGCATGAGCGGGGGAGGGGCAGAGAGAGAGGGAGACACAGAACCCGAAGCAGGCTCCAGGCTCTGAGCTCTCAGCACAGAGCCCAGCGCGGAGCTCGAACTCACAAACCGTGAGATCATGACCTGAGCCGAAGTCGGATGCTCAACCAACTGAGCCACCCAGGTGCCCCTAAAAAATTTTTTAATGTTTATTTATTTTTGAGAGAGAAAGCGATACAGAGTGTGAGTGGGGGAAGGGCAGAGAGAGAGAAAGGGAGACACAGAATCAGAAGCACGCTCCTGTGCTGACAGCTCAGAGCCTGATGTGGGGCTCAAAGTCAAGAACCTTAAGATCATGACCTGAGCTGAAGTCAGATGCTTAACTGACTGAGCCACCTAGGTGCCCCAGTGCAGTCTTTTAAATTAGAAGAGATACAAAGAAAAACACATGCTTACTTTCATTTATATTTTCCTATATGGTTACCTTTACCTTTATTACTTTATATGGATTTGATTTATTATCTCGTGCCCTTTCATGTTACCTCAGTGGTTCCCTCTAGTATTTCTTGTAAGGCAGGTCTGCTGCTAACAAATTCCCCACTTCTGTTTGTCTGTGTATGCCCAATTTCTCTTTCTGTATCGAAGTTATTTCACTGCCTGTGGCCTTCCTGTCTTCTGCTGAAAAATCAGCTGTTAATCTTTTTTTTTTTTTAAGTTTGTTTATTTATTTTGAGAGAGTGAGAGGTAGGGACAGAGAGCAAGAGAGAATCCTAAGCACTGACAATGTGAAGCCTGATGTGGGGCTTGAACCCACAAACTATGGGACAATGCCCTGAGCCAAAATCAAGAGTCAGATGCTTAAACGACTGAGCCACCCAGGCTTCCCAATCAGCTGTTAATCTTATTGAGGATCTCTTGTACGTGACAAATTGCCTTTCTCTAGCTGCTTCAAGATGCTCTTTTTGTCTTTGACAGTTTGATTATAATGTTTAGATGTTTATCTCTGAGTTATTTGGAATTTGTTCAGCTTTTCACATGTGTAGATTAATCTTTTTTCATTGTATCTGGCCAGCTTTGAGTGATTCTATCTTGAAATATGCTTTCTGCCCCTTCTCCCTTTTCCTCTGGTATTCTTATGCGCATGTTGCTCTATTTGCTTATGTTCCACGGGTCTCTGATGCTTTGTTCATTTTTCCTCCTTTTTTCTTCATATCACTACTGAATAATTTCGACTGGCCTCTATTGAAGTTTGCTGATTTCTCCTGCCAGCTCAGATCTGCTGCTGAGAGCCTCTGGTGAATTTCTTATTTCAATACTTTTTAATTCCAAAATTTCTACTTTTTTTTTTTTTTTTTTTTTTTTTTTACAGCTTCTGTCTATTGATATTCTCTGTTTGGTGAGACAGTAATTTCATACCTCCTTCAGTTATTTAGACATGGTTTACTTTACATCTTCGGACATATTTATAGTAGCTAATTAAAGACATTGCCTAGTAAATCCATTGTCTGGTCTTTATTAGGAACAGTTTCTAAAGACAGCTTTTCTTCTTTGTATATGGGCGATATGTTTCGGTTTCTCTGCATGTCTCTCTCTGTCTTTTTTTTTTTTTTTTTTTTTTTTTTGGTTAAAACTGGTTATTTAAAATAATATAATGTGGCAACTCCGAAAATCAGATTTCTTCCCTACCCAAGGTTTGTTTTTGATGTCTGGTTAGTAACTTTTCTTTTTTAAAATTAATTTTGTTAATAGTTTTATTTTTCTTTCTTTTCTTTTCTTTTTTTTTTTTTTTTTGAGAGAGAGAGAGAGAGACAGACAGAGCATGAGCAGGGGAGGGGCAGACAGAGGGAAACACAGAATCTGAAGCAGCTCCAGGTTCCAAGCTGTCAGCAGAGCTCAACGCGGGGCTCAAACCCACAGACAGTGAGATCATGACCTGAGCCAAAGTCGGATGCTTAACAGACTGAGCCACCCAGGCGCCCCAGTTTAATAACTTTTCTAATGAATTCTGTAAAGTATGTATTCTTTGCCACTTGTGGTCACTGAAACCTCTGTTCAGTTAACCTAGTGGTCAGTTAACGATTACACAGAGATTTCTTTAAATGCTAGAACCAGTAAGTCTCCCAGGATTTACCAAGGGGTTCTGTGTGTTTGTGCTGGGCATGTCTTTATTCCTAAGGCAACTTACTCTACCCCAGCCTCCAATTCTTGCTTGGGCAGAGCCTCAAGGAGATGAATTTTTCTCTGAGTCTGTGCACAGCCTTGACATGCATGTGACTTATAAATTCCCAGAAATCTTTGAGGATTTTCAAAACCCTCTATAAATATTCACTTCTTTCCAATGTTTCCTTTTAAGTTTTTTGGCCACCTTTTTTTTTGTCCCAGCTCTTGGGACCACCTCAGACTGCTGTAATATTAAGCAATTGCTACCGATTGTCTTGGAAAATGGGCAAAGTGGGAAAAGCTGTTCACAGTGGCTGAGCTCTGAATCAGGCCAAATAAAAACAAACCCTACAAGTAGGTGGTTCTTAAGAACGGCCAGACAGTCAAATATTGGTGATTCTCCAGGGATGGGCCCTGAAAAGAACTTCAAACCTGTTCTGTTTGCTCTAGTGGCTGCTAAGCTGTTCATTTTTACTGCAATTTTTAAAAAGAAATATGCTAATTTTAATTGTGACTTGTGACTATTGTATTTGTTTTGAAATGTTTAATAATACCACCCCATGTTTTACTTACAAAACTTCAGTCCACCTTTTGCTACAAACCTCATTGGAGACTATTAAGTATATATATGTTTTGTATGAGATTTACTGTTTATTCATATGAATCAATAAGGAAGCAAAGCCACCTTCCCCCTACCCATCTCCCACAGACACACTTTTCCAGTTTTAAAATGTATTTTATAAAAGCTCTTTGTATTTTTTCTCCTGGGAAAGAGATCCATATCCAGTTAACCCACCAATAGGTTTTCAGGGCTATTGTAGAACTTGGGGGGGGGGGGTGAAACTGGATGAGAGCAAGTTAAAAAGCCCCAAAGTTCACTACTCTTACTAAGATTCAGCCACTTTTTGAATAAATCTGCAGACTCTTGCAAGCCTTGGGTGAATTTTCAAAGTTCTGAAAGTGTTGATTTTTAACACTTTTGGCCAATGTTCTCATTGTTTTTATGGAGAAACAGATTTTCAGAGGTCCTTACCTTGCCATTCTGGAAGTCAAAACTTGGCCCATGTAAAAAAATTTTTGCTTCCTTGTTTTTGAGTTGTAAGTGGTCTTCCCATGTTCTGACACAAGCCCAGTGTCTGATATCTGCATTTCATACATTTTGTCCTAGTCTGTATTTTGCTATTTTACTAATCATGTTCTTCCACGAGCAAAAATTTTAACATTGATGTAGTCCAAGTTATCTTTGCTTAATTTTCTTTTATGATTCTGGCTTTAGGGGGGTGGTGTTATCTAAGAAAACTTTTGCTACTCCAAGTTTGCCAGGATTTTCTCCTGTTTCTTTTCTGAATTTTTATTTTATCTTATTTTATTTTATTTTACATTTAAGCTCATCATCCATTTCACGTTAATTTTTGTGCCTTATGTTAAGGTAAGGATTTATGTTTTATTTCTTTCTGTATGGGTATCTCCTTTTTTGTTTTACAAAAAAATTGACCGTTAAGATACGTGCAGAATCACTACAAATGAGAACAAATTTCTGCCTCTTTCGTATCCTTAAATGTATTAAATAGATTCCTTCTCCACCTGATCACTTTTATTTCACCCTGGAGAGTGCCATATTCAATATGGCAAATGTCCTTTATCTCCCTGACCACATTGCGGTCTGTTACCTCTGCTGACATTGCTGTCATTACTCTTCGGAGATTACAGGACTGCCCACATGTTCACATTTGTAGAACTTTATAATAAAATTCTGTGAGCCATGGTCATCATTCACAGTGCATAATTGTGATCTTATTGTCTTAATTTGCTTGTTTAGGACATACTAGTATAAAAATACTTTTGGTTCTACCTGATGTCAGCCCGAATTTAGATGATTACATTCACTATAAGTGCCCTCTGCTCCACAAAATGTGTAAATGTCAAAAGTGAAAAAAGCATATATGGAAATGGATAGTAACTTTATTTCTCTCTACCTTCCACTCCCCCTTCCCAGCCCAAAGGAAAAAAAAAAAAATCCATTCCACTCTTTCTGAATTTGTCAGGTCAACCTGAATTATATAGGACTAAAATGCCTATTTGTGAATCATGGTTGGCCACCCTCCCCAAGTTCATTAACATCTATCGTATTTAACAATGAACACTTCTTTGACTCTGGTCTCCCTTCCAGGCTGTGCAAGATATTTCTAATTTCAAAAACATATTCTGACAAAGCATAAAATTAGAATTTTCTAAAATTAAGGTAATAAAATGTGAAAGAAACTCTGCGGGTCAGAATATATGAAGAGGGACACCTGGGTGGCTCAGTCTAAGTGTCTGACTCTTGATCTTGGCTTAGATCATGATCTCACAGTTTGTGGGATGGAGTCCCGCATTGGGCTCTGTGCTGACAGAGCAGAGTCTGTTTGGGATTCTCTCTCCCTCTTTTTCTGCACCCCTCCCCCAACTCGTGCTCTCTCTCACTCTCTGTCTCTCCCTCAAAATAAATAAACATTAAAAAAAAAAAAGAATATATGAAGAAAAACTTTGTTAGATATAATATGTTTGAGATAAAGTGACTTGGCAAATAAAAAAATATATGTGGTATAAACTTACAAACCAAATAATCAACCACTGAGTTGAAACACCTTTCTCAGCTTTTAAAATATTCCTTAATAGATAGAAGGGAATGAACAGATGAAAGCTAAGAAAAGTCAAGGCAGATGGAATAGAGACTTGTAAAGACAGAACACTGAAGAATTTATACCATGGCAACGTTTGTCTTTTTTTTTTTTTTTTTTTTTTACACAGAATAATCTGGAGGTAAAGAAGCATTAAAGCAAAAATATAATAGTGAATCATAGAGAGAAACTTCAAGACTGACATAAGAGGGCTAAACCCAAGGCTCACAAGGATTCCTTAGGCAAGAATTGGAGCGGTCTGAAATAAAAGCAGAAGGGGTGAAGAGTTTTGCAGGAAAGGCTGAGAGTAGGCTGGCCAGTTTCCTTGATGTACTCTTGCCTCTGGTCAAAAAACAACTGGAAGGGAAAAACATTTCCTATATCTAAAAGTAAGACGTTCTTATAATAGTCTTTCATTCTTCTACCCTGGGAAGTTCTTTCATTTGCCAAACACTGTATTTCTCCCTGTTGAGATCTTAACTGCCATTGGGATAACATGATAAAAATGTTCCTGCAGGCGATTCTTTTGAAGCAAAACCAAACCAAACTAAACTAAAATAAGGGTCGCATATTTCCACGGGTACATGTTTACTTTGCTTTCACTTTTAGGTCCTGTATTATCCACGCCAGCTGTGTTTTAATAGCCAAGATTGCACTTACTTATAATGCAACATATAACTTCACTGAGGGCGAAAGGTTGCTTTTAAGTGTATCAGTCTGGGAAGAGAGACAGTGAGAGCTGTATTGACTCATGATGCTTCCTGAAGTTACTAGAACAGGGCAAGAAAGATTCACTTATGAATCTGCAGCGCCATGTTTCTTCTGTAACTTACAAATAGAGGTGATTTATTTTTTTTTTAACTGTTAAAAAAGAAAAGTCAACTGAGAAAATTTTAAGATTTTATTGGTTTTATTTATTCAATGATTCATAAGTCAGGCAGTATCCCATCTAGCAGATAGAAAGGAGCTCCGGGAACTGCAGGAAATGAAAGACTCTTATAGGCAGAAGGGAGCAGGAAGACAGAAGTCATAGTAAGCAAAAATTGGTTATTGTAAGGTTACTGTCTGTTAGAGGATGGCAGGGGTACATTGGTAGTTAAGTGGATTACCTAACTAATCAGTGCTGATCACGGGATTCCTGATTGACTGGTGTAAGGTTCCATTTCGGGGAGAGCAGAAAATCTGTCTTGGCTTGGTGATGTGGAGCTTAGAGTAAGCAACTCCATTTGGGGTCTGTTGTCTTGTTGTTAACAAATGCATAAGATTAGGTACACAGAGGAAATTTCTTTTGTAACCCAGAAATGAGCTGGAGCCCCCTTGTCTCTCTAAGTCTAATATCTTCAGATCTCCTTTGGGACTTCAAAGTATTATCCACAGTAGCGAGAAGCTTACCCTCTCTTCTGTGCCAGACTCCTTGACTCATATATACTGGTTTGTTTTGTTAATAGCAGCCCAGACATAGGTCTTAGTCTCTTCACATTTTTCCATAAGAAATCAGCACATGGCCTTTTGTGAGACTGATATTCCTCACTGAAGGGAGGACAGGAATGGGTCACCTTTGAATGTATGACTTTCACTGTCTCATTGAGTCTCTCTCCCCTTTGGCCCTTTTGTGCCTGCTTCTCTCCCTCTCAGATTGGCCATTTCTCCTTCGGTGACTACAGATTTTTCCTTCTCCTTAGCCCTCTCCAGTTTCTACTCAAATTTGCATGGTCAGATCCATCAACCATTTCTCTTTATAGAACCCACGCCACCTAAAAGACATTTGTGTTATACATGGTGAAAGCATTCCAGCAAGACCCTTAGACACAAAAGCATATTCAATGGAATTCTGAAAATATAAGAATAGATAAATCTGGAAACCAGCCTCAGTCAGCACTACTGGCCTCAGCATTTTACCAGTTGTTGGATAAGTGGATATTTATAAGATCATCCATATGTTTAAGCTACTATATTCCAATACTTTTTTAAATTGAGGTATAATCGAGATATAATATTATATTAGTTTCAGGTGTGCAACATAATGATTTGATATTTGTATTGCAAAAGGATCACCATATTAAGTTCAGTTAACATACGTCACCATACATAGTCACAAAGTTTTTTGTCTTGTGATGAAAAATTTTAAGATCTACTCTCTCAGCAACTTTCAAATATGCAATGCAGTATCATTAACTGTAGTCACCATGGTGTACCTTATATCCCCATGACTTATTTCTTAGGTAAGAGTAGATTTGTACCTTTTGACTCCATTTTTCAGTTCACATCCCACCCCCTGCTTCTGGCAACCACCAGTCTGTTCTCTGTATCTATGAGCTTGGTTTGGTGTTTTTGTTGCTAATGTTTTATTTTGTTTTTTAGGTTATATATATATATATATATATATATATATATATATGGGATCATACTGTTTGTCATTCTCTGTCTGATTCATTTCACTTAGCATAACGCCCTCAAGATCCATCCCTGTTGTCACAAATGGCAAGATTTCATTTTTTCCCATGATTGAATTGGCTAGTATATGTACCACAATTTCTTCTTCCATTCATCCACTGGTGGACACTTACACTATCTCCGTGTCTTGGCTACTGTGAATAATGCTGCAGTGAACATGTGGGTGATTATATCTGTTTGAATTAGTGTTTTCATTTTCTTTGGATAAATACCAGAAGTGGAATTGCTGGATCATATGGTATTTCCATTCTTAGTTTTTGAGAAAATGCCATGTTGTTTTCCATAGTGGTTGCATCAATTTACATTCTCACCAACAGTGTACAAAGGTTCCCTTTTCTCCACATCCTCACCAACACCTGTTATTTCTTGTCTTTTGATAATAACCATTCTAACAGATGTGAGGTGATATCTCATTGTGATTAGATTCACCTTTTCCTGAGGATTTGTAACGTTGAACATCTTTTCATGCACTGTGGCCATCTATATGACTTCTTTGGAAAATGTCTTTTCTGGTCCTCTGCCCACTTTTTAATTGGATTTTTGTTTTTTTACTATTGAGTTGTATGAGTTCTTATATGTTTTAGATATTAGCCCCTTATCAAGATATGTGATTGGTAAATATTTTCTCCCATTCGGTAGACTGCCTTTTCATTTTGTTGGCGGTTTCCTTTGTTGTGCAGAAGCTTTCTAGTTGGATGTAGTCCCACTTGTTCACTTTTACTCCTGCCTCCAACACATTTTGGGGTAATTAAACAGCCTCTCTATCCTTTTCTGAGAATTCTACTCTCTCCTGCCCCAAGAAGAAGATTGTAACAGGCACCAGATGTAAACCTTGAGTCAGAGTCAGGTTTATATGTCTTACCACTGATCTTCTAACACCAGGTACAATTCTATCCAAATGTCCACTATTTAATATGTCAGCTGAACATCGATAGTGCAAACAAGGTAAGGATATCCTGTTTGAAAACTTTTTTTCATAATTTATAGCATTGAAACAGAAAATCTAGTTCCTTCTGCTTGTCTCAAATACTTCATATTTATAATGTATGTCATGACTCATAGGACAGAATTTTCTTGAAATAAATGAACCTATATTAAAATGAGTAAGTGGGACCTACCTAAAACTTAGAGAAAAATCTTCATCTTACAATCGAGCGATTCAAGGCAAGTTTGTGTCAGATCACTTAGAAGTTGGATAAATCCTGCCTAGGTAACTCCAGTTGTCATGGTCAAGAATGTACCTGAGGTTTACCATGCTAAATTTAGAAATGCAGACTCAAACTTTTCCAGAATTTCCAATAATCTTGTTTCTACTCCACAGTCATAGGCTTTTTGCCTTTGAAATAGTCCCTTAATATAGGATGTGAAGACTATATCTTTCACAGTATCTACTCTCTTTTACAGATCTCATTTTTTTTTGTAACCAGGTGTTTTTTCTATCAAATTATTTTTAAATCTGTCTTCCTAGATACATGATTAAATTCTCAACCTCTTCTAGTAGAATAGATTTTAGACACTGAAGTATATAACTCAATTGTGCAACTCAGAATTGACCTCTGGGTTTTGTATGTCTCCTGTACAATTATTTAAACTACTTGACATTAAAATATGAAGCCATTCTGTCATTTTTGAGCAATTTCCTGAATAATTTCCAATTTCCAAGCCATTTGTACACAGGAAACTGCTGATTAACAAAGGTTGCACCCAATGAAGTCAGGAGCCTTTCATCTAATTATGAACATTTCTTATTATCATCAATTAAGTCTGCTGTGACCCTGGAACAACTTTTCATATTTGAAAGCAAACTATGGAAAGGCACCAATGGGGACCAAAAGCATCACCAACCTGCCCACGCAACTAAATAGTCAAGATCCCTATCAAAATCTCTGCTGCAGAGATCTCTGGAGAGACATGTGTTTGAAGTATTACCCATCTAATGACATATATAAGAAGACTATACTTTGAGATTAAATGATAAAAAGCATTATAAATACTAGTTATGGGATGAATAAGTTATGGGGAAGGGGTGTACAGCATAGGGAATGTAGTTAATGGTATTGTAATAGTGTTGTATGGTGACAGATGGTAGCTACACCTGTGAACATAGCATCACTGTATTGCACACGTGAAACTAATGTAACCATGTGTCAACTGTACTTGGATTAAAAATTTTTAACAAATATTAAGTCTTTAAAAAGTATCTACAAAACTTTTGACTCAAACAGATGAAAATGTGAGATTACAAATCCTGAAGGTAACGAGTTAATAGATATATTTTCTCTCATAATGGAGTGCCGTCCAATATCAGTGATACTGATTCAGGATAAAATATTAATTTCTTACTGATCATTTTAGGGAGGCTGACCCAGTTCTATTTCTCTATTTTGAATTTTATTCTGTATTTACTATATGAGTGATAACGTCACTGTGTGACTTGTATAGAATTTCCACATTTAATTTCCTTGTATTCTCTTCTTTTTGAGCTCACTTAAACTCTCAAGTGTCTGGGTTTTGGGTATGTTACTGAGCATGTTATTTCCTTGACTTTTATCAATAGCTTTTCCTACGACGTGTCTTCTTCCGAGGTCACTTCAGAAGTTCGTTCAAATCTCTTGCTCTTTTGTTACTGTCTATTGCCAACGTAATCATCTTGCAAAATGGGGACACTGGGTTGCATTTGTTTTACATAGTTCTAAATTCCTCTCCCGGGTCACCCTGTCAATGTTTGAATGCAATTTAGGGAGTGTTCCCTCTTTCTCATTGGCATCTTTAAGTATTCAGCCTCCTGGCCTTCCCTTTTGAATTTTGCCACATCCAACAAATATCTTCAGGCTGGAGCAGTGCTTCCAAGCCATATTGGAGCCCTAAGCAAAAGGAAAAAGATGTGTCCCTATCTACATTTAACAGAATAGCCTTATATTTGAACCAAATGGAAAAGGTAATAAATAATAGCTCTACAATTTAATAAAATTTGACTATCTAAATTTCTGTGTTGCCTGATCTTTTTTTTTTTTTTTTCTTTCACCATTGTCAACCCTCAGACTCCCCGGCCCTAGGTTGAGACACTTCCCACCGAGCAATAATGCTGTATGTAAAACAATCTGACCTTATTTAAAATTTCAATACCTTACTTATCAGATTTTTTCATTAATTTTAATTTTTTAAAAATACTACATTAGGGGCGCCTGGATGGCTCAGTCAGTTCAGTGTCCGACTCTTGATTTCAGCTCAGGTCATGATCTCACAGTTCGTGGGTTCGAGCCCCAAGTCAGGCTCTTCATTGACAGTGTGAAGCCTCCTTGAGATTCTCTCTCCCTCTTTCTCTGCCCCTCCCCTGCTCATGCTCTGTCTCTTTCTCTCAAAATAAATAAACTTTAAAAAAAGGTTAAAAAAACACTGCATTAAAATATTATTTATCTTGATTAGTGAGATTTGTGGCACTCTTAAATGTTGTGCCCAGCTAAGTGTGTTACTGACCATACCCTAATCTTTGTTCTGAGCTTGAAATTTTCTTCAAAATAATCTCTGAGCATTCAGCATGGTACATGCCTTTAACCTTTCCCTTTGAGGGAAGAAAACACGTATTTCTTTCCCTGACATTTCAATGGGTTCAGCTCCTTGACCATCATTACTCTTTGGAGAAGTTGGAGGTGGGAAAGGAGGAAAAGGTATATCACCTGGTACATCAACCAAATTACTTATCTGTGATCCCAACATTTCCCTCCCTTTCTGGCCTCTCTCCCTGAGTCTCTTTAGATACTCAACCGCATCTAACCTGGTCAGTGAATGTTGAGTTCCAGGATTCCATTCCAGACCTCTTCTCCCTTCCCACCTCCCCCCCCCCCCCCTTACTCTGACTCACTAGCCTTTTTGCACCTTTGTCTCAGCTTTCTGGACCTCCTTTCTCCTCAGGACGTTATGTAGCCATCTGCTGTCCTCTCATTGCAGCCATGCCCTTTCAAGTCCTCATCCTTTGGGACTAGGAGAACAATACAACTTGGGGCACCTGGGTGGCTCAGTCGGTTGAGAGTCTGACTCTTGGTTTTAACTCAGGTCATGATTTCATGGTTGGTGAGCTCAAGCCCCACATCAGGCTCACTGCTATCAGTGCAGAGCCAGCTTCCGATCCTCTGTCCCTTTTTCTCTGCCCCTCCCCCACTTGTGCTCTCCCAAAAATAAATAAATATTTTTTAAAAAAGAGAGCAATGAAACTTAATATTATCAATTTTTGTATACATTTAATCAGAATACTATCCTGTTTTCAGAGAGGTCCAGATCATGAGCTTACTTTCCTATTTTTTTTAAAAAAAAGCAGGGGGAGGGGCTGTTAGTATCAATTTTATAACTTGAAGTCAGAACTTGATTACCGAGTAAGAGCAGAGGACAATTTCTCAATGGCCATTTCTAAACACTATTTTTCCCCCTGAATCAAATGAGTCTCGAAAAACAGACTTTCCCCTGAGTCTATAAAGAGGTTTAGTACTCCTACACCAGACTAATCTTGTAGACTCTACACATTATTTATTGTAAATATATTTACACCCCTTCCATCATTTTAATACACATATTATGTGTTATTTGCTTCACATTTTTAATTTTGTATAACTTAAAAGCATTTTATTTTACAACATAATTGCTGCAGTGAATTATTATTACCCATAATTTTGAGTACATTGTGCAATTCAAAAATTATTCACAGCTCAGGATCAGATGTAAATGATTCTCACTACTGTTTTTTCTTCCAGTATATTAGCTGTGTTAATAATCAGCTGGACAAACCTGTTAAGTGACTGAAGTTTCTGGGTTTGTTTGGTTTTTGTTTTTGTTTTTCTTTTTTTTAGTTTCCCACTACAATAATGAGGACATGATTAATATCCACCTCACGGGTTACTGAGGGATCCAGTGAATCAACATGTGCCAAGTGCCCAGAACACTGCCTGTTACACAGAAGTGCCCAACCCAGCAAGTGTTAACCACCATCATTATCATTATTAATATGTATGGGGTTCTTTCGTGTCAAAGTTCGTTTGTCTTTTCTTGTCTAAATTGTTTCTCGTGTTGAATAAATTGTACTGTTTTGAATTCAAAACAGATCTCAATTATCGTATTAATCTTTCTGCCTTGTGAAATGAATTAATAAAAAGACATGTCATAACTTACCAAAAAATAGGGTTTCTCTTACTTTTTTATTGAAGACCAGGATTTTCTGGGGTAAATAGAGTCACAAATGTGATGAGTTTGTATTATTAGAGAATAGAAATAAGAAGTACAGGGTTTAGGGTATTCTTTTTATTATAACGTCTTTTTTAGGTGGAATAGATAGGAACTACTGAGTAAGTAACAGTCAAAATATGCATTTAGAAGGAGATAGGACACAAAATTCTAGAGTTCTGGGTATGTCTTTTCTGACTAAGAAAACTCATTTTACAGTCCTTGAAATTTGGAGGTTGGGCAAGATAATTTTTGCTTTAGAAGTCTGGACAAGAATGAAACTTAACCTTGGAAAAACTACATTCAACAGAATTTCATTTACCTAATCATGGAAATTTAGAGCATGAAGGAATCTTAAAAATTGCTTGGTTTTACACCTACCTTGTGTTTGAGTGGCAGTGAGATCACACACAAGCATACAGTAGTTAAGGTAGACTTTGGTCGTAACAACTGTGAGCCTCAGCATATCTAACACTTCTTTTTTTTTTTTTTAATGTTTATTTTTGAGAGAGAGAAAGAGAGTATGAGTGAGTGAGGGGCAGAAAGAGAGAGGGAGACACAGAATCTGAAGCAGGCTCCAGGCTCTGAGCTATCAGCACAGAGCCTGAAGCAGGGCTTGAACTCACAAACGGTGAGATCATGACCTGAGCTGAAGTCGAACGCTTAACCAACTGAGCCACCCAGTTGCCTCTCTAAAACTTGACTTCTATATCAACTTCTGTGGGGTGGAAATTCTTAAATTCATCAACAGTGGAATTTTGTTTCTAATTTCCCATCTAAAAGACTGTGTCTTCTGTTATATAATGCAAGTGACTTAGTGGAACACATTATTTCAGTAAAATGTTGACATTCTGTATATTTATCTTATCTTAATATTTCCTTGGATGAAACTTTTATTGTTAAGAGAATGAGTTCTTAACTTTAAAATGGAAGAATAACTTCCAACCTTTTTCATAAAGAAATATCTATATTTGGAAGAATTATTATAAGGAATTCTCTCCATTATATCTACAAATCAAGGGTAGAGGATATTTTAGTCACCACAATAACAAAGACAACTACTGTTTATTAAGAGCTTCTGGTATGCCCATGGCAGAAAAGAACAGCTTGCACGAGAGTGAGACCAGGTGTCTACGGAATCATAATGGGACCAGAGTTGCCTCCCTACCACCAATATGTGGTGAGATTAGATCAACTTGAAGATTCCTCAGCCTCCAACAAGAGCCAAACTGAAAAGGTCTAAGCCCTCTTGTTTATTGCTTCTACCATCTGAAGTTCAGACAAAAGCTACTACATTGACCAATCCTTGTTGATGTGACTATCTACCTTAGTTCCTTTTTGCTTTGGAAGACACCTGTTAGCCTCTTCTTGACTTCCTTATTTTTTACTGCCTGGACAACCTCTTATTATTTTTCCCATGGCCTTTTTGCTACTATGTTCTCTTCTCAGCCTAGACTTCTTTTGTTTATTTGAAGCCAGAATTAATCTACTCTTAGGGGGAGAGATTCTTGACATGGAATTAGCAATGAATTTTTGGGTATGACACCAAAAGCACAGACAACAAAGAAAAACAGACAAGTGGGACTACATCAAACTAACAAGCTCTTGCACAGCAAAGGAAATAATCAATAGAATGAAAAGGCAGCCCATGGAATGGGAGAAAATACTTGCAAGTAATATATCTGATAAGGGGTTAATTTCTAAAATATAACCACTCATTCTGAAACCCCACACGTACACACAAACACCACAGAAAAACCTAAAAAAACCCCAAAAAACGCACACACAAAAAAACTCTTGAGATTATAGTGATCAAAATATTCTCTTATATTTTCCTCATATAAACAACACTGTAGGTTAGGAGATCATATCTAAAATTAAATCAAAGTATTCTTACATCCAGAGATATATATTTAATTTATTAGAGAACATTTTAAGCTGACGTCAAGCATTGTAATATAATTTTCTTGATGGGGGAAGTATAATATGACAAACAAAACACTTGAGAATGTTTAGGTATCCTCTCAAATATATTAACATGATAAGATAAAATTTTAGTCCTCAAACTGGAACAGAGCAGTTAAGGTAGCAGGCACTGGCCGATAATCAGCTAAGGCTTGCTAATTAAATTGTACTGCAGCAGATAACAAAGCAGTTGATGATGCCCAGCATATTCCATGATTGTCTCAAATTGCTGTTACTTTTGAAACAGAGCAGTAGCTTTCCACTTGAGTATTTTCCAGACCAAAAAGAACTGTTTGTATAGGCGCATACGCTTACAGGTGTTTGGTGGCTATTTCTAAGTATTTTTCAATCAAGGTTTTAATACACACAACAAGCTTTGATGGCTCCCCCCCCCACCGCCTCTGTGAATTGGCATTGTCAAGTACACAATCACAAGATTAAAGTCAGAAACCTGAAAAATCCTGTCTCCACCAGGAATACAGAGGTGTGCCTCACTTATTCACCTATTGTCACATACCTTGGGGTATTAGAATATGATGCTAATAGTGAGTTTTAACTCTCAAGAGGTAGCTGCACTGTAAACCAGTATCAAACAAGCATGTTTTCCACTCTAAAGAACTCACTTAATATGCAATGTGCTGCCTTAAGAAGGTTTTTTTCAACACTAGAGGTATTCCAGTATACTCTAGATAACGGTAGTATACTGTAGATAGAGGTATTCCGTCTATACGCTAGATGTAACTGTGATGTCAAATTGGAGTTTCAAGCCCTAGGTGATGGTTAAACATGTTTTGGCTGACTTATCAGTCCCATTGGTGAGAACTTAGTCACCGAACACAGAAACTGTAAGTTTAATCGATCTGTCTGGGCTATGCTGGCAATATTCAATATAAACAATGACGTCTCTGTTTTTCTCAAAACTCTTTCCAAGAAGGCAGAAAATCAGTCATATGAAGTCATTGATAAAGTGAAAAATGACCTCAGATTTGTATAACACTCTTATCTTCAATTCTAGATCGCCTGAACGGTAGCAAACCAACTCATTAGGAAGAATCTATCTAACATGCACCATGTGGTAGATTGTTTTGTGAAGCAGAAGATCCGGGTTATATTTTATACTTTGTTTTAGCTGATGGTGGAACTTATGGAATGATTGTCTCTCTTATTATATCCTTTTATGTCACCATAGACTTCACCTCAAGATGCTTATCACAATTACAGATCTCACATTTTAAGAAACTGTTTGATTAATGGCTGAATCCCTCAGCCAGACTGAAGTCCATGAGAACAGGAACATTGCTAGGTGTCACTGTGTGTTGTATACCCAGCATTTAGCACAGATCCAGGCACAGCTCAAATATTTGCTGAATATGTGGCTGAATAAATTAAAGTTTTCCAGACCTCAGTTTCTCTGTATGTATAATTGAGAGAGAGTTGTGGACTTCTGTTTCATGGGATCTAGCCTTCAGAAACTTAACAACTATTTGGAAACAGAAGACACATGTATGAAACTAGAGAAGAAAGAACAGCCTTTCTCAAGTGTTCTCTTGTGGGTTATTGAGTTCAGAAAATAAATAAATATGTCTGCAATTTGGATAACAGAAAGGATTTAGGAAGACATTTCTAGGTTAATGGTAAGAAATGACAAAAGCAAAGACACAGGCAAAAATGAAGACGGGATGTTCAGGAGAATGTGCGGATATTTTCCATATCTGAATGTTTGTATGATTAAGATCTCAACTTATCCTATTAATATTTGTTACACTACGTAATTAAATGATGGAGCAAATGTCATAGCCCAGATCTTTGTGGCTTGGCTTCATCAGAATTATTTAATTGTATTTGTTGGCTCCTGGAAGTTCAGATTACAAACATCACATCCCAAATCTTGGGGAGATCAAATGACAATGCAATACTCCCTGAAGAAATTAATGGCCATCTCCATCATGCTGTGTGGAGGCAGGTTATAATAATAGAGATGTTTGCCTTCTTTCAAAGATAAAGGGGAAAACTTCAAGTGCTTTAAGCCTGAAAAGCAGGTAGATAGTAACAGTTTATAATAGTCTCTGAAATGACCAGAAAGAGAATTCCAATTGCCTGAATGATTGGAAGTGAGACTTGAAGTCAGAAAATTCAAAGGCTCTTTACAAAGCCATGCCCCTCACATTTATTTAAAGATGTATGTGATCAGAGGCACACAATTGTACAAGTCCAGCAGCCTTTTTGCTTATCCAAGAGAATATACAGCCGCCTGGCACAATGCTTTTGATTAATACCACTGAAATCAGAAAGGAGAAACCCAGGTGAGGATAAAAGGCAACTAAATGCACACACAAGTACAAACAACTCCATGAAGAGTGTAGAATGAGGACTACTTCTTATTTTTAGGTAATTTTTTAAAAAAGAAAGTCAACAACAACAAATAAAAAAAATAAAAGAAAACTAACAAAGTATTTTCAACAAGTAAAAGCCCATGTGTACGTTCCATAGTTTTGACTGGTGGTACAAGGCACATTGAAGAATAAAATTTAAACTAAGGATTATTAGCAAGAAAAGTACTTTTTAGTGAATCTTGGTTTATCTTTCACTTTTGGGTGTAAGGAACTAGTTTTCACATTGGACGAGACTTCAAGTTGTGAAAACCTCAAAACCTCTATTTATAAATCTCCTGTATTGCAATATTCCCCAAATCTATCTTTTTGTTTCTCATATATGCTTGAACACTAAGTTAAAATGTGTCTGCAAATCACCCCTTCAATATTAGTAGGATAAAGCAGAATAGCTCTTAGTGCTCTGGGTCTACAGAGAAGGGGGAGTTATGATTCCTAGCCTTGGGAGAATTCACAGAAAGCTGTGGGAACGACAGAAGGCAGCTAGTAGAGTAGAGCAGTGTTGCATTGATGAGTGTACATTGAGGATTACAGCAGTTAGAGGAGAATGGTTCCTGGGCTCCCTCCACGAGGCACTCTGGTTTAATGTGGACTTTGTAGAATGACCGGAATTATTAGGGTTGCAGAAATGGGGGATGGAAAAGACAGCGTAAGAAAGGTGTGGATGTTGGATTTGATGGTTTCGTTTGGGTTACCAGAGAGTAGGACAGTCTGGTTAGAACTGGAGATGCATGGGGACCGGAAGAGGAGGCAAGATTGATTTTTCAAAATTAAGATCATGAATAAAATGAAGGAGCAAACACCGTTATAATTTAAAGGCTTCTTCAATATTACAGATACCCTCTTTTTTCCTAAGTGTTAAGTTTCCCTATGATATCACTCTAACGTTGTGGGGACCAATGATTTACAGTCGTGGATCGCCTTAAATTCAATGATTTATCTGATTTTGGAAGATGCAGCCTAATCGTAGAGTCTTGCCTAGAGTTCAGAAGGGAATTCTGAGAATGGTGTTCTTAGTAGTAAGCCTTCATCTCCAGTGGGAAAATCGTGTTTGTATATAAGTATCATTTTTAGCATCTGCAAATGTCATGCAGACCTTTTGTTTTTACTTCTGTCACCTGCACATAGTGCATATTTAGTTAGAATCCCCTCCAACTTTGAAAGATCTATTTACCCTAGTGCAAAAATATCCTTAGTTGCCATATGGGTTGTATAGACTCATCAAATATATTCCTCTCTTCTAATGTTAAGATATGGTAAGGCAGTGGGTTAGCAATTCTTTACATGCTTTTAAGGCTGATGAAGAAACGAATGGATAAGTAAAGCAATTACCCATAATTTCACATTAGGATATGCCTATTCCTCTTTCTGTTTATTCCCATATTGATTTATGTACGTGCATCTATAATACACGTACAATTTGCCAGTTTGTTCTTTCACCTGACACCACATGATAAATATTTTTCCATAATTCTATAGTTTTAAAAATAGCTATCATATTTTTAAGTACTTCTTTTAAACTTCCTCAATAATTTTGAAGCACTGATTGTACTGTTTTCACTCATTTTTGCTTTCATAATGCTTAATTCAATTCCTAATATTTTTTCAATGCTACAATTATGTATTTATATTTTATTTTTTAGGTTACTTTCAATTCTCTTCTAGAGAAGATAAGGTGTGATCTCAAAGCTATATGTCTTCTCATAGTTTATTAATTAAATCCTAGAATCTGAAACCCCAATTATTTTATTCTTTCATTTAAATTATTAAAAATTTAAAATTTTTTTAAATTTGAGAGAGTGCATGAATATGATAGGAAGGTGGGTAGAGGCAGAGAGAGAGAGAAAGAGAAAGAGAGAGAGAATATCTCAGGCTGAGCATGAAGCCCAACTCAGGACTCAATCCCATAGCCCTGGAAACATGATCTGAGATGAAATCAGGAGTCTTAACCAACTGAGCTTAAGTTGGCTTAACCAACTGAGCCACCCAGGTGCCTCTGTTTTTATTCTTAAACAAGCTTTGGTTTGTTATTTAGACTAGTTATTTAGACTAATCACCAGCACCTCTTATCCTTGTACGACCCTTATTTTATTAAGCAATAACCACGCACTTCAGTGACTTTGCTCTATAATGAGGACATGGTTCCAGTGGTCATCAAAGGTATTGGTTTTTCCCCCTGTTCCATAATATAATTGGAGAGTTTACATATTATTTAGGTTTGGGGTTCTGGATTACACCAATCTGTGTATTTTAGAAAAAGAATTCTTGGGTGAGTAGTTATCTGAGATCTTGCAGTTCAAGAATACCTACCTACTGCTTTCACATACAAATGACACATGGCTGAGTGTTTTAGTTAAGATCTGTTTCCTTTCAGATACCAGGCCATGAACCAACATTGATATCTGTGATGAGGTTCAAAAGCGTCCTAATTTTAATGGTCTTGAAAGTACATTTTCTTTGCATAAAGATTTGAAGAATTTTTTAAAATCTTTCAAGTGTGAACATTTCACCAGATTATGTATATGTGCTGACTTACAATTGATTTTGCTTGCAATATCAGAAACACTTTGAATAGCCAACAATATTTTTTAGTTTGCATACTGACTATAAAATCTTTTTCATATTCTGTTTTCTTCCCTGATAATTCCTACAATTTGCATGTTGGCTTTCTACATTTTATCTTCTACACCTGCCATTTTTTCTGTCTTGTTCTTTTCACCAATTATTTTTTTCCCTATTTGTTCTTAGCTTTTCCTTTTACCATTTTCTTTCTCTTTGGTGGAATTGATTCCTCTACATACCACTTCCAATGGAAATCTTACTTGCTCTTTTGCAAAATTAATTGCAATTTCTTTTCATAGCTGTTTTATTGTCCTGAAAATACATCATATTTTTGCTCTAAAATACTGCATCTTGTATATTGGACCTATTTCTAGAGTGAATATTAGCTCCAGGATTTTTCTTCCTTCTTTCTTTCTTTCTTCCCCAGAATTTTCACATTGATCTAGAACATTTATTCCTGCCTTATTCATGTTTCATTTATAAATCTGATTAATTCTTAGAGGAAAAGGCAACATGGGCCCTTGCTTCAAAAGTCTCTTTCTTTGACCAGTTAACAACAGAATGCACTTCCATCCCATCCTCTAGGTTCCTTGTTAGGCTCAGAGTTGTTAGTGACATTTTTAGAGTATGAATTAATGACATGATTGTAATGGAGAAAGAAGTTGAAAAACATATTTCTTGAATTCAAAATTGAGGAACACAGAGATTTACCTTCCACCATTATTATCACAAAGTGCTTCTCCAAGATCTTATATTGGAAAAGACTAAATGGGTGCTTGTGACCAGCTTAACCACGTAGGACTTCCAGATTCAGGAAGGAGATAACTTTGGATTCAAGAACTGTTTCTAATGAATTTAAAAATTTTTTATTATTTATACATGCTATAATTTTACATAACTGTGATTATACACATTCAGAGAAATGGCGATAAGCTTTTTCTTTTCTCCCTTTTTACTTGGCTTCCTCCACCTTGTCTCTTTTCTTATCCCACCAACTTCACACAGCTAAGTCATATTCACAACCTAGTACATATCAATTCATACTTTCTCCATGTTTTCTTTTTTAAATTGGGATGAATGGGGCATCTGAGTGGCTCAGTCAGTTGAGCGTCTGACTCTTGATTTCAGGTCAGATCATGATCTTAGGGTTGGAAGATCGAGCCCTGCTTTGGGCTCCATGTTAAGCTTGGAGCCTGCTTGACATTCTCTCTCTCCTCTCTATACCTCTGCCTCCTCCCCCACTTTCTCTTTCTCTCTCTCTCATAAAAAATTAAATAAATAAAAGTGGGATGATATTTTGCACACTTATCTGCATCATTATACACTCAGCAACTCCTAGTGGCAACCTATCTAAGTGGCATGATTTATGCTTTTTAATGGGTGCATAATATAAAGAGTATATAATGCTTCATGGCATGGGTATACCATCATTTACCCAGTTTTATTCCCTTATTGATGTGTTTTACCATCTGAGCATTTTTTTAAATTTTTTTTTAACATTTATTTATTTTTGGGACAGAGAGAGACAGAGCATGAATGGGGGAGGGGCAGAGAGAGAGGGAGACACAGAATCGGAAACAGGCTCCAGGCTCTGAGCCATCAGCCCAGAGCCTGACGCGGGGCTCGAACTCCCGGACCGCGAGATCGTGACCTGGCTGAAGTCGGACGCTTAACCGACTGCGCCACCCAGGCGGCCCAATAAACATTTTTTTAAAAAGAGTTCCTTTCTGGGGCGCCTGAGTTCCTTTCTGGGGCGCGATCTCGCGGTCCGGGAGTTTGAGCCCCGCGTCAGGCTCAGGGCTGATGGCTCAGAGCCTGGAGCCTGTTTCTGATTCTGTGTCTCCCTCTCTCTCTGCCCCTCCCCCGTTCATGCTCTGTCTCTCTCTGTCCCCAAAAAAATAAATAAACGTTGAAAAAAAATTAAAAAAAAAAAAAGAGTTCCTTTCTTTTTAAAAAAGAGATAATATTTTTGTTTACCAAACATAAAATAATTTTGTTTTCTGGGGTGCCTGGGTGGCTCAGTAGGTTAAGCCTCTGACTCTTGATTTCTGCTCAAGTCACGATCTCATGGTTCATGGGATCAAGCCCGCGTCAGGCTCTGCACTGACAATGAGGAGTCTGCTTGGATTTCTTGCTCTTTCTCTCTCACTGCCTCTTTCCCACTTGTACTCTCTGTCTCTCTCTCTCAAAAAAAAACAAATGAGCATTTTTTAAAAAATAGTTTTGTTTTCCATAAGGAAAAATCTGAATAACTTTTAAGTGTGAGCTCTATCTTGAAAATCATCTTAGATTCCATTGAGGTTGGGAAAATTAGTATTTGTTCAATCTTTTGACCTCGTAGCTGGTGTGGTGTTCTGTGCTTCTATACCATTTATCGTTTGATCCTTACACCATCACCATGAAGGTGTTATTATCATGATTTCATGGTAGAGAAAATGGAGGCTCAGAATAACTTGCCAAGATTACATGGCTAATAAATATGTGAGCTGGGATTCTATCCAATTCTGTCCTCACCTCTGTAGCCTCCCTGTGTAAGTTTAACAGAACAAACAGTTGAATCTCAGAATGGAGGACCAGAACTGAAAGAGCTACATACAAATAGTTCTGACAATTGCCCACCTACCTGCTCTGATGGTTTCAAACATAAAAAAGAAAATTAATGTACAGGGCCCCTTTTTTATTTTGTTGAAATCCATCAAACAAATAACAGATGAAATTTATAATAACAGAATATAGGGCCTATCTTTCATCTTATAATGAGAGAAGGTGAAGCCATCAGTTTGGTGGCCTGGATTTCCATGAATTTATTAAAACATTCCACTGAATGTGATAATGTTAAAGTATCCCCTCTAATGACTCATATCACTAACAGGGAGAAGTCGCTGGAAAAGAGACTTAGTCCCATGCTGGTCCATGAACTGCTTTTTACACACTGACTGCAAGATAATTACATGATATAACAGTACAGTTTTAGAAACTTTACAAAAATTTAAGAGGACACTCCTATATTTGTTGAATTTAATAAAAAATACGGGAGTGTATTTTGGATTTTTTTTTGTTTTTTTTTTTTTGTTTTTTTTTTGTTTATCTTTAAGGGCACCTGGGTGGTTCGGTCAGTTGAACATCTGACTCTTGATTTCAGCTCAGGTTGTGATCTCACACTTTGTGAGATTGAGCCCCATGTCGGGTTCTGCGCTGGCAGCATGGCGCCTGCTTGGGATTCCCTCTCTCCTTCTCCTTCTGCTCCTCCCCCGTTTGTGCACTCTCAATCTCTCTCTCTCTCAAAATAAATAAATAAACATTTTTAAAAAAAATATCTTTAGAAAAACACCTGGTCCATACCTGTTACATGGTAAATAATAATCGCATCTTTAGTATAATATTTATTAATATTTTATATTACAGAAGTATGGTGTGTGATAGATAAGGAAAAAATATGTGGCCTTGTATTAGAAGAAGCACTGGTTTAGAGCTTTGCCTACTGGTAAACTTCACTCCTGAAAGAGATCTTGGCTCTATCATTTCAACACAAGATCTCCTCCCCAGTTGCTAAGGCAGGAGAGAGAAAAAATTCCACCTTCCATGTGTTTTTATTTCATTAGATATTCTATTTTATATATATACATATATTTATATTTACATATATTTATATTTATATATATGTGTGTGTATATATATATATATATAGTGTTGTGTCATGGGGGTCTGAAAGATAGATAGGTATATTTGTTATAAATCTCATCTTTAGAATGTAATGTCTATGAGTAACTTGGTTATTTTGTTTACTGATTTGTCCCCAGAACCTAAAACAGTGTCTCACACATAGCACTCTGAATTTATAAATTATCTTTCTAATTTTACTTTTTACTTACCTTATGATTCTAAGATCTATTCATGTTATTATTTTTGTATTAGCTTATTAGTTCTGGCTGTATTGTTTTCATTGTACTCATATATCATATTTACTTCTCCATTCCCCTGGATACATAGATTACCACTAACTCCTTCATGCTGCGGGCATTGTGCCTATGAACACTCCCACAGGTTATATCTCTCTCTGAATCTTGGATGTAAAGTGTACGAATAGTTGATTTTACTCAAGTCTTCAGATTGTTATTCAAAGTGGTTGCACCAGTTCGCTCCTCATAAAAGCGCCTGACTGTTGTCAATTCCCAATGTCCTTGATAGCGTCTGACAGGTGTAAAATGTGAACTCAGTGTTATTTGAATTGTTCTTCAGCCACTTTCCCATGAAATATCCTGACATATTTTTGTTGACTCTTAGGAGCACTTTTTTATTCCTAGTATTATTTTCTCTTGATTTTACACATTGCAAAAATTTTCTATCTTTCTGTATCCTTGGCTTCTGTTTACTTTAAACTTCTGCTTGCCAATAACTTCTACTTACACATGGGTTTTTGTTTGTTTGTTTGTTTCCTTAATTATGACTTCTACTGTCACAGTATCTGGGTTTGTCCTTTCTCTGTGTCTTCAGCCAAAAAACCCCTCAATATCCAGCTGGATTATTCAATCATTGTCATTCTGTTGAGCAAAGCTCTCATGTTGCTTCACCTCAAAGGCTGTTAGTCTAGCTTATAATTGGGATTTGGATTCTATAATATTTCATGGAAAATCAGTTATGAGACTAAGGTGGCAGGATTGGATTGTTCCAATATGGCATGTTATGTAGAAGAGAAATGGACGTGCACATCCTTTAGGAAGGGATGGCGAACATGACAGACATTCTGAAACTTGGGATTTCAGTACTAAACCCCTTGCAGTTAATGAAAACTCTTAGCAAAATGGGTAACAATGTCCGGTTTGTGTTTTCTTTTAGTTGTTATTTTAAGTTTATGTGAATTGATTTCCTATTTGTTTTAGTTTTACATCGATTTTTTAATCTTTTTGGCAATTATTTGCCTGTACAGTATGAGGTAGGGATTGAAAAGTAATTTATTAAATACTCCACCTACTGATTTGAAGTGCCACCTCCATTACGTAATTTGTGTATAGTTGGCTTTTTGAACTCTGTTTAATCAGTCCTTCTCTTTTGTTATCAGTACCACACCATTTTAAGTACTGCTGCCGTGATACGTTTCCATTATTCTCTTGAAAAATCGTGGATATGTAAGAATTTTTACAAAAATAATAGTATTTTAAGATACCTGTTTTACTGTGTGTTGGAAAGCACCTTTATTTCATCTAGGAATCAGTTTGTAAAGTCATTGTGCAATTTCCTTGTAAACAAGAGTCAAATACGGATATTTGTTTTTATTTTTGTTTTTATTTATTTTTTTAATTTTTTTAATATGAAATTTATTGTCAAATTGGTTTCCATACAACACCCAGTGCTCATCCCAACAGGTGCCCTCCTCAATACCCATCACCCACCCTCCCCGCCCTCCCACCCCCATCAACCCTCAGTTTGTTCTCAGTTTTTAAGAGTCTCTAATACTTTGGCTCCCTCCCTCTCTAACCTTTTTTTTTTTCCTTCCCCTCCCCCATGGTCTTCTGTAAGTGAAATAAGTCATACAGACAAAGACAGATACCATATGTTTTCACTCTTATCCTGAGAAACTTAACAAATACGGATATTTGTTTTTAAAGTGAATCTAATATAAAAGTCAAATTTTAATTTAAAAGATTTTATGGGATTCTGTGAAACTTTTCTTCATGAAGTGTTATTTAACAAGTAATCTACCCTTGCAATTAAATAGCGACAGAGAGAGATAATGAATCTAGACATGATTTGGGCGAACTATTGGTAATAATGGCATGAAAAGGCTGATACCATCCATCTCCTTGCTGAGAGATCTGCTTAGTGTCTATGCCTGGCTAGCATACAGCTCTCACCAATTAATGGCAGTGTTTCTTATCTGAGTTCATTTAAAAGCACTTTTAAGAGTCCAGACAATGAGAAGTTGATAGCCTTAGATGCTATCTCTGTGGTACATAGGCATGAGTCACACTGGATGATTTCACTCTAAAAAGGCAAGGACACCAGAGTGTAAGTGGCCTAGAACCCCAAATATTCACCATTTTGATTCATTCATAATAATGCAACTATTACTCATCTTTCTTCTGGGTACTTAGGGTACGTTGTTGGGTTTGAAGTGAATGCAGGATATACAAGTGGAAATGTCAGGTAGGACATTAAATGTACGGACCCGAATCTCTACAGAAAGGTAAAGACCAAAGAACTACATTTGGGAATCCTGAAGTCGATGACATCAACCAGAGAGAGTATATAAAACTAAAATAGAAGAGTACAAGATGAAACTCTAAGGAAAACCAAAATTTAAGGGGTAGTTAGTAGGTAATAAAGTAAACTACGGAAGTTTTAAGAGAGAGAAAGGTATGAAATCAAGAGAAAGGAATGCCTGTCTTCAAACACAAAGAGGTTTCATTGAAAAGAATCCATTGGATTTTAAAATTAGTTGGTCATCTGTGAACTTATTCCACAAGACATCTCAGTGTGGGGTTGTGAAGATAGCCAGCTTGAAGAGGGTAGAAGAGTTAATGGAAAAATGAGGAAATGAAGAAAATATTGCTTTGCGTTGGGGTGGAGGGAGGTAAAGGATACAAAATATAGGTGTGAGGCGAATGTGGAGACAAGAAGTGTTTTTTAAGAGAAACAGTCTTGAAGAAGCTTACATAAATACAGTCAGATAGAGAACAGGGAGAACATGTGTTAATAATCCAAGGAATAACATACGGATGCTTCTGAGGAAATGGAAAGCAAGGTGACCATCAGCACAGATAGATTTAACTATGAACAGGAAGAATGTCTGTCCTGCTGTGAGTGATTATTGTGGCATTAAACATGTTCAGTGGGAAGGGATGGAAGTTGAGGACATTTTCCTACAAAACATGAGGTAAAATTGCCTGCTGAGGAAATAAAAGTAGAGGTAAGATGAATGGCTTGATGATGGTTATGTAGCTATGACTCATCATTGAGGACTATGTGAAAGGGGTTGGAAAGTTATTCAGTTTGAGCCTACGGTTGGAAACCATGATATTCCATGTTCACAGTCTCAGTGTGCTGCCCCGTCATTTTCACCAGTGTGAGCGTGGAAGCAGGGCCAGGATAACAGGTCCAGAGATGGAGGTCTGTACCACAAAGTAAGAAAGAATTCAGGAACATGACTTTCTTGATCTGAGAATGTCTATGTGATTCAATACAGGTCCAGCTGAGGGGGAAAAGTACAGAATAGGAACAGGTTTTAAAACTACAGGGAAACAGAGAAAGTGATAGTGAATGTGTATGGAATTGACGTCAAGGAGAAATGGAAGGATGAGAAGTTTGCACTAAGAACTCCAGAGCCTGGAGCCTGCTTCAGATTCTGTGTCTCCCTCTCTCTCTCTGCCCCATCCCCTGCTCATGCTCTGTCTCTCACTGTCTCTCAAAAATAAATAAATGTTAAAAAAAATTTTTTTAAATAAATAAATTTTCAGAAGGTGTACAGACTTAGGTGATACCATGAGAGGGCCTGTAAGAGACTAAGTTTATTGGACATATAAATGTTTGTAGTTAAAGGGGTCAAGAAACTTAAGTCTTATTTCTATTTCTAACAGCTTAGTTATTCTACATATTTAATTAGCTCTTGCACTGAAAGAAATAAAGAAGAAAACTAAAATGACTGGGTAAAAATTTTTAAGATGTTTCAAGTACATTGAGGAGCTGAAAAAAAGAGAGAGAAATCTTGAAAGGCCAAAACTTAAGTGAATTAGACAAGTCAGAGGGGTGAGTGGAACAGCTCTTAAATGGAAGAAAGCTCTTGCCTTGAGGACATTTGGGATCCTGGGTTAACATGAACTTTGGATATGGTGGTTTTGGGGACAGAAAGGTCAGGAGATAAAGCCCAAAGACCACTAAAACTTGTGAAACTATGAGGATAATCAGAAAAATAAAAATAAATGATTGAACTCTGAATACTACATCTATTATGTAAAGATGAACAAGAAATAGACCCACTGTAGAGAAGGAATCTGAAGGAACACAAGTGGTTTCTCAATCCTGGGTGTGATAGGAAGTGATGTCAACTCTCATGGAGGCTTGCCACCTGAAGCCACAGCATAGGGGGGATCCAAACATATAAAGTGGTCCCCACTGGGAGGCCTGGGTGGCTCAGTCTATTAAGCATCTGACTCTTGATTTTGGCTCAGGTTATGATCTCATGGTTCTAGAGATCGAGCCCCACGTAGGGCTCTGCACTGATAGCACAGAGCCTGCTTGGGATTCTCTCTCTCCTTCTCTCTCTCTCTGCCCCTCCCCTGCTCACACATAATCCACACGTACTGTCCCAATAAGTCAGCCAAAAGAAAATGCAAATACCCTCAGAATGAACCCTAAATCATTCCAAGCCTAACTTTCTCACACATGAAATTCCAATAGATAAAATCTCAAAGAAAAAAACCAAAGGCAAATCACAAGGCAATATGAGTGAGAATCTGTAGAAATAAGACTGAAGAATAAGCTTTCAAATATTGTTTCTTCTGATCAAGAGCATAATATAGAAAAGTTCAATATATTTTATATTTATTTTTTAAAATGTTGATTTATTTATTTTAAAATATTTACTGATTTCTGAAAGACAGAGAGACAGAGCAGGAGCAGAGGAGGGACACAGAAAGAGGGAGACACAAAATCTGAAACAGTCTCTAGGCTCTGAGCTGTCAGCACAGAACCAGACACGGGGCTCAAACTCATGAACCGGGAGATCATGACCTGAGCAGAAGTCAGAGGCTTAACTGACTGAGCCACCCATGCACCCTTATTTATTTACTTTTGAGAGAGAGAGAGAAAAAAAAACAGAGAGAGAAGACAGAGAGACAGAGCACGAGCATTCGAGCAAGGGAGGGACAGAGAGGGAGGGAGAGAGAGAATCCCAAGCAGGCTCCTCACTGTCAATGCAGAGCCCCATGTGGGTTCATGAACTGAGACATCATGACCTGACCCAAAACCAAGAGTCAGACGCTTAACTGACTGAGCCACCCAGCACCCCTAATATATTTTTAAAAACAAAAGGAGAGAGAGGAGCAAGAGAGAAACAAAAAGATTCGACAAAGGCAAAGAATAGATTATCTTCAAAGGAATAACAACAAATCAATGGATGATTTCTTAACAGAACAGCACAAGCCAGATGGCAGAGAAAGAAGTGCCAAACTCCAAAACTTTACTCAGTTAGTACTTTCAGGTTTCACACAATCGTTTAAGCTTTTGAAATGCTTAGAAAAATCTAGTGAAATGTATACTGTGTTGATTCAGTGTTCATGGTTATGATGTAAGCTTTTTATTAATAAAAGAGTTAAAACCAATCTTCAATATCATAAATCTAATTCACTGGCAGCAGCTCTAAGAACAATGAGAAATTCAGTTTTCTCTTGGCTGTAATGAAATTTTGAGTTTGTGCGACGAACCGATGTACGATGTTTTCCTCTAATGAATTAAAATTATGACTTTTCAGCTGTACTCTGTGCAAGAGCCAAGTTAACCTCTACTTGAGCCTATTTTCCTTGTTGTTTTCTTATATTCATGATTGATTACCTAATTCGGGGATTCCTTTATTTTCCCTTTATTTTTTTCCAGAAACATATCGAACCGTGACCTCCTTCTTTGATCTGGTTTTACCAAGTATGGCTTTGTTCTCAGGTTTCAAAAAAGCTAGATTATTCAAAGAAATAAACAGCAAAGTATTCAGCACTCCGTTGTTTCAAACTTCTAGCTTTATACCCTGACAGTTCAGATTCATGGCAAACATTTCCGCTATAATAATGTGTCTGTTTCCAGGCTGTTAGAGTGGACCTATAATCCTTTCTCCAATTCCCACACCTGTCTAGTAGGTACTAGGAGCTCAACAGTAGAAGGAGTCTAGAATTATTTTTGCTCCCTGTGACTCAATCAGAAGTACAGAAGGATAAGGATAGGTTCATTTATGATTACATAACTTGTGCAATTTTCATTGGGGAAATTATGCAACATAAGCATTAAAAAGTATTAAGACAGTGGTGAATACATGCATTCAGGAAAGATTCTCTAGATTCTGCTAACAAGTTAAGATGCAATATTTTGTAAATTCTAAATTTAACAGTAATTTCCATTGCATATATGTTCAATTTAACCTAAAGAGGTTAGAAAATAGTAGAAACTAATTTTTTAAAATTCCATTATGGCTTAAAAAATAATTTCAAGTATTCTTAGTGAATGGGAAAAGTTAAAAGTGGTAATCTTTTAATGAATGGGCAATAAATGACTCTACTTACAAGTAAACAAGAAAAAATATTACTTGTCTTTCTCCATGAGAATTAAATGGTATGTGATATTGAACTTCATAATTATCTTGCCTATCATCCATATTTTTAATTTTATAATTCTCTTAATATTATACCAGAGTTTTCCAAGTCACTGCAAAGTCTTTAATCTTGTGACTTTATATATTATTCAACCTAGTAAATCTATAGTATTTTGATTGTTACAGTTTATCATTGTAAATACTATGGATTTCTTTGTGAATTTGACATTTTACTCTTCTTGCTTCTTTAAAGTAAATTCCCAGGTGTGGTATTGCTGAGCCAAGGGGCATGGACAAAATTTCTTTTATTTCCAAATTGTGCTCAAGAATGTAACCACAGCAGAGTAGAAACACATGGGCTAGGGAAGGGTGAGGCTGGGTCCCAGGGAGGAGGAAGAAAAGTGTTCCCCAGGTTAGGATACACTGGGAAGGGGATAAGAAAGAAAGAAAGGCCATGCACACAAAGTATAAAGAGAGACAGAACTCTTTGCAGTTTTGCATTGGGTTAGCTACAAGCTTTCTTTCTCCAGGATATTAATTAGTTCATAACTAGCATTCATACCAGGAATAAAACTAGGATCACATGACTTTTGGTAGAAAGAAATGATGAACTTTGAGTTGAAAGAACTGGGCAATGATCAAAGAAATTCACAAAGCTATGGGACATTCAGGAAGCAAAGTAGATGTATAATGCCTAAGCACTGACTGATAAATTCTTACTAAAATATATAGCAAAATAAAAACACATCAGGTAATAGGTTGTCATTAGGAAGAAGGAAAAAATAAGAAGTTTTATTGAAGGTGAGGCCATTCAATTGAAATCCCAAGCCCTAGGGAAACATTCTAAAAAAAGCAACATTTCTGTCCAGGGTGATGGAGCTGATAGGCGTGTGCTCTTAAGTTTTTTCTAAGGAGGCTAGGCTTGTCAGCTGATTATCAGCAGGAAGCATCAAGGTAAGGAGAGCCATCTAGTAGATTTAAAATAAAAAAATTGATGCTTCTTCACACAGTCAGAGCGCTTATGGAAATTGCCGTGTGGAATTTTCAAAGAGGATCATGAGGGAATTCGTTTGATTTAAGACCCAGGGAGTATGAAGTATGAGTACCAAAGATGCGTTGTCATTGTGCCTGAGATGAGATGTAGGCTCATGGAAGCTGGCGAGACTCAGAGTAGAGAACATAAAGGGCTTACAAAACCTTTCCTCTGTGTTCACTCGTCTTGAAAAGAGTAAAAGGTCTCTAGACAAAAGAAATGAACCAAAAGGAAGTTAGGGACTCAAAATCTGCATCAAGAAATCGTCAGCAATAGAACATGACAGAGGAGAGAGGACTCTCCATTTTTTACTAGATAATGATGATTTTAATAGCTACTACTTACTGAACACTTATCCCCGTGTTGCATGATCATAACCTCTCCTTCATTTAGTTCTGTGATTAAGCATCTTTTTTTTTTCAGAAACCAGGAAACCAAGATTCAAAGGTATTGGTTAATATAAGATCACATAGCTATTAAGTGACAACAGAGGGATTTGAGCTCAGACCGTTTTGCTCTAACGAGTCCATTCACGACTCCTATGAAATACTGAAATTTCTAAGAAAAAAATACATTCCATGCAGCATGTAGAGATTTATAATAATTATTAGAAAGTCAGGAACGCTTGATCATGGAAAGAGCAGATATCATCATCGTTTACCTACTTCTGACAGGATAATAAACGTACAAGGCTTCAGAACGATGTTCTATTACAGATCAATTGGGAGCGAATTATTGCTTTAGGACATTTCAGAATAGATGACCTCTCCAGTCCCTTCGAATTAGAAGATTCTAGAATTCTAACATCTTTAAGACTTAAGACTCACTGGCTTAGGGACAAAATCGTTTTCTGATTCATTGCAACCCTTTCACTGTTTGGCAAATGTAGGCTCATATTGAAGAATATTCAAGGAAAATAAGGAAAAAGCATTTGGAGGAATAGTTTGAGAGACTTTATTTACAATGACATCATGACTTAGGGATTTTAGTGGTATATTTTTAGTATGTATTTTTGTATGAAAAAAGAGTGATTTAGGTGGTATGGCCCTTTTAGGTTCCTTCTGTCCCCAGGCTTCCATGGGATTTTCGATAAAATAGCTGTGACTCTAACTCTATTACTTGTTAATAGCAAAGAAGCATTTAGCAAATAGTGTAAAGAATAGAATGCAGGATTTACAGGAAAGAGAACTCAATTCCTGCTCCAGTTCTGTTGTTAACTGACTCTGTGACCATGGACAAGTCTGAATTTTCATTGATCTCAGTCTCCATATCTCAAGAATGGGCTAAATAATGTTATTTTCCTTTTAGTGTTAATGTTAATCTATTTTTTATTTTATTTTATTTTATTTTATTTATTTTTTTTTTTTATTTACACACGAGAGAATAGAGGGTGAGCAAGAGGGGCAGAGAGGCAGAGGGAGAGGGAGACGGAATCTTAAGTCGTCTCCATGCCCAACGCTGAGCCCATCTTGGAGCTCCATCCCACAATCATGCTTGGAGCTTGGTCCCACAGTCATGCGGTCATGATCCGAACAGAGTCAGAGGCTTAACCAACTGAGCCACCTAGGCACCCTAGTTAATCCATTTTAAAAAAATCGATTCATGGGCCACCTGGGTGGCTCAGATGGTTGAGTGTCCCACTTCAGCTCAGGTCATGACCTCCCGGTTCATGAGTTCTAGCCCCACATTAGGCTCACTGATGTCAGCATGGAGTCTGCTTCCGATCCTCTGTTCCCCTCTTTCTGCCCCTCCCTTGCTGGTGCTCTCTCAAAAATAAACATTAAAACAATAAAAATGAAAATTGACTCATTTTGCTAGACAGCGTACTAGATATAGTAGGGTGTGTTATGATTAATAAGATATTGTTTCTGCCTCAGCTTAAATTCAAGAACAAGGATGCCCAAAAGAGAGTAAGAACTAATAATTTTAGAAGCATGAAAAGGACATGGGATAATTGTGTGCTGGACCTAAGGAAGGAGGAGGTTTGAGAAAGTATTATTCAGTAACATTTACCAGAGACTGGTCAAGTAGAGCAGGGATGGATTTTCAGTAATGGATTTAGATTAGATTTCACTTTCCGGCTGTCCCTGAACAGTTTAGTCTATGCAAGGACTGTGCATAGGAGCAAAAGCAGTACTGAAAAGAGTCAAAGAAGAAATATGCTCAAAGGAAACAGGAGAGAAGGTAGAGATGATTCATCACAGGAAGTTAGTCATGGGAAGGAGAGAGGAGGATAAAATTGCTTAAGGAGGAGTTTGGGTTTCTTAACTAATTTTATCATTTTACATAATATGTCAGTGGTCATCTTCTCTTTTGAGATTGTTACTGATTTTTCCTAATGGCTTAATTAAAATCATTTCTGTTTTTAGCTAGAGTGTTACAGCTGATCCTTGAACAGCACAGGTTTGAACTGCTTGGGTCCATTTACACATGAATTTTTCCTGTGAATACAGTACACTGTTGTAAGTGTATATTCTCTTTCTTATGATTTCCTTAGTAACTCTTTCTTTTATCTAGTTTACTTTATTGTGAGAATATAGTATTTAATACATGTAACATACAAAACAGGTGTTGATTGACTGTTTAGGTTATCAGTAAGGCTTCCAGTCAACAGAAGGAAGCTATGTATGCAGAGATCAGAGCCCCTAACACCTGCATTGTTCAAGGAGCAACTATACAAACACAGAGAATTGCAGCAATTTCCAAAATTACTTTTTAAAGAAAATGTTTGTTTATTTTTGAGAGAGAGAAAGAGAGAGAGTGAGTGTGAGTGGGGAATGGGCAGAGCAAGGGGGAGAAAAGATTCAAAGTGGGCTCTGTGCTGACAGCAGAGAGCCCAACTTGGAACTTGAACTCACAAACCTCAAGATCATGACCTGAGCCAAAGTCTGACGCTCAACTGGCTGAGCCACCCAGGCACCTCCCAAATGGCTTTTTAATGGAAATACTCTAATGAGTAGGATAATATTGGGGGAGCAGAGCCCTAGTAAAACTGCTCATGAGCCTGACACTACCCACAATTATCCATTCCCTTAACTTCCTCATTTGCATTTCTACATTTGAACCTGTTTCTCAAATCACATATCAATATGTTAATAACTTTATATTGAGAATTTCCTCTGTGCTAAGGATTATACCAGCACGTGAGAGGCCAAGAAGCAAGTAGATGGAAGTATGGAAGTTCAAGCTGCTATTGTCTATCTTAGAAAACACACCAAAAGAAAGACTGCAGAACTTAGGAATTTAAAACATGTAGAACCACAGTGTTCTATAGAAAACATATTACTTGTCCATTAACAGATTTAATTAGCTACAAGAGTTCAGAAAGAAAATACCCAGAATTAAGTGACAACTTGGTCCTTGATAGGAAGGAGAGCAGGATAAGTGGACTTTCTCTGAGGATTAAACACATGTGGATCCAAAACAGAGTAATCCAAAGAAGAGCATTGTGCTTGCACGAATGACAATGGTGCCTTTTGGCGTAGGGCATGTGGTGCAGGCTACTGACTTGGCAGACCTTTCTCTGTAAATTCAAACATCACAGGTAGCACCTTCTGGGGAGAATGCTCCTCTTAGCTGAGGGTAGCGAATTTGTTTCTTTTCTCTCACTGAGCAGGGGAAATCCAGTGCGTTTCTTCTGCCCATTAGGGAGCATATTCCCAGCTGAGTGGGCAAAGGTAAACTCCTTAAAGATCATCATGTTTCTCAAAGTTATTTCACATTTCCTACCTTTAGATCCTTAAGAAAGAAAAACATATACCATGCATTCTTTAAATCAAATCTCTTAATGTAATTTACCAAGCTACATTAGCAAATAAGTGACACGTACCAAATTTGCTTGTGTTCTGTTCTGGGTTTTGACATTTAGATGTATAGGTCCAAGATGTCAGTCTTAGGTGGTTGCGTAGGTGGGGTGACAGGTTAGTTTTGTGTCAGGCTTGAGGAATGTCATGTAGGAAGGCTAGCTTCCTAAGACCCTATAAGCCCAGAACGAATGATAAATATAAATGTTTATCCTTTTTGAATCCTCTAGAGAACTGAAGGAATACAAACAGAAGATTTGCTGTCATTTTTGAATCATCTAAGCTCAAAAGCCAAACAATGCCTCTTTATCTTGAGAATTCTTTTGAATATGGACCCATTTGGCATCCACAAAGTCACCATCTTGACTCATGCATCATACTTCCTAGACAAGGGAAAGAAATCTTAGTTTAGGAAAACATTTCTTTCTTGCCAGCTGGAACAATGTCTTGTTGGAAGGGACTAAATGTTATGTTACAAATCCCATCTGGATTCCCTCTTGATTAAACAAACACTACTCTCAAACAGGACCCAGGTTCAAAACTCTGAGAAAATCTCAGAGGTGAGATTCTCTGGGCCAGGGGATGGTAAACGGACTAAGAATTCAGCATTCTCCACAAGGCAAGCTGTCTCCCACAATAACAAGGAGTTGCAAGACCACGGATACTATCAAAACGCAATAGATAATCTCAGAAAGTTATCAGGAAATATTGTGTGGCTCTCTGAATATGTCTAATTCTGAATGGAAACCTGAAAGAATTTGGGCCCTTTCAAAGCTAGCTGTTTGTGAAATGAGTCTGAGAGTCTTTACCTTGACCTCACTTCTTTACTAGTTCAACATCCATGTCTAAAAAAATTAAATGAAAAACAAAACTCAAAGCTCAGAAACTGTCCCCACACTCCACACTCATTTCCAGCTACCATCCTGTGTCTTTGACCATGTCATTCACACCCAAGCATTTTGAAAGATCAGTTTGCCCTCACAGTGCTTGGTTTGTGCTCATGGCATGAACACTTTCGAGCAAAACAGTGGCTTATTCCTCTCATCACCTAACTTTAGTCTACATTTTAAAACCTACTATGAATCCTTAAAAATATTTCTTCTTTGGGGCACGTGGGTGGTTCAGTCAGTTAGCATCCGATTCTTCATCTTGGCTCAGGTCATGATCTCACTGTTTGGGAGATGGAGCCCTGCATTGGGGTTCTGCACTGGCAGTGTGGATTCTCTCTCTCTCTCAAAATAAATAAATAAGCTTACAATAATATTTCTCCCCTAGTGAGCAGTGTTATATGCCAAGTTGTATTCATAGGGAAGGCATGTTTAAGTTCAAAGATTAAATGATGATATGAGTTAAGACTTGTTTCTTTAAAACAACAAAAATTCCTCTATTTGGGGAATATTAATTTTTTTGCCTTTATTTTTTGCTATGAATCAGAAGAGCCACACAAAGGGTCATGGTTATGGCCCTGTATTTCTGACTTGGAGCCAGGAAATAGCATTCATCTGTGAAAGAAGTCAGTTATTGCCAAATTAGTTCACTGACATTTGAAACAAGGATGGAGAATTTAAAATGGTTAACCTAACACATTATAAACAGAATACTTGGAACTGAATAGCAGGAACTGTATTGTGTTGGCTCAGAAAAGTCTGAATTGGGAGAAGATTAAATTTTGAGGTCACAGAACATGGAATCATTTTTTCATGCAAGTTTCCAAATGTGATTGTGTCTGAAAGCCCCTCACTTTCAACCCAATGCACTTTCCCACATTTCTATAATTGATCATGAGAATCACAACCTGGACTTTTCTTTCTAACTTATCCATTCCAGAATACTTTATTAGAAAAATATATCTTCAGTGGGTTTCTTGGGGAAAAAGTATACAAATATATGATCTACATATATAATATTTATACACATAAAAAGATTTACAGTTTTTTTGAACATTTAACTTACACAAATTCAATTTTACTTGTTCTCTCTTTTTGGCAATTAAAATACTATAGAATACATTCCACGTATGTACTCCATGTTTTGGTAAATATTGTACATTGATAAATCCATTTTTAGGCATAGGTGTGTATTATATGTAAATATAATGAATCACGTGTAAAGTACATTATGGGCATATTAAGGGATTTTTTAAGAGGAATTTTGACGTAATCCTATTTTGAGCTTATTTTCTAACTTTAAGAAATAATCTTTAAGTAAGCTATAACCCTACTGCAAGTGTACCCTTGCAAATGGTTTATACAGTTTCTACTTCACAGCTACATTTATAAGAGAGTTTACTCTTTACTTCTGTGTATTCCATTTTCTATTCTACATATAAGTGAGAACACGCATTATTTTCTTTCTGTGTCTGACTTATCTCACTTAGCATAATGTCCTCCCGGCACATCCCTGTTATCACAAAAGGCAAAATCTCCCTTTTTAAGGCTGAATAGTATTTCATTGTATATACGTACACCACAGTTTTCTTATTCATTTATCATAGACTTAGGTTGAAAGTCTCCCTATAAGAAGTCAGCATCACTGGAAAAGAAATGCTCTTCATTTTTTAAAATTTTTTTTTTCAACGTTTTTATTTATTTTTGGGACAGAGAGAGACAGAGCATGAACGGGGGAGGGGCAGAGAGAGAGGGAGACACAGAATCGGAAACAGGCTCCAGGCTCTGAGCCATCAGCCCAGAGCCCGACGCAGGGCTCGAACTCCCGGACCGCGAGATCGTGACCTGGCTGAAATCGGACGCTCAACCGACTGCGCCACCCAGGCTCCCCAGAAATGCTCTTCATTTTACAGGAAGAGAATGTTAATGTTGAGAGTAGATAGGGAGGTAGAGGGCTGTGGAATCTCTTATAAAGGATCCATTAGCGGAATAGTAATATCAACTTTATTATATGTTTATTTTAGCCATTAGTCAATGACTGACAATGAGATAAACACGGGCAACACGTTGACTAAATATTTGCGTTTATTATTCTTTTCTGGATAAACACCACTTACCCCATTTTATCCATCCTGAGTATTCCTGTGATGAAATTTCAATTGATGACTCTTTGATCTTTGAAATATAGAAAAGATTGCCTTGAATTCTACGGCACCCTAATGTATGCCTTTTAAAAGTCCAAAGTTCCTCCCCAAATTTCTGTGAATTCTTACTAGAGTGTGAGTTGATAATGGGTAGAATATACGTATACCTCTGGCTTCAAATGTCTGCCCTAGTCAAATTAATTCAGGTTTAGATGTTTGGTTTCTATTTGAGCAACACACTGAATCAAAAATGAAATTCATCATACAAATCCTATCTGTGATTCCCCCCCCAAACTGTTGCCCAGACATTTGGAAATAGAACAGACATAGTAATTTGGTAGAGGAGGACAGAGGAAGGCACAGGGTTACAGAACAACATGAATGCTAGTCACTCGGTTCTCAAGTCCTTCAATTGTGCAGCTTGGATGTGCCTTCTGCTTGTTGTTCTCTAAGCAGTGCCCAAGTTCACGGCTCTTTGCTCTCTTTTCTATGGCTCTTTTCGTCGTTGTCATTTATTCCCTCTCTCAACGTATAAACAAAACAAAACAAAAGAAGAACAAAAACAAACCCCCCAAAATCTGAATCACTCAGTTACAAAACTGGCTATTATTTCTTATGTTGCCTTGACCCCTGATGGTACCTACATCCTGGAGGTCTGAACTTTTACCAAAGCTGTTTAAGGCATTCATCTCTACAAAGAGTGTCACTGCCCTGAAAAGAATCTGTATGCCAAATTAAGGTGGTAAAAATTTTGCCAGTAAATACTTCCCTCCCCTGCTCTGTCTTATATAGATCAACTCTGGATAACATGAGAGTTTTCCAAATTAAGATGGTTAACAGAATTTTCTCAGGTCTTTAAAAAAAATTTTTTTTATGTTTTATTTATTTTTGAGAGCAAGAGAGACAGAGCACGAGCAGGAGAGAGGCTGAGAGAGAGGGAGACACAGAATCTGAAACCAGGTCCAGGTTCTGATCTGTCAACACAGAACCTGACACGGGGCTTGAATTCACAGACTGTGAGATCATGACCTGAGCCAAAGTCGGACGTTTAACCGACTGAGCTACCCAGGTGCCCCATCTCAGATCTTTTAGTTTGTAAATAAATGGATTGTTAATAAGAGTCAGTTCCAAATATTACCTTCAGATGTGTGACTTCTTTTCATCTGAATTTAACAATATATAGGGAATGGTAATCATATATGAAGAATTGGCTAAAAAGTAAAATATCTCACTTCACATCCCTCACAAATAGTATATTCACAGGATTTATTCAGTGTAGATGGTCAATATTTACCAAACCTATTTTCAGTTATGACTACCTCAAGGGCAGATACAATTCCTTGTATTCATATTATTTTCTCATATTCCATGACTATTCTTTAAACTGGACTAGAGGGCCCTGCTACATCACAGTTTGAAAGACAGCATTTGTACAGATAAACCTACAGGAAATTGCCTCATCCAGGTACACAGGAAATGATATTTTCATGTGCCTGTTTTATCATCATCGAGAAGCACTCAGAAGTACCTGCTCATATTTTTCTGTTCAGAGACAACACAGAAGCTTTGCTGATGGCTGAAGAGAAACCAAAGAGGGTGAGAGCAAACAATTAGAATGGATCAAGGCTATGGAGAGGAGCAATGAAAAGAGAGTGTGGCTATGAAAAATAAGACACAAAAGAAATGATTGAAAACACAGGCACAATTAAAAGAGTGTATAAAATTAAGAACATAAAAACATTTGCTGTATGAGTAGTGTTTAAAAGCACAATTTGGGGGGAAGGTGGCTTCGATTTCCCTTCTGACCCCAGCAGTTATGAGCAGGGTGACTGGGGGCAGCTTAACTTACTTCTCAGTGGCTCAGTTTCTTCATCTGCAAAATGGAGGCAATAATAAGACCTCCCTTATAGATGAAATAAGCAATGCAAATGAAGTGTTAAGCAAGAATTTGGAACCAGTGAGAATTCAAAAATATTATTATTATTCTGGTTCCAATAACAAAAATATAGCTAGATTATATAATTATGCAAGTTATAAAGTATGGCTTTATTTTGTTTTGTGTTTATCCAGAAGAATACCATTAGCCACACAGGTAAACAGTGATGTCACATAGCTCTCTCAGAGACTATAAAACAGGCACTATTGTTGTGCGAATGAGGTAGCTCCCAATGCAAAACTTTTTTTAAGTCAGAAAGACACTATAATCCACAGAACATCACACCAGAAGGAACTTGCACAATCATAGCAGAGACGATGATAATTGCCTTGCCGGACCTAAATTCCCTCATGAGTTACTTTGCTTCATTTACATCTTAGGAGAGAATTTTTCTCTGAAAATCTGCCTTCTAGCTCCTGCCCATATGTGAAGTGAGACTTGGTGGCTCTGTTAGTGTATGAACTCTTTCCTCCTTATGTAGACCCCCCCGCCCCCCCTCCCCCCCACTTCCCAGTAGGGTCATGTGGGTCCTTAACCTGGGTTTTCTCTCTGGTGGCCATGAGAAGTCAGGGCAGATCCAGAGTACGGCAAACATTGACTGCTTTGTGAAATGTCTCATGTGAGATTTCTGCATGGCTTTCAATAAAAGCTCCTTTGGAGGGGGGCAGTAATCAGGAGAGTCAAGGTCCTCAGGAACAACATTGTCGTTAAGTCTCAGATCCCACTTTCCTGTCAGGGCAGGGCTTTGGCTTGGGAGAATTGTCTAGGTTCAGAATTCAGTCTTCTTTGAAAAATCTGTCATTCATCCAATTAGAACAAGTGTCTGGTCTCAGCTCTGTTGGCCTCCCATCTGCAGGACATCACTGTTTCTGTCGATGCAGCTAAGGAGGCTCCCAACCACTCATACTTTGTTTTAAATTGGGAGTCAGTATACCTGAGCCTGCCCTCTTCCAACACATCAATGGCACTTCTTAGAGCCATTCAATTCTGTAGTCTTGAAATTCCCTTGAAATTCTCAAATGCTAAAGACTTTTTACCAGCTAGTGCACCTTCTCCCATCTCTGTCCTGCCAAAGTTCACCACAAGTGAAAGTATTAGCAATCCCTCTGCTGTAGTATGCTGGTGCTATGGAAAGCCTGCTTTCCACCAGGGATGGCGCCCTGATCGCCATCTGGCCAGTGATTGGTCGACATCTAGAATTCCATTCTTAGAGTCTGCTTCTCAGGTCCTCTTCTAATACCAACTCCCTTAGGTAGACATTCCTCAGATCAAATCCTGAGAGAAAGATTCTTGCATGAGTGATCTGTTGAGGAGTGCTCCAGAAGGGGAGTAAGGGAAGCAGAACAGTAAGAAAGTAAACAAGGCGGTCCTCTTGGCTGGAAATGGGACTCAGGCTATCCATTCCCATGAGGAGCTATAAACCAGGAATGATACCCCAGAGTTGGTTCCCTCTTTTTTTTTTTAAATTTATTTATTTATTTATTTTGAGAGGGAGAGGGAGAGAGAGAGAGAAGCAGAGAGAGAAGAAGCAAGAATCCCAAGCAGGCTCCACACTGTCAGCAAGGAGCCTGATGCAGGGCTTGAACTCATGAGCCATGAGATCATGACCTGAGCCAAAGTCAAAAGTTGGACATTTAACCAACTGATCCACCCAGGCACCCAAGACTTGGTTCCCTCTTAACACAAAGGAGCTGAGTTTTTGTCTTCTTGGATCAGTCAGTCATTAACCTCTAGCAGTTTTCTGAGAGTAGGGAGCAATGGCCTGGTAGAAGAGGAAGTGCCCATTCAGCAGTGGCGGGGTGGGGGGTGGGGAGATGAGTAATTGTACTGGTGAAGGTGATCTGGGTGGACCCCAACAACATTGCATCGAACAGATTCCATGAGGTCAACCTGACACTATTCCACTCTTCACTGATGTCCCCCCTCATTCATAACTCCTCTACCCTTAGAGTTCATTCCTCACAGGGAGTTTAAATTTGTGCATTTTTTTATATGTACATCAATAATTATATATATGATAATTTGTCTCTCCAACTCTATTTCTTGGCATTTGAAGGATAAGAGTTGGGTAACAGGTTGGATTTTTCTCACAGTTTAAGTCACAGTGTTGAGCCCTTGGTTGAAACATAATGAACACTGGGTGATTAAGAGGAGTTGACAAACAATCTATGGTATATAATTAACTATCGGGGCACCTGGGTGGCTCAGCCAGGTAAGCGTCCGACTTTGGCTCAGGTCATGATCTCACGGTTCGTGGTTCTAGCCCCGCGTCAGGCTCTGTGCTGATAGCTCAGAGCCTGGAGCCTGCTTGGGATTCTGTGTCTCCCTCTCTCTCTGCCCCTCCCCCACTCATGCTCTGTCTCTCTGTCTCTCAAGAATGAATAAGCATTAAAAAAATAATATAATTAATGCTGTATTTCTTCTAAGCTTACAGTAAATACCATACTGATTAGAGACCACTGGATGAAGTAGAAATAAATTGTATCAAGCTGTCTATTTCTCACCAGCACCCCAGTGGATTCCCTTCGGCTTCTTAGGACAAGAGATACAAAAGAGCAATCTTCATATTTGTCCAACTTACTACAAACAATAAACCTTAAAATAAAGCATTTATTTTATTTTTTAAATTTATTTCTTTTGAGAGAGAGAGAGTGTGTGTGAGCAGGGAAGGGGCAGAGAGAAAGGGAGAGAAAGAATCCCAAGTAGGCTCCACGCCATCAGCACAGAGGCCAACACAGGGCTTCATCCCATGAACCATGAAATCGTGAGCTGAGCCAAAATCAAGAGTTGGACACTTAACCAACTGAGCCACTCAGGTCCCTCTAAAACTTTTACTTTAATTAAAAATTTTATGCATTTTTTAAATAAAATGAAACCTCATCAAAAATAAAAAAGAAATTGAAAATTAAAAATCAATGGAAAATTTAAAAAATCAATGGAGAATCAATAGGAAAATATGAATGAATAATGGAAACTATATTGGTAAGGATCAATATTTTATACAGAAGTTAAAATATTTGAACAAGAGACACAGGAAACTATCTACTATGCTTCATTAGGCAAATTGTAAGAGAAAAAGAGTAAGAGATTTTATACTTTTAAAAATCTAAAAACATAGGGACACCTGGATGGCTCAGTTGGTTAAGCATCTATCTGACTCTTGGTTTTGGCTCAGGCCGTGTGACCTCAGGGTTTGTGAGTTCAAGCCCCACATTGGGCTCCACAGAGTCAGTATGGAGCCTGCCTGGGATTCTCTCTCTCCCTCTCTCTCTGCCCCTCCCCCACTCACCCTTTCTGTCTCTCAAAATAAAAAAATAAGCTTCAAGAAAATTTTTTTAAGTAAATAAAAAATAAAAATCTAAAAACATTGTGTGTTTTATAATTGCTTGTATTTGATTAAGACAACAGCCATAGATTTTTTTTTCCAGTGGTGAACAAAAGATAGGAAAGTAATCAGAAGTAGTAACTATATTTTTAAACAAAGCAAATAGAAATTGGTGATGAGCCAAATACATAAGGCAATTGAGAGAAAGAATAATAATGTTCCAGAAGACTCTTGTAATTGTCACACCTGTAAACTAGAAGGAATGAGCGTAATTCAATTTCATAAAAGGGAAAAATTCTAAATACAATCAAGTAATTTGCAAGTGTTTCCCACCTGACCTTTTAAACAGTTAAATATTTTAGACATTGAGGCAAACCTTCAATGAGATGCAAATGCATTATTCAAGTGAGCAGGTGTTTATTTCTGCAGAGTTGTTTCAAAACCTCTCAGTGTAGAATAAAAGGAAACATGTTTAGCTCGCAAAGAACAGTTTTAATCACCCTATCATGATGTCACCACGCAAATAAAGTTTTGTTCAGTTACTGTCTTTCCACGGTCCAGCTCCCATGGACTTCTGTCCATGGGTAACTGATAACTTCAGTTATCCAGACAAATGTATGGGAAAATAGGAAGCGCTATTCAATTTAAGCACCTGAGCCAGCACAACACAAACCCACGTAGCAAAACTGCACTATCAGCGAAGAGTTTCATGCCATGTTGCCAAAGAACACAGCTTAGCTTCAGCATATGAAGATCCCAGGAGGTCAGAACCAGCTGGGACACATGAGGAGTGTAGCTGAACAGCTGAGGTCAGCTTCAGTGGCAGTGACCACATTTCAGTGTGCTCATCATGCCCCAAGGCACTATTATAAACTCGAGAAGACTGAATAAGGAGCACATCAGAAATATTTTTCAGGGTTTGCATGAAAATGTTGGTGGCAAGACTCTGCACATAATCCTGGGATACAAAGATTTCACAAATAGAGACTATATCAATTAGGGATTTTCTTTGGAAACTACAGAAAGCACCTCAGGTGATTCAACAGTAAAGAAACTCATTAGAGCAACGGCAATGGGGAGCAGGGTGCAGGGTGTGGGGAGGGGGATGGGCTCCTCACAGATTCAAAGGCAAAGTAGGAGAACTGGGCAGGATCCGGTATAGCTATGGGTGCCTACAGACAGACTTGCCTACATGAACTTCAGCACTACCTTCAGTCCCGTTTTCACTCTGTTAGTGGCATCAATTCCAGGAAGAACAACTGATTAGTCTAGTTTCAGTCACGTGCACAGTCTGGCTAGGAGAAAGCCAAGTACCTTGTTTGGCAGATTGTATTTAACAGGACATTAAATAGATGATTCAATGGGGCAAAAACACTTCTCCTGAAAGGAAATTGAGGTGTTGTTCTAGTTATTAGACATTTCAGGGTGGAAGGAGGATGGTAGAACCACTGAAGTTTATTTAACTGTTAGTACACTTAAATTTGCATGAGGGGGCGCTGGGGTGGCTCAGCCAGTTAAGCAACTGACTCTTGATTTCTGCTCAGGTCATGATCTCATGGTTTGTGAGTTCGAACCCCATCCCTGGCTCTGTGCTGACAGCATGGAGCCTCCTTGAGATTCTCTCTCCCTCTCTCTCTCAGATTCTCCTGTGTGCTCTCTCTTTCTCAAAAATAAATAAATAACCTTTAAAAAATTGTCATGAAACACTAATGTAAAAGTACAAAGACTAGACCTCAAAATGACCAATGTGTTGGGAAATGAGGTCAGTGTCTGGGAAAGATAGGTGAGGCAGGGAACAATAGGTTGTAGGTGGAGAGCAAAAAAACAGAACTAGAAACTAGTTTTGTTCAAGCTTGAAAATAAAAAAAAAGTGATATCTTTGAAGACAGGGACCATTTTTTATTCATATTTATTTTCACAGTTTAGTCTCTCCCAATTATGTAATAGATAGGTGTTCTACAAAGGTGTGCTGAATTAATGACTAAGTGAATAAATACACGAGCAAATGGGTGGGTGGATGAAGAAGTTGAAAATAGATGGATAAATAATGCTAATTTGGTGAAATCTAACAATCTTCCAATAGAAATAGAGGATACTAATAGAAATATATGGGAGCTAGGCTAGTTTGTCCCTGTTGGAGAAGAGATCCAATAATTAAGTGGGGCCATTAGATTAGCTACAAGGCATCTCATGATCCATATCTAAATTCTTAAGATGTCTTCTAAAAATTAAAGAGTCCAATTTTCTTTGATTTTGTGTACTCAGAGAACAGTCAGTCAGCTTCACACAACTAGTGTTACTGAGGGATCATGACTACAATGAAATGGCTTTGGAAAATGACCCAAAACATGCCAAAATTATTTCATCTTCTAAAATCATCTACAGTAGATGCCTACCCATTTTGTTTGTTGTTTCCCCCCAGAAGGCTTTCTAGAGTGATAGCTAGAATAATGCCATAAAAATATTCAAAGTACATCTGAGCTCTGACAGGAAATGGCAAACAATACATTGATCCAACTCATTCACTGACATCTTGGTGAAATCGTCACAGCTCAGCAAAGATCATTCTTATGTTTTAAAAGTTGAACTCAGCTTAGGTCATCATCTCACAGTTCGTGGAATCGAGCCCCATGTCAGGCTCTGCACTGACAGTGAAATCTTCTTTGAAGATTGTCTATTTCAGGAAAGGAAAAGAGAAAGACTCTGATAATGTAATCCTATGTGATCAAAATCTTTGGTGTGAGATTATACCATTTTGAGTCTTATAGCAAAGTTTTGCTTGTTAAAACTTTCTAAAAACATGTGGGCACTTCTGCCTTCCCCTGAGCTTATGGCTTTTAATGTGACATTTTCAGACAGACCAACAAGAAGTTTGGTATGTTTGGTATGTTTTCCATTATAACACACAGAATAGTTTTTAGTATTTAGTTGTAAGTACATCTTTCATTGTTCTGCAGGAAATTGTCACATCTGACCACCAATAAGTCTAATGAGAATATCATGAGCATAGATGAAGAACATAATTAATAATAATGATAATAATTTTTAAAAACCCTGATATTATTGCATGCTCTTTATAGGCCAGGAGCTGTGCCCTGAGACTCAACAAAGTGCTCGCATTTCTCAACAAAGAACCCTATTTCTTCCAAGGCATCAGTCTGCCATCTAGAAAAGGTGACCTTGAACAATTCTTTGAAATATTTTTATTTCTTTGAACTATTGCACGCTCTATTTCAGCACATGCTATGGGTCCCATGTATACCTTCTTAAGAACTTCACAGTGCTTTCGATGAATATAACTTGAAACTATCTTCCTCACATAAAATAACTGGTTAGGCCTAACATGTTAGTGAGTATCTGTAGTCTGACTTCTAGGTTTTTCAGAAAGCCCAAGATTATGTAGATGCCACAGGACTGAGAAGGTGCCTCTGAGCCCAAGTGGAATGTGGGAGATACAGGAGAATATCTGGTTGTTGCTCTTACGCAGAAGGGCCCCCTTCTGTGTGTGAACTTTGCAGTGTATGTGATCATGGTTCAGCCACTTAACACTGACATGACTCTCTATCTGGCTATAGGACATGTGAGATCAAGGTCCAAAACATCAGTGAGTTATCTTGGAGAGGTGGTGGAAGAGAAAAGTGAGTGGAATCATCTCCTGCTGCTCGAGAGTCAGAGAAGTTGGTTCTAGACAAGGACACTCCAGACTGTGCCAACGCGTGGGAGATAAAAAGCCACATGTTCACATGAGACAGTCTTCTCTGGCTCATGTGCTTACCTGTCTCTCTCTCTCTCTCTCTCTCTCTCTCTCTCTCTCTCTCTTTAAGTTTATTTATTTATTTGAGAGAGAGAGCATGCGTGTACAAGCAGGGGAGGGGCAGAGACAGAGGGAGAGAGGGAGAGAATTCCCAAGTAGACTCCACACAGTCAGTACAGAGCCTGACATGGGGCTCGATCCCATGAACCAGAGGTCATGACCTGAGCTGAGATCGAGTCTGATGCTTAACAGACTGAGCCACCCAGGCACCCCCTGGCCTCTCTTTAACCATCTCAAGTGACAACCCTTAGGTTGTCTAGGCTTTGTCAAGGCCTCTAGCTCACTTCCTCAGTGCTGTGATTCCTCTGGCAACGTCTGCTGCAGCCACTCTGGTCTTTTTCATTTTTCTCTACTTTCCATTCCTTTTCCACCCACATTCTCAGAGCCTTTCCACTGGCTCACAACTCACCCTACAAATTTCCCTCCTTTATTGACTTCCCATTTGTCCTTCTAATCTCAGCTCAAATGTCACTTCCTGGAGGAATTCTTCCCCACCACTCAAACTATGTCAGGTTACCCTGTTACAGATTCTCAGACCACAATAGGTCTTTAATGATGACACTTGCCTTATTTGTAATTTCTATTTATGTGGTTGGTTATTTATCTTCTGTTTTCTCATTGTGTCACAAACCCACATTGCCCATTCTATTCCCAGGGCCCAATGCCTGGCATGGGGTAGGTACAGGAGGAAAATTTGTGGGGTACATGAATGATTCATTGTACATCTGACAGAGAAGCGAAGAGAAATGAAGTTACATGGGAGCCTCATATGAACTCAGCCAGACTCAATTTTAGACATTTCCTCCTGACTAGATGCTCCTGAACTCCCTTTTTAACAGACTTCTTACCTAGAAATTTTGCCATTGGATTCTTTCTCTGCCCCTTTGAAATGCACACACATCTTTTCCCAGCCTCTTGCCGGATTTATAACCTGGGAGTGTCTTTAACAAGGCCTGGAGAGCCATCCCTTGAAATCTAATCATGGAAGGAGATAGTGCCTCTGTCTACCAGGGTCAGTGGGAAAGTAGGAGCCTAAACACAGATGGCCTAATTACATTGATCAGTCTGTTCCTAGTGTTCTAGTCTTTCTCCACTAGCTCACCTCAGCATCTAAAAACCTTCCTGCCTTTTGTTTCAGCAGAGTTCAGTCTCTCTTTCTTATTGCAATAGTCTTGAATAAAGTCTCCCTTGCCTGTTTAACTTCCTGGGCAATTTTTCTTTGACATGATGCAACTGAGAATTGCCTTGTCAATTCTTGTCAATATATGCCAGAGGGTAGTTGTTAGCTTTGCAGACCAAAAGATTGTGTGCTCCCTAACCTCTGTAGCCTTTCCATGACCAGAGCTGAGAAGTTGGCCAAATTACCTTCCAACTCCCTTAAACAAGACAGGTTTTCAACTTTTAGGATTCTGTAAGGGATAGCTCCACCTGTAGAAAGAAAAACAGAAGACTAATTCATTAAATTTATACCTACAATACGATTTTCTGATGTTTTTTCATGCTCTCTTCCCTTAAATTCTCTTGGGTGTAGTTGTATCACACTACCTGTGGCATCTCGTTGTTGTCCAATGGCTTTACATTGTTTTGGAGTTTCAGCACTTATAACTAATTCCACTGAAAGGCTTAATTACATCAGCCGATCACGTAGTCCACGCCACTTAATTAAATGCTAAATTGCTGATCAGAAGTCTTCACTGGAGCACATTTTCAAAATGGCTTGGCAAGCAGGGCCGATCTGATGTTTGACTCATCCTTTGGAGGTATCTGGGTACTAAAAAAAAAGGCCTTTTAAAAATAGGAAGCCAAGTCAGCCAAGGGAGAGGCAAGTGTGGTGGGTGATCTGCATAGAGAAATTTGCTAACATTTGTGTTTCTGTCCTCCCATTCTTTCTCTTCCTTTCTTCCTTCTTTTCTTTCACAAATATTTACTGAATGAATATGTACCAGACATTTTTCTAGGCCTTGAAGATACACTAGTGAACAAAACAGATTGGGGGAAAAAAAACCCTTATTTTTTTAATGTAATCATAGAGCTTAAATTCTAATGTAACATTTCCACTTTGTTTTCTTTCATTATTTCTAAAATCAGATTTCAGAGATACAATCAGGCTTTGGTGGAGCTGACAATTCAAAATCTTAGTTCCAGAGCGATTAAAAACAAATGGCTTCTGTATGTCATTTCAGTGCTGGGCCTGAGGCATTCTATTAAATTTCCCCAGAGATAACGCATTCATCATCTCTTGTAAAGGCATGTGTCTCTGACTCTCACAGATGAATTCAGAGACCATTTTGAAGAACAAGAGAATGCTTAAAATCATGAGGTTTTTTGAGAGAGAGAGAGAGGGTGCGAGTGAGGGGCAGAGGGAGAGAGAGAGAATCCCAGAGAGAGAGAGAGAGAGAGAGAGAGAGAGAGGCGCCAGACCCACCCAAAGTATGGCTCTTGCTCGCCCAAAGCTGGGCACAAGCTTACCCAACACGTGGCTCAAACTCATGAACCGTGAGATCATGACCTGGGTCAAAGTCAGATGCTTAACTGACTGAGCCACCCAGGTTCCCCAAATCATGAGATTTTAATATAATTCAAAACTTAGCTCTACTACACCCTGCTGTATGATGCAGGGGAAACAACAGCATGCCCCTAGTAGGGTGGCCCTGGGCAGCCTGCAGGCTCTAGACACTAGGGCTGGGGGCTGAAAAACAGTAAAGCGGGGGAGCTAACATCACATTGTTTTAAAATTTGAATTGTGGTCTCAGCTTGATATATGCTGTCCACTGAAAAGAAAGTGAGCCATCTCAAGAGCATTCTGTTTTCTTATCTTCTTAGGCTCTGTAAGATATCTTAATTGCACATGAATTACATTAAACCTTCCTCCAGGCAAGTCAGCTAAAATCACCTACATTCCTGGCACTGAATTGTTGTGTTGAGAACATAGTAATTGTTCACTAACATAGAGAGCGCATTAGAAATTTTAGTGAGTTCGTTGCTAGTCATGAATATGATTAACCAATTCCATGAGCATTTGAGAGTATAATTAGCTATGATCTGCAATATTTATGTTCCTTTTAGGCATAATTATGTTTCCCTATGTGAGTAATTTTATATCCCATACATCTACAAAGAACCAAAGATATTCAAATATGTTTATACTTATTTTCATTCAAAATATCTATATTCATTCTTAAGTTTGTTAAGATCCAAATGAGGATTATAGGAAACTAGTCACAGAACAAAAATATTAAGTATAATTCTTTAAAAATGACATTAGCTTTGGGGCCCCTGGATGGCTCAGTCGGTTAAGCATCCAACTTCAGCTCAGGTCATGATCTCACGGTTTGTGAGTTCAAGCCCTGCACTGGGCTCTGTGCTGACAGCTCAGAGCCTGGAGACTGCTTCAGATTCTGTGTCTCCCTCTCTCTCTGTCCCTCCCCTGCTCACACTCGATCTTTCTCAAAAGTAAACATTAAAAAAAAGTCTTTAGGGCGCCTGGGTGGCTCAGTTGGTTAAGCGGCCAACTTCGGCTCAGGTCATGATCTCACGGTCCGTGAGTTCGAGCCTGCATTGGGCTCTATGCTGACAGCTCAGAGCCTGGAGCCTGTTTCAGATTCTGTGTCTCCCTCTCTCTGACCCACTCCCGTTCATGCTCTGTCTCTCTCTGTCTCAAAAATAAATAAACGTTAAAAAACAAAATAAAAAAAAAAGTCTTTAATGACATTAGCTTTAAGGAGCGCCTGGGTGGCTCAGTTGGTTAAGCGTCCGACTTCAGCTCGGGTCACGATCTCGCAGTCCGTGAGTTCGAGTCCCGCGTCGGGCTCTGGGCTGATGGCTCGGAGCCTGGAGCCTGCTTCCGATTCTGTGTCTCCCTCTCTCTCTGCCCCTCCCCTGTTCATGCTCTGTCTCTGTCTCAAAAATAAATAAACGTTAAAAAAATTTTTAAAAAATGTTACATGATCATTTTATAAACAAACACTCTAAAAATATACACATACACGAGTTTACATAAAGTATGAAAATATTAACTTTACTATATCTAGTTATTACTGTTATTAATCCACTAATTTGCTAATTAGTTAAAAATACTTTAAACAATATATTAATTTAGCTACTAAGCACTGTGCATTCACAAAGAAACAATCTCTTTCCCACAAGCATGGAAAAGATAACATAATGCATATATATCCAGAAAAGTAGATTAAGCTATACAAAGATCCTAAGCAAGTTAAGTTAAAAATTATATGCATTTTAGGTTTGTCTTTCCAATTTGAGAATATTACAAACAGTGCTGCAAAAAAACATTCTTATATATACGGGTGGACATGTAGAAGAGTTTCTTTTTTATGGTCTTTCTCTGACCAGGGGCTATAGTACAAAGTTGAATAGAAGCAATGGTTTTGAGCATCTCAGACACGTTCTTAATTTTAAAGAGGATGCTTCTAATGTTTTTCCACTGAGAATTGTGTATTGTAGGTTTTGAGTATATAGCTTTTACTCAGTTATATATTTTTATTTTGCTAATTTTTTTTTTTTTACCAAAAATGGTATTGATTATGAGCATTTATCATACAGTTTTAGTGCTGAATGGCATTTTTTGTTAATATTTAACACTGCTGCATTCTTGGGATAAATATGACATAATCTATTTGTTTTATCTTATTAAACACAGATGAATTTGTTATAGAGGCAGTTTGTTAGGTTCTGACGAGATGCCTCATGGCCAGTAAACAGGAAGTCAAGACCAGCTGTGAAGAAGTCAGAGACCGGTCATGGCAGTACTCCAAAACAAAGCCACCAGAAGCTAGATCAAACCAGATCGTCCAAGATGGCGGGTGCCATGACAGACTCTTGACCAAATAAGAAAAAGTTTGAAACCCTCCTTCCAAGACATCCTGCCCCAAGTAATGAATATTCCACCCCTTAGTTAACAACTCTCAACAAAAGATAGAAACCCAAACCCAGGTACGCAGCTCTCTCTCTCTCTTGAGCTTGCCTGCTCTCACATCTCAAGAGTGTCCTTTGCTTTAATAAGCTTTCTTGTTGTGTTCCTTATCTGCTGTGTTGTGTCTGTCCTTTAATTCTTTCCTGTGATGAGACCAAGAGCCTTTGGCAACATCTTTGGGATGGGGTAAATCAAGGCCTCAGGACCCAGGTGTCCCCAATTCACCCAGCAACAAATTTGGCATTCTAATATTTTGTTTGGGATTTTGCATCTATGTTCATGAGTGACATTGGCCTATACTGTTCCTTTTTCCATGTGTTTTAATCTAGTTTTGTTATCAAAAGTTGTGACTTTATAGAATGAGTTGAATAGTAGATCTTTTTTGAATTCTCTGGAAATTGATTTAAGATTGGACTGAGGATTCTAGGGAAGATGGCGGTGTAGGAGGATGCTGGGCTCACCGCGCATCCTGCTGATCACTTAGATTCCACCTACACCTGCCTAAATAACCCAGAAAACCGCCAGAGGATTAGCAGAATGGAGTCTCCGGAGCCAAGCGCAGACAAGAGGCCCACGGAAGAGGGTAGGAAGGGCGGTGAGGTGGTGCGCCCTCCACGGACTGGCAGGAGGGAGCCGGGGCGGAGGGGCGGCCCGCCGGCCAAGCAGAGCACCCGAGTCTGGCTTGCAAAAGCGGAGGGGCCGGATGGAGTTTGTTCCGGCAGCAAGCGGGACTTGACATCTGGAAGGTTATAAGCTAACAGCTCTGCTCGGAGAACGGGAGGGCTGGAGGACAACGGGAGGGAGAGTTGTTGAGCCTGGGATGACAGAGCTCAGCTTGGCGGGGAACAAAGGCGCTCGCCAGTGCCATCTCCCTCGCCCATCCCCCAGCCAAAATCCCAAAGGGAACCGGTTCCTGCCAGGGAACTTGCTTGCACGTGCAAACACCCAACACTGTGCTTCTGTGGAGCCACCCCTCCAGCGGTGAGACCGACTCCCTCCCGGTGCCGCAGGGCCCCTCCCGAAGCAGTTCACCAAAGGAGAAGGGAGCTGAGCCTGCCCCTCCCATCCCCCCTTCCCCTCCCCCCCCCCGCCCAGTGCACCTTGCTGATCCACCCCAGCTAATATGCCAGATCCCCAGCACCACAAGCCTGGCAGTGTGCAAGTAGCCCAGATGGGCGATGCCACCCCACAGTGAATCCCGCCCCTAGGAGAGGGGAAGAGAAGGTACACACCAGTCTGACTGTGGCCCCAGCGGTGGGCTGGGGGCAGACATCAGGTCTGACTGTAGCCCTGCCCACCAATGCAAGTTATTCAAGACAGCACAGGGGAAGTGCCCCACAGTCCTGCACCACTCCAGGGACTATCCAAAATGACGAAACAGAAGAATTCCCCTCAAAAGAATCTCCAGGAAATAACAACAGCTAACGAATTGATCAAAAAGGATTTAAACAACATAACAGAAAGTGAATTTAGAATAATAGTCATAAAATTAATCGCTTGAAAACAGTATAGAGGACAGCAGAGAATCTATTGCTACAGAGATCAAGGGACTAAGGAATAGTCAGGAGGAGCTAAAAAACGCTATAAACGAGATGCAAAATAAAATGGAAATGACCACGGCTCGGATTGAAGAGGCAGAGGAGAGAAGAGGTGAACTGGAAGATAAAGTTATGGAAAAAGAGGAAGCTGACAAAAAGAGAGATAAAAAAATCCAGGAGTAAGAGGAGAAAATTAAAGAACTAAGCGATGCACTAAAGAGAAATAATATACGCATAATTGGTATCCCAGAGGAGGAAGAGAGAGGGAAAGGTGCTGAAGGGGTACTTGAAGAAATAATAGCTGAGAACTTCCCTGAACTGGGGAAGGAAAAAGGCATTGAAATCCAAGAGGCACAGAGAACTCCCTTCAGACGTAACTTGAATCAATCTTCTGCATGATATATCATAGTGAAACTGGCAAAATACAAGGATAAAGAGAAAATTCTGAAAGCAGTGAGGGATAAACGTGCCCTAACATATAAAGGGAGACCTATAAGACTGGTGACTGATCTCTCTACTGAAACTTGGCAGGCCAGAAAGGAATGGCAGGAGATCTTCAATGTGATGAACAGAAAAAATATGCAGCTGAGAATCCTTTATCCAGCAAGTCTGTCATTCAGAATAGAAGGAGAGAAAAAGGTCTTCCCAAACAAACAAAAACTGAAGGAATTTGTCACCACTAAACCAGCCCTACAAGAGATCCTAAGGGGGATCCTGTGAGACAAAGTACCAGAGACATCGCTACAAGCATGAAACCTACGGACATCACAATGACTCTAAACCCATATCTTTCTATAATAACACTGAATGTAAATGGACTAAATGTGCCAACCAAAAGACATAGGGCATCAGAATGGGTAAAAAAACAAGACCCATCTATTTGCTGTCTACAAGAGACTCATTGTAGACCTGAGGACACCTTCAGATTGAGAGTGAGGAGATGGAGAACTATTTACCATGCTACTGGAAGTCAAAAGAAAGCTGGAGTAGCCATACTTATATCAGACAAACTAGACTTTAAGTTAAAGGTTGTAACAAGAGATGAAGAAGAGCATTATATAATAGTTACAGGGTCTATCCATCAGGAAGAGCTAACAATTATAAATGTCTATGCGCCGAATATGGGAGCCCCCAAATATATACAACAATTACTCATAAACATAAGCAACCTTATTGATAAGAATGTGGTAATTGTAGGGGACTTTAACACTCCACTTACAGCAATGGATAGATCATCTAGACACACGGTCAATGAAGAAACAAGGGCCCTGAATGATACATTGGATCAGATGGACTTGACAGATCTATTTAGAACTCTGCATCCCAAAGCAACAGAATATACTTTCTTCTCGAGTGCACATGGAACATTCTCCAAGATAGATCACATACTGGGTCACAAAACAGCCCTTCATAAGTATACAAGAATTGAAATCATACCATGCATACTTTCAGACCACAATACTATGAAGCTTGAAATCAACCACAGAAAAAAGTCTGGAAAACCTCCAAAAGCATGGAGGTTAAAGAACACCCTACTAACGAATGAGTGGGTCAACCAGGCAATTAGAGAAGAAATTTAAAAATATATGGAAACAAATGAAAATGAAAATACAACAACCCAAACGCTTTGGGATGCAGCAAAGGCAGTCCTGAGAGGAAAATACATTGCAGTCCAGGCCTATCTCAAGAAACAAGAAAAATCTCAAATACACAATCTAACAGCACACTTAAAGGAAATAGAAGCAAAACAGCAAAGACAACCTAAATCCAGCAGAAGAAGAGAAATAATAAAGATCAGAGCAGAAATAAAAATATAGAATCTAAAAAAACTGTAGAGCAGATCAACGAAACCAAGAGTTGGGTTTTTTAAAAAATAAACAAAATTGATAAACCTCTAGCCAGGCTTCTCAAAAAGAAAAGGGAGATGACCCAAGTAGATAAAATCATGAATGAAAATGGAATTATTACAACCAATCCCTCAGAGATACAGGCAATTATCAGGGAATACTATGAAAAATTATATGCCAACAAACTGGACAACCTGGAAGAAATGGACAAATTCCTAAACATCCACACTCTTCCAAAACTCAATCAGGAGGAAATAGAAAGCTTGAACAGACCCATAACCAGTGAAGAAATTGAATCGGTTATCAAATATCTCCCAACAAATAAGAGTCCAGGACCGATGGCTTCCCAGGGGAGTTCTACCAGACGTTTAAAGAAGAGATAATACCTATCCTTCTCAAGCTATTCCAAAAAATAGAAAGGGAAGGAAAACTTCCAGACTCATTCTATGAAGCCAGTATTACTTTGATTCCTAGCCAGACAGAGACCCAGTAAAAAAAGAGAACTACAGGCCAATATCCCTGATGAACATGGATGCAAAAATTCTCAATAAGATACTAGCAAATCTAATTCAACAGCATATAAAAACAATTATTCACCATGTTCAAGTGGGATTCATTCCTGGGATGCAGGGCTGGTTCAACATTCACAAATCAATCAACGTGATACATCACATTAATAAAAGAAAAGATAAGAACCATATGATCCTGTCAATCGATGCAGAAAAGGCATTTGACAAAATTCAGCAACATTTCTTAATAAAAACCCTTCAGAAAGTCGGGATAGAAGGAACATACTTAAAGATCATAAAAGCCATTTATGAAAAGCCCACAGCTAACATCATCCTCAACGGGGAAAAACTGAGAGCTTTTTCCCTGAGATCAGGAACACGACAGGGATGTCCACTCTCACCGCTGTTGTTTAACATAGTGTTGGAAGTTCTAGCATCAGCAATCAGACCACAAAAGGAAATCAAAGGCATCAAAATTGGCAAAGATGAAATTAAGCTTTCACTTTTTGCAGATGACATGATACTATACATGGAAAATCTGATAGACTCCACCAAAAGTCTGCTAGAACTGATACATGAATTCAGCAAAGTCGCAGGATACAAAATCAGTGTACAGAAATCAGTTGCATTCTTATACACTAACAATGAAGCAACAGAAAGACAAATAAAGAAACTGATCCCATTCACAATTGCACCAAGAAGCATAAAATACCTAGGGATAAATCTAACCAAAGATGTAAAAGATCTGTATGCTGAAAACTATAGAAAGCTCATGAAGGAAATTGAAGAAGACATAAAGAAATGGAAAAACATTCCGTGCTCATGGATTGGAAGAATAAATATTGTCAAAATGTCAATACTACCCAAAGCTATCTACACATTCAATGCAATCCCAATCAAAATTGCACCAGCATTCTTCTTGAAACTAAAACAAGCAATCCTAAAATTCATATGGAACCACAAAAGGCCCTGAATAGCCAAAGTAATTTTGAAGAAGAAGACCAAAGCAGGAGGCATCACAATCCCAGACTTTAGCCTCTACTACAAAGCTGTCATCATCAAGACAGCATGGTATTGGCACAAAAACAGACACATAGACCAATGGAATAGAATAGAAACCCCAGAACTAGACCCACAAATGTATGGCCAACTAATCTTTGACAAAGCAGGAAAGAACATCCAATGGAAAAAAGACAGTCTCTTTAACAAATGGTGCTGGGAGAACTGGACAGCAACATGCAGAAGATTGAAACTGGACCATTTTCTCACACCATTCACAAAAATAAGCTCAAAATGGATAAAGGATCTGAATGTGAGACAGGAAACCATCAAAACCCTAGAGAAGAAAGCAGGAAAAGGCCTCTCTGACCTCAGCCGTAGTAATCTCTTACTTGACACATCCCCAAAGGCAAGGGAATTATTAGCAAAAATGAACTGGGACCTTATGAAGATTAAAAGCTTCTGCATAGCAAAGGAAACAACCAACAAAACTAAAAGGCAACCAACGGAATGGGAAAAGATATTCGCAAATGACATATCGGACAAAGGGCTAGTATCCAAAATCTATAAAGAGCTCACCAAACTCCGCACCCGAAAAACAAATAACCCAGTGAAGAAATGGGCAGAAAACATGAATAGACACTTCTCTAAAGAAGACATCCGGATGGCCAACAGGCACATGAAAAGATGCTCAACATCACTCCTCATCAGGGAAATACAAATCAAAACCACACTCAGGTATCACCTCACGCCAGTCAGAGTGGCCAAAATGAACAAATCAGGAGACTATAGATGCTGGAGAGGATGTGGAGAAACGGGAACCCTCTTGCACTGTTGGTGGGAATGCAAATTGGTGCAGGTACTCTGGAAAACAGTGTGGAGGTTCCTCAAAAAATTAAAAATAGACATACCCTATGACCCAGCAATAGCACTGCTAGGAATTTACTCAAGGGATATAGGAGTACTGATGCATAGGGGCACTTGTACCCCAATGTTTATAGCAGCACTCTGAACAATAGCCAAATTATGGAAAGAGCCTAAATGTCCATCAACTGATGAATGGATAAAGAAATTGTGGTTTATATACACAATGGAGTACTACATGGCAATGAGAAAGAATGAAATATGGCCCTTTGTAGCAATGTGGATGGAAGTGGAGAGTGTGATGCTAAGTGAAATAAGCCATACAGAGAAGGACAGCTACCATATGTTTTCACTCTTATGTAGATCCTGAGAAACTTAACAGAAACCCATGGGGGAGGGGAAGGAAAAAAAAAAGAGGTTAGAGTGGAAGAGAGCCAAAGCATAAGAGACTGTTAAAAACTGAGAACAAACTGAGGGTTGATGGGGGGTGGGAGGGAGGGGAGGGTGGGTGAGGGGTATTGAGAAGGGCACCTTTTGGGATGAGCACTGGGTTTGTATGGAAACCAATTTGACAATAAATTTCATGTATTATATAAAAAAAAATAAGATTGGGGGCGCCTGGGTGGCGCAGTAGGTTAAGCGTCCGACTTCAGCCAGGTCACGATCTCGCGGTCTGGGAGTTCGAGCCCCACGTCAGGCTCTGGGCTGATGGCTCAGAGCCTGGAGCCTGTTTCTGATTCTGTGTCTCCCTCTCTCTCTGCCCCTCCTCCGTTCATGCTCTGTCTCTCTCTGTCCCAAAAATAAATAAACGTTGAAAAAAATAAAAAAATAAAAAAATAAAAAAAATAAGATTGGACTGAATGATAGAATGCAAATATACAAGACACTGGGTCTGGAATTTTCTTTGTGAAGTTATTTTTGTCTTAGTCATCTGGGGCTACCATAGCAAATACCACAGAGTTGGTAGCATAAACAACAGAAATTTATTTTCTCATAGTTCTGAAGGCTACAAGAGCAAGATCAAGGTGCCAGCATGGTCAGACTCTGGTGAGTGCACTTTTCCTGGCTTGTACACAATCTTCTTGCTGTCCTTATGTGACAGGGGAAAAAAAGAGTAATCTCTTCTGTGTCTTTTCTTATCAGGGCACTAATCTCATCATCATGGTCCCACCCTGGTTAGATAACCTTATCTAACACTAATTACCTCCCAAAGGCTCCATCTCCAAATATTCTCACAATGGGGTATATTGCTTCAACATACGAATGGGGTGGGGCCAGGGAACATTCAGTCCACCACAATGTTAAAAATGATTTTAATTGCCTTAATAGATATAAGGTTATTTACTCTTTTATTCCTACTTGGATATATTTTGGTCAGTTATATTTTTTCCAGGAATTTGTCCATTGTGTGTATAATTTCAAATTTATTGGCATAAAAATGCTCATATTTTAAATATATTTTAGCATATTTTTAATCACTTTCTTATGTGCAATTAGTTTCCCATTTGCATGCCTAATATCTTGTAATATGACTTGCGCTCTATGTCTTCTTTTCTGGATTAGTATGGCCAGAGATTTTAAAAAATTTTCATGAATACTTTCAAATAACAAGGAGGGTTATACAGAGTTTTGTAGACCTTCTCTGTATATTTCTTTATTTTCTACTTCACTGATTTCTGCACTTGCCTTTATTTTTTTCTAATATCTAATATCTTTGTTCTAAAGATATCTTTCAAATATTAGGAATAAAAAATTAAAGATTTTGTTGAGATATTAATAAGTAAATATTTCCATCTTTTTTTTTTCCTACTTTCAGACTAATTTAGAAGAGAATAAAAAGACAATGAATCTCTTCTGGGTATATACCTGTATCAGTTGTTAAGTTATTTCCTGTATCTCCAAAACCAGTATTCATTGCTTTGCGTGAGATACTGGGTTAGTGGATACTGGAAGGAACACCACAGGCAGAAAGGATTTTTTTCCGTGGGTGTGGTATGCCTTCTTTCCTTTTGCCCGCGCAGTGCTAGGCTAGCCTGTGGGACATCCAGTGGAGCTCACCCTCAGCTAGTTTCAGCAACACCCCCATGAGCATTTCCCAGCTTTCCCTATGGATGACTTCCCAGCATTCCCTGTGGGAATTTCCCAGCATCCCCTGTGACTGACTTTTCAGTGGGTCTTGCAAGGATGCAGCCAACTTCCCAGAGAGTTCATTGTCCTCTCAGATTCTTAATACATTTCATAGGCACTCCAGCTCAGGTTTTTCTGCCTGTCAAAACCCCAGGAGGAGACCTCTACCTTCCCAGTCCTGGTCCTCATTTCCCTGCCTGTCTGCTTCAGCCTGCAGATTATAAAGCAACTCAGGTCAGGGGCAGCTCAGCTAACTTCTCCAGCATCCATTGAGTTGTAATCACATCCCCTTCCTAGGGCTCTGAATCTCAGCCTCAGAGCGGGGCCCTCTTCCAAGTTTATGCCTACCTTCAGCAGTCTCCTTCACCATTAAATATTTTTTTAGAGTTCTCTTATCCCCTCTTAGTAGATAATCTATAGTCTGTATTTTTATAGTAAATATTGAAACTTTGTCTTAAATCTTTGTATCAAACTTTCCCTATTTAAATTACTGTGTTAGTTCTGTCTTCCAACTGGAACTTGACTGATTCAACACCTCCCTCACACAAACACACACACACACACACACACACACACACACACATACACACACATAAAATACATGCAAGACATATATAAGACTTTATAGCATCACTAGACTATACTAGACAAAAAAAGGAAACTACTGAAATACTTATCAACAATAGAATGATAAGTTAATTGTAGTATATTTATACAGAATATATTAGTGTTTTGTTTCTGTGTAACAAATTACCACAAGCTCAGCCACTTAATACAATACACAGTTATGATTACATATTTTCTGTGGGTCAAGAGTCTGGGCACAGCGTAACTCGGTCCCTTTTTTTTTTTTTAACGTTTATTTATTTTTGAGACAGAGAGGCAGAGCATGAACAGGGGAGGGTCAGAGAGAGGGAGACACAGAATCTGAAACAGGCTCCAGGCTCTGAGCTGTCAGCACAGAGCCCGACGTGGGGCTCGAACTCATGGACTGTGAGATCATGACCTGAGCCGAAGTCGGCCGCTTAACCGACTGAGCCACCCAGGCGCCCCACTCGGTCCCTTTCCCATGGCCTCACAGACTATAATCGACCTTTATCAAAACTGCCTTCTCATCTGGAGGCTCAACTAGGGATGAATCTGCTTCTAAGTATATTTGTTTGTTGACAGAATTCGTTTTCTTGGGGCTGTGTGACTGAGGGATCCGGCCTCTTACTGTCAGCCTGCAGCTCCTGCTACGTGGCCTCTCCATACGAGGTTCACAATGTGCCATTTACTTCTTCAAGACAAGCAGGAGACTCTCACTCCAGTCAGCCAAGATGGCATCTTACACAAGCATGATTATGGAAGTGACATTATACCACTTTGACATTTCCTTTGTTTAAAAGCAAGTCACGGGTCTGCCCTCACTCAAGGGGAAGGGATTTTACAAAGGCAAGACTCATCGTGGGTCTTTGGAGGGTGTGTCTGTTACACAGTGGAATGCTTTATGGCAACGGCAATTAGCAAACTACATCTACTGAAATAACACGGATGAAGAAAAATAATACTGAATGAAAGAAACCAGATATGGAAGAGTATATACTGTGAAATTCCATTTGTATCAATTTCAGAAACTGGCAAAACTAATTTATGTTGTCAAGAATTAGCACAGGTTATCCTTGGGGCTACTGGGGTGCTGGTAACCTCCTGTTTCTCTATCTCAGTGCTGCTATTTGGGTGCATGCACTTGGTGAAAACGCAGAGGTTGTACAGTTATGACTTGTGTATTTCTCTATTTATATCTTACTTCAGTATGAAAGGCGGGAAAAAAATGGTATGTAACCTCCTTCCTCTGCCAGTCCGTTCAAAGTTGGTGTTGTCCAAAGTTATATTGTCACATTTTCACTTTCACTGTCTGAGTCTTCCTGTGGTAGCTTGCGGGTTTTCATAGCATTGTCTCCTTATAAACTGATGAATCCAAAATATGTGTCTTTAGCCCAGTTACCTCTTCTGAGCTGCTACATATTTCTACATGAATATCCTGTACACTTCAAGTTCAACCTCTTTATCACTTGAATCACAATCTTTCCCTTCCAACCTTTCTCCTTATCCTATATTTGATGTACAAGCCTGACTCACCACTGGTAGAAATCTGCAACTGATATGGCTCAGCAGGCAAAAATAAGGGCTCTGAAGTTAACTGGTCTGCTTACAGATTCTCTTCCAAGCAATGTGCTCTTATGCCAGTTACGTAATCTCTGTAGGTCTTTATTTTTCTTTTTAATTTTCTGGGTTGGACATAATATGTACTTTTAAGGTTTTAACACTTACCTGAGAAAAGTGTATGTAGAGCACTTAGCAGCGTGCCTTGAACCTGGTAATGATTCAGTACATGATATTTATTATTAGACAACTTGTCCCTATTTCCTTCCTCCCCCTCTATGCTTTCTTAACCATCAAGTTATGTCAGTTCTGTCATTTTTTATATATTTAAAATTTACGTCTTACCTATTTCTACAGTAACTACCTTCACTCAGGTTTTTACCTTTTCTTATCTTTTTTTTTATTTTAACTTGTTTTATTTTTTTTTTTTAATTTACATCCAAATTACTTAGCATATAGTGCAACAATGATTTCAGGAGTAGATTTCTTAGTGCCCCTTGACCATTTAGCCCATCCCTCCTCCCCCAACCCCTCACGTAACCCTCAGTTTGTTCTCCATATTTATGGGTCTCTTATGCTTTGTCCCCTTCCCTGTTTTTATATATTTTTCCCTTCCCTTATGTTCATCTGTTTTGTCTCCTCATATGAGTGAAGTCATATGATTTTTGTCTTTCTCTGACTAATTTCACTTAGCACAATACCCTCCAGTTCCATCCATGTAGTTGCAAATGGCAAGATTTCATTCTTTTGGATTGTCAAGTAATACTCCATTGCATATATATATATATACCATTTCTTCTTTATCCATTCATCCATTGATGGACATTTGGGCTCTTTCCATACTTTGGTTATTGTTGATAGTGCTTCTATAAACATAGGGGTGCTTCTTATCTTTATTAAACTTGAATTTAATCATGAAAAATATCAAACCCAAATTGGGGGATTTTCTATGAAAATGATTTTCCTCCTCTTAAAAATGTCAAGGTCAAGAAGGACAAAGAAAAATCAAGGAACTATTTCATGGTCCTAGGTTGAATCTTTGGCCTGGAGGTTGGTGAGAATACCTCTAAAGACCTTTATTGGGACAATTGACAACATTTTAAATATAGGTTATGGACGAAATAATAAGATTGCATAATACTTAGTTTTTTTTCAATTTTGATAATTGTTCTATACTTATGTAAGAGAATATCCTTAATCCTGGGAAATATATGCTGACATAGTTAATGGTAAAGAAGCATGCTTTCAAATAGCAAATAAGGCGAGTATAAATAATTAGTCAATCTGAGTGGAGTATATATGGGAGTTTCTTGTACTATTCTTTTAACTTTCTATAATTTGGAAATCTATATAAGTTCTTGACTTCACATTGTTTCTTCCATGTGATCCCTTTCTATATTGAATTGTTTATTCCGATCCAATTTTCACTTGGAAAAAGAAATTCCTTGAGTGGTTTTCTTAATGGCCCCATATAGATTTTGTGTATATTCATAGGTGAATATTTAATTGGCTAAATGTGTGATTCTATTCTAACTTTTTTTTTCATTCCTAATTCTCTAGGTGTTGTTTTCCATGAATTGTTACGGGGAAGTCCGAGGCTAGTTTGAGTGTTTATTTATTTTGGGAGAGAGAACACACGCCCAAACACGTGAACGGGAGGGGCAAACAGAGGAGAGAGAGCATCCCAAGCAGGGTACGTGCCATCAGCACAGAGCCTAATACAAGACTCAATCTCACAAACTGTGAGATCATGACCCGAGCTGAAATCAAGAGTCAGATGCTTAACCGACTGAGCCACACAGACACTCCTTCATGTAATTCTATATTCATGAATAGTCTCAGAGAACAGGGACAGGTAGCAAGACTGTGTAGCAGCTGTGAAAATCCAGTTATTGCCACCCTTTTCCCAAATCCTTTTAATTTTTTAATTTGTGCTCTTAGTGGATCACCTGTTTTGTGTTTTTGTTGTTTTGTGGTATTTTTGAAGACCATTAAGTGTCTGAGAAGATCGACGAAGACACCATTTTTACAGTAGTGGTATCAGCAAACGTGCAGTTCTAAACTCACATGATAACAAAGTTAATTAATTCCTACTTTATTTTATTTTAATAGGGAATTTGGAGGTTGGTAGGGCCCTGGTCCACTCTGTTGCTGGTGAGAACACTGGGTTTTGACTCCAGGAAAGCGTCTGCAATACTTTTAATGTCCTACTTACCACATGTGTCCCATAACATTTCATTTTAACTTTGGCTGTGGTAACAATTTCTGAATTAAAATGAGCTCATTATAGTGAGATAGAGCAGGATTAACTCACGTTGAATAATCCAAAATTCCCAAACAATTCTCTGTGCTCTGAATCGTGGTTAGAATTTGAGACTGGACTCCTTCTGATTTGAACTGAATTATATATTATTATGATAATTATAGTAATATGTGTTATTATTACATTTTATACATGAACTACTTTCACTGATAGATTCCTTTTCCCAAAATCCTATTTGGTGACTTCCTCGTCAGCATTTCTGGCATAACAAGTGAAGACAGCTAAAGAAATGTGGGAAACTAAGCAAGGACCAGAGATCCATTTGGGTGAACTCTTGTAGCGATGTTTCAGGGAAAAATAAAGGCTGAGAGTCAATATTCTTTGTGTGTTAGTTAAACTGCAGCCTGGAAGAGCTATTTCTGTCTCTGAATTGATCTGCGGGTCGGAACAGTAAGCAACTGATCTTTGCAGCTTGGCGCTGAGCAGAAATGAATTGTTGACCAAGGTTGAGGCAGGCTCTTGAGGCCATTCAACCCCCTTCAGAGCGGAGGTGCTGGCCCTGCACTAGCGGATGGACCAGAGAAAGGTCACTGTGCCTAAGGAGACCAAATACAATCCTTGACTCCGGCAGCTCCGGGGCTGCCGAATGGCCCTGGGGAAGGAGCCCTGATGGCAAACAGGCTCCCGATTTAATACTCTTAGTGTTTGATTCCTGGAAAAGTTAATCTCGCTTCTTGGCCTGCCTGTAGCTGTAGATGTACAGTCCAGTGCCTAAACATTAATTTCAATGTCCTGAAGCTAAAGTTATTCTTGTGCATTCTGGGCAGTGAGACTTATGTCCTCACCACGCCTCATTCAGGGGGGAAAGCTGGCCTGCTTTTTCTTGTAGTAATTCAAAACTTTAAGGAGGCAAAAATAAATTAGGCACAAAAATGGCATCAACCACGGCTCCCGTGCTCAAATTATATGCGGGCACTTAGGTTGCTCTGATGTGAAGTTCATTGTGGTTCTGTAAGGGCTCTGCCTCTCAGTTCTATTCTGATACTTGATTTTAATAGTGATGGACCCACACTTCATTGTCAAACCCAACAATGAGTTCCTGGGTCCCAAGGAGGATATATAGAGACATCAAAAGTTATAGAAAAGGGAAACCCCTAGGGCGTCCATCTTTACCTTCCCAAGCCATTTAATTTCATGGGCGAGCACTTTTTCAGCACCGAGAGACCTAAAGAACACTTGGATGTGTTACGTGTTAGTCACTGGTCTCTTTAGAGTCCTGTTTTCCTTCTCACAGCATAGCCTGCAAGGAAGAGTCAATGGTTAGCAATTTTGCTTATTCCAAACACACAGCGACTAATGACACCGATTTTCTAGTTTATTCAAGCTAACATGTAGAAGGCATTGGTCACCTGGGTATTATCCCAGAAACAGTCTTTTCCATTTAGCCCCTGCTGTTAGTACCCCACTGAGAGCCATCAGCACACAGAACAAATACACTATTTCTGCTTATTGTTTCTTCTAACACATCTTTTATCATAGATGCTTATGCATTCCTTCCCAAAAGAAAGTTTGAACCTTGGCAAAAACTCAAATTTACCTTTTCACCTAGAATTCCCTGAATTCAAATGATCTGTGTAATATTCTTTCAATAAAAATTAGTCATTAGTATTGAGTTTCCTAGTTGCAAATAACTTGGCAGTTATGTCCCATCGTTTAGTAAATGCAATTCAATTTGGGAAATGAAATACTCACATATTTCATTTAAAAAATCATTATATACCTTCATCATAACGTTTTAAAATAACATCACTACACTAGCCTCTACGTTGAACTCGATGTTTGCTATCACCTCCGATTTACCATGTGCCTTTACTTTGCAAGTATATTTTCAGGCCAACGCCTCTCTAAGCAGGTGCGTAAAAAGAGCTAAAACCTTAAAATGGGAATTTTCTCAGTTCCAGTCCATTAGTCTTCTCTTTGCTACCTGCACACAATTTCAAATTTACCCTTCCATGATAAATTCCCTTTTTTGGAACTATACCTGCTGCTCCAAACTTCTGTCTCATTAATCTCTACTCAAGCTTGCAAGAATATGGCTAAAGTTTCTTCACCCCTGTAAGGATCAAGGTGAGGAGAAAATTCCTTGGAGTAAACGTTAAAAGTAATGGCATACAAAAAAAAGGCCTGTACAAAAAAACATGCTCTTCTTATTCATCTTCTTTTACTTATATGTATATATATATATATATATATATATATATATATATATACATGTATAACATATTCTATACATTTTTGCATGTATGATACATTGTATAGTAAAAGGGAATTCAGTGGGAACAAAAAGAAAATGATGGCATTCAATTATTATGCCCTAGCAGTAAATTCCAATCTTACATGCAATGGCAACTTCCAACTCAAAGATTCTGGGTTTTTTTTTTTTTTAACCAAAAAGGTAAATAAGATTGTAAATTACAAAATCTATCTTTGAAAGAGTCACTTCGGGTATCTGGGTGGCTCAGTTGGGTAAGCATCTGACTTCGTCTCAGGTCATGATCTCACGGTTCATGAGTTCAAGTCCTGAATGGGGTGAGCTCGACTGTTGCTTCGGGTGAGCCCTGCTTCTCTTTCTCACTCTCCCTCTCTCTTTCTCTCCCTCTCTCTCCCCACCCTCCCTCACTTGCACCCTCTTTCTCAAAAAAGTTAAAAAAATAAAAGTGTCACCTGTGGGCCTAAGGCCTAATCCGAAGATAATCTAAGAGACAAAGAGAAATCTTGGGAGACCTGTGTGCATTTTGGAACAAATGAGGTTAACATGGGGTGAGGCAAGGGGCTGAGCAAGATGCCCAAGTGAATGAACCCACAACTCTATAGAGAACAGAAGAGCAAGAGAGAAAGAAGCAAAATTATGAAACCAGGGCGAGTTTCCAAGGAAGAGAAAAGGAAAGAGCACAATTGTGAGGGGGGAAAAATGAGAAAAGTTAACGTGTGAAAGGAGATACATCTTGCAAGAAACTTGCAATTACATAAGGCAAAAGAGAAGGACCAAGGAAATGTGGTCCTTGTAATAGGGAGGAAAGCTGTTAACAGACGTTGTGAAAAGGCAGATGCTTTTAATGTGTCTTTCCCTCTCTCTTTCAGACACTTGCAGCTGCTATCGGTTAACCAGAGAGGGTACCATCTGAGTTCGGAATACCAAGCAAGAATAGGCAGATAAATAATTAGAGTATGTTTTTCTCAAATCTAGATCTACTAAAACATGTACCTGCAAGGGATTCTCAGGAATTCATAGATATGATTATGGAATTCTTAGCCTCTGTCTTTGAGATAACCTGCCGAATAGAGTTCCTGTTTCAAAAACCCAGAAAGAGTGTGTATATGTGTTAGTATAACTATTAATATAGTTATATTAATCGTAATCTATAGTGATTTTTATATTAAAACTTACAGAAGAAAAGATGTAACTTTGCTTGCTAGATTGGATAGATTCACTTTAATTTGTATGGAGTTGTTAGGAAACAAAACATCTGGAATTTATCCCCCCCCCCCCCCGCCCCCGGAAGTTGTAAATATAAACATGCTTAAGATGTCTAGAAACATGGTTAAGAGTTCTTTTGACGTATTCATAACTCACTATTGGGGGAAATTTGATGCTGTCACAAAAGCGTATAGCCCTAAATTGACAAATTCAACAAACTAGACATTCTGGGATAGTTCATATGGTACACAGTGTGCATTCACCGATAAATCGATGAGGCTCGTAGTCAGATCTCACAATATACAAAAGGTAAGAAAGACTTTTCTGATATTTATTTGATTTTTCCCCCATCCCTTTCCTCCATTTTCTTTTCCTGAAATTCCCACTTATTAGATGCAAGACTTCACATATTGATTATCCATGACTAATTTTTTTTCGTTTCGAAATTTATCTCTAATATTTTAGGCAATTTTCTTGATTTTGACATACCACTCTTCTGTTAAATTTTGTTTTAATTCTTCTATCTCTTAGATTTTATCTTTTCTTCTCTGACATTTCTTCTTCATCTATCTATCTCTCTATGAACTTTGGTCTCTCCTTCTTCAAGTTTTCCTAGCTGTCTAGAGATCTTTGGTTTTTCACTCCTATTCAGCATTTGTAATAACACCTGCCACCATTAATTTAAGGTCTACTTGAATAAATTATTAAAGATAGAAAGGGAGGAAACACAAGAGAAGAAGCTAGAAACTCTGACTGGGATCACTGTATGTGGATGATGTTAATTGAAGGCTGGCTTCTTTCGAGGTTGAGCAGGGAGGGAGCCCGATGTAACTCAGATGAGCTCAAATGAAAGAAAACTTAACTCGGGGGCATCAACTCCCACACAAGCCATCCTAGTTCTCCCCATGAAGGGGTTTTTTTTTTCTTCTTCTTCCATTTCTTTCAAGAATAACTCTCTAATTTTTATCCCTGGAGCTTCCAGAGACATCAGCATTCTCTACCAAGCATGGGAAGGCAACAATCCTGTATGTAAACCTATTTATGTCCCTCTATTCAGCTCTTCCAGAATCTCGCCCTCAGTTGTAGTGTTGCCAAATTCCTGACAACTATTAATCTTTGGTATTCAGGAAAGATCAATCAGCACTGGAAGAGATTCTCAGGAATTTCTGAAATTATAGGTTGTTTTGTATTTTTCCTAACAATTATTTACATATTTCTGAAACAATGATGAATAATCATAATAAAGATGGTGATTTTTCTGTGGTAAGATCATACGAAAAGTTTCAGAGATTTTCTATAAAAAAAATAACATAATAATGAATGCATAGTTTGTTATTATTTTATACTGGTACATTGTGACAAAATTACATATTTCAGTAACGTGTAAAACATTTTTATTCCTGATATAAATATTTGGTAATGAGAATCACTCAGAGATGTGAACTCCATGTATTAGCATTTCCTGTTCTTGCTTTTGGCTTCACATCAGTGGTATCATGGGCTGAATTATGTCCTTCTAAAATTCACATATTGAAGTACCAACTCCCCAGTACCACAGAATTTGGAGATAGGACCTTTAAGGAGGAAAATAAGTTAAAATGAGATCATTAGGGAGGGCCCTAATCTCCTATGTCCTAATCCCATATGTGTCCTTATAAGAAGAGGAAATTTGGACACAGATGTGTATGTGCACAGAGGGAAGGCCACCTGAAGACATAGGGAGAAAATGGCCATCTACAAGCTAAGGAAAGAAGCCTCAAAAAGAACCACCCTGCTGAAACCTTGATCTTAGTCTAGCCCTCAGAACTGTGAGACATTGAAGTTCTGTTGTTTAAACCAGCCAGTCTAGGGACACCTGGGTGGCTCAGTCAGTTGAGCATCCAACTTCGGCTCAGGTCATGATCTCACAGCTCATGACTTCGAGCCCCATGTCGGGCTCTGTGCTGACAGCTCAAAGCCTGGAGCCTGCTTCAGATTCTGTATCTCCCTCTCTCTCTGCCCCTAAGCCACTCGTATTCTGTCTCTGTCTCTCTCAAAAATAAATAAACATTAAAACCAGTCAGTCTATGCATTTTGTTATCGCAGCCCTAGCTAACTAATACAAGTGAATTCCTTCAAACAAGGAACATTTCTGTGTAGATTATTAAACTCTAATTTTTGCATTCCCAATTTCTCAACTAATTTTTCTTGAGACTCAGCATTTGCCGAAACATACAAGTTTTCCCAAAAATGCCAGGAAGAAATTTCAACATGAAAACAATGGTTACTGTACTTGTCAAAACACAAGGACATCTGAGCTTGTCTGTAGGATAAATCATCAGCTGCAAACTGTCCACATCGGTTCAGTATTGAGGATCCCATAGTTTTTCCATGGATCCACTCTTAAATACACTGACCATCTTCTCCCCAAAATATACAGCTATCCCTAGACCACTCATGGCTCCTTTTTACTTATCTTTGTTATATGAACTAATATTTCTTAACTCTTTCCATTAGGTGAATGGTATTTTGGGAGTAAGGAGAGACACATTCATGGGCTCAGTCTACCATTTTGGACCTGAAAAATTCTGGAAATACTATGTCATTTTTTTGGTAGATTTTGTACATGTCAACTGAAAGCAAAGGAAGAAATAAGTATTTTTTTTCCAGGTCTATAAAGAATGATTTCTTAAAATAAATTTTTTTAATGTTTATTCATTTTTGAGAGACAGAGACAGAGCATGAGCGGGAGAGGTTCAGAGAGAGATAGAGAGACACAGAATCCAAAGTAGGCTCCAGGTTCTGAGCTGTCAGCATAGAGTCTGATATGGGGCTCAAACTCACCAACCATGAGATTATGACCTGAACCGAAGTCAGATGCTTACCCGACTGAGCCACCCAGGTGCCCCAAGAATTATTTCTAATATAAGTTTAGGTGATATCAATCTTAACCTCATTTTGAACTCAGGTGTACACGAATATGACTCTATTTTTTATAACTGAAATTAATTTGTATCAAGCAGTTATTATGTTTATTATTTTAAAATCTCAATTTGTTATCATCTGAGTCACTTCAAGATTACCTTAGCAAATTCAGGTTTTACACTGGCTTTTCCCTTGTGATGATACTATAAATCCAAAGAAAATTTTAATTTCAGTGGTTCTTATATCAACTTTCCCTAAAGCAATGGATGCCAGACTCAAGTTCTATTATAATTGGAGGACGGTTGTATTTGTAACCTATTGCTGCTATAACAAGTTACCACAAGCCTCCTGGCTTAAAACAACACAGATTTGTGACTTCATAGTTCTGGATCTCAAAAATCCAAAAATTGGCCTGATGGGGCTAATCTCAACATATTGGCAGGGCTGTATCTCTTCTAGAAGCTCTAAGCGAGAACTTTTTCCTTGCCTTTGCCAGCTTCCAGAAACCTCTTGCATTCTCTGATTCCTGATCTACTTCAAGTAGTGACATCTCTCCAATCTCTGCTTTATTATCATATCCCCTTCTCTGACTCTAACTGATTTCTACTTCATTCTTTTAGGGACCCTTGTGTTTACACTGGATGCTTGAATAATCCAGGATAATCTTCCTACTTTAAAATCTTGAAATTAATCATATCGGCAAAGTCTCTTTTGCCATGTAAAGTAACATATTCGTAGGTTTCAGAGATTAAGAGATGGACATCTTCAGGGACCATTATTCTGCCTAGCACAATGAAGTGGCAAATTTAACCTGTGGTGTATAAAATACTAACAGCAGTTAATATTTCAAGGATTTATTCTACTACAGAGTAAACCAAAAATAACTTTCATATTGCAGGTGCCTTAAGAGGTAATTCAATTGCAAAGGAATAATGTATTGCTAATTGTGCATTACATATTTAATTTGTAAATGTAAGCCAGGATAACAATGAAAGTTCCTCTTTTTCCAAGTCAGTCACAAGCATCAAAGCCACAGAAAGGACCTCACTCAATGCCCAAAGCACTAAGATGAATGCATCAAAGCAAGTCCTCTTAATTTTTTTTAATGTTTACTTATTCTTGAGAGAGAGAGAGAGAACATGAGTGGGGAGGGGCAGAGAGAGAGGGAAACACAGAATCTGAAGCAGACTCCAGGCTCCGAGCTGTCAGCACAGAGCCCAGCGTGGGGCTCAAACTCACAAACCATGAGATCATGACATGATCCAAAGTCAGACACTTAACCTACTGAGGCACCCAGGCGACCCAAAACAAGTCCTTTTGAATTCAAGTCATATGGAAATCAAGAGTCAACTTACTTAGACATTATCACTTTAGAGATTGTTGCTAAAAAAGCTATTTGTATTGTTTCAGGCTGAATAGGCTGATGTGTTAAATGGTAAGCGTTTTTGATTATTTGAAACATCTCAAAACATAAATCCCCAAGAGATTTCTGCTCTACAGAACTCTCTAGTCTGCAATGACAAAGAATATGCAGGGAACAAAGAGAGAACAAGTTGGAGGGAGGGAACAAATGGGAAGTGAGAATATTACAAGGAAGAAATAGCACAGGCTACTGAGAAGGGGACCTGCAATCACAAAGTCTTTGTGACCCTTTGCAACTTCTGCCCAATTCTGGACCAGAGATGGAGTTCTGAAGACAGATGGGATGGAGGAGAGAAAGGAGGGGCAAGAGCAATGTTCATGGTCAAGGTCCGTCTTAGACACCATGAAAGAGAATGTGATTAAGAACTCTATTCCCTTCTCTTCCACTAAATAATTATGTCACCTTGGGAAAATCACTTAGTCTTTGGGGACTTGGGGACTGCATGGAACTTTTCTACATGAGCTTCCAGGGTTCTGGCTTTTGCTATCTACTCTATATGTCTGCTTCCTCATCTGAAAAGTGGGTTGAAGAACAGTACATACCTCATATATTTGATATGATTTAATGATATAAAGTGCCTAGGAAAGTACCTGCTATGTAATAAGTTTTGGCTATTACTATAATTCCTTTCATTTCTCATTACCACTGAGGTAGTCTAAATCCTTACTGTGTCACCTTTGGATGACTTCAGCAGTGCACACACCATGTTCCCTATTTACAGGGTCTCCTCCACATGACTCCAACCAGCACGACTACCAACAGAGAAATTTGTTTTTAATAAAACTTCTTTTTTAACATTTATTTATATTTGGAAGACAGAGCACAAGCAGGGGAGGGGCAGAAAGAAAGACCCACACAGAATCTGAAGCAGGCTCCAGGCTCTGAGCTGTCAGCACAGAGCCCGGCAAGGGGCTCGAACCCATGAACTGTGAGATCATGACTTGAGCTAAAGTCAGACGCTCAACTGACTGAGCCACCCAGGTGCCCAAGCATAGCAATTCTTAAAGATCAATCAATGAAGCCACTAAAATTCCAAGCACAAACAAGATTCAGGGACTGCTCTGAAAGCACAAAAATGAATATGTGCATATTTCTGGGGAAAGCCGCTTAGTTTTCATTAAAGTTTCACAATAATAAAAAAATAATCTCAGATTACTTAAATTGACCCATGTTTCTGAATCACCCCATTTATCACTGAATTGTTCAGATTAGAAAAGAACTTTTCCTAGTTCGTTTACTTACCCACTCACCTACTACACTATTTCTTCCTTTTTTAACTTTTCTCACATCCCCAACATCTCCTGACTTATCTCTACTTTTAGCCATTTCCAGAGAAAATAGATGTAATCAAGATGCATTTCGTCACCCTCTACAGTAACAGCACCCCAACTGGTTGGTCTTAAGGGTTCACTTGCTTCAACTGTATGCACTCACTGCTTGCTGACCTGAGTCCCTTGGTCGGTAGCAGAACTAACCTACTTTCCTTAAGACTTGCAGACCACAGGCCTTGAGGAGCGAAGGACCAAACTTTCCCAGAAGATAAGACCTGACCCCATTTGAAAACAGCTGCCAATGCTGCCAGCAATTCTGTTCAGGGTCATGTCGACATACAAGTAACCGCCTGGACACCTGCTTCTCCTGCACGTAGCCCCCCTCCCTTTTCCTATACCTTCCCCTTTAAAACCTTTCAACTTTGCCTGGCCAGGGAAGATGGTCATTGGGACATTAGACCGCCATCTGTCAGGATGCTGACTTCCTGAATAAAGCAAACCTTCCTCTCTGCCCTCACTTGTCTCTCGAGTATTGATTTTTGAGTGATTATTGAACCTGAGTTTGGAACCGGTAACACTACCACCTCATCCATCCATTCATCCACCTTTGACCCAAACACTCTGTCTGTTGAAGAGTTCTGTGTCATGCAAATGTCAAGCCCACTGCTGGTGTATCATTCATTTGCCCTTCTTCTTAAGGATATCACTCAAGCAAAAGCTTTACCTACAGCATCACCAGATTTCCCGTTCTTACATCTTTTCCTTCAGCATGCAAACACGGTTTTGATATTTCTCCCACATAAAAACATATTACTTCATCTCTCTTTTCCCACCAGATCCCTCCCCTCTTCTTTGTCCTCTTATGCAGGAAAACACCTCGAAGAATCATCAGTATTCATAGTACAGGCGCTCCCTTCCTCATTCTCTTGGACCCATTCCAACCCAGCTTTTATCCACATTGCTCCACCAATAATGGTATTGTGATGGTTACTGATAACAGTCAATTCTGGTCATGGTTTCTCATCTGATTCAAAATAAAATCAGAATTTTGCTATGACCTGGGATGTCCTATGTGGCCTGGTTCCTCACAACTTCTCTGACTTCTCTCTTACGTTATATCTTGGTCATTTTCACCATTTAAGCCAAATTAGCCTCTTCTCTGCCTAAAATGTTAGGTAAGTTCCACCTGAGGGCTTCTGCATTTCAAATTCCCTTTGTCTAGAATGTTCTTCCCATAGAGACTCACAGCTGATTTTGTTGTTTCTTTCAGGGCTCTTCCTCAAATTCACCTTCTTGTGAGGTCTCCTATAGAAACTTCATCTAAAATTTCAACCCTCTTTTCCAATACTTCCTATCCTCCTTCCCTGCATATTTTTTTTCCCTTAGCACTTAGCACTTTCTACCACAGTGTGCATTTTATTTAACTAGGTTGTTTATTATATGTTTTCCTCCATAGAATGTAAGTTCTATGTGGGCAGGAATTGGTGTCTGTTTTGTTCACTGTTATATCACCAGTAAATGAATGCTGTTTTATATAGCAGCACAAATAAAACTGTTAATGATGCCTTCTTCCTTGAAAGACTTTCTTTACTTGTTTTCCAGATTTTCTTTCCTATTTTTCTCCTCTTTTCCCAGCTTCTCCTTTCAGTTTTTACCCCCTTTGTTCCTCAACATCCCAACCCATTGATGTTGGAGTGCCTCCCCCCTCCTAAATTCATCTGTTGGAGTCCTAACCCCCAGTACTTCAGAGTGTGACCATATTTGGAGACAGGGTTTTTACAGAGGTAACCAGGTTAAAATGAGGTCATTAACATGGGCTCTAATCCAATATGACCCATGTCCTTATAAAAAGGGGAACTTTGGAGACACAGACACACAGGGACAACACCACGTGAGGACAGACAGAGATCTGGGTGATGCTTCTATAAACCAACGATTGCCAGCAAAACACCAGATGCCAGGGAGAGACATAGATCAGATGCTCCCTCACAGTGTTCAGAAGGAACCAACCACACTGATGCCTTGGATTCAGACTTTTGCCTCCAGAACTACGAGACAATAAATTTCTGTTGTTTATTCCCCAGTCGGTGGCACCTTGTTATGGCAGCCCAAGTAAATTGATACACCCAGGGGTTGTGTGTTGAGCTTCCTTTTTAGCTACATTTAGTCCCTTGGTGATCTCATGGCTTGTACCTTTAAATCTCATCTCTAGAGGTGCCTGGGTGCCTCGGTCCGTTGAGTGTCTGACTTGGGGTCAGGTCATAATCTCACAGTTTGGGAGTTTGAGCCCCATGTCAGGCTCTGTGCTGACAGTTCAGAGCCTGGAGACCCGCTTCGAATTCTGTCTCCCTCTCTCTCTCTCTGCCCCTCCCCCACTTATGCTCTGTCTCTCTCTGTCTCTCAAAAATAAATAAAACGTTAAAAAAAATGTTAATTCTCTGGGGCGCCTGGGTGGCTCCGTCGGTTGAGCGTCCGACTTCGGCTCAGGTCACGATCTCACGGTCCGTGAGTTCGAGCCCCGCATCGGGCTCTGGGCTGATGGCTCAGAGCCTGGAGCCTGCTTCCCATTCTGTGTCTCCCTCTCTCTCTGACCCTCCCCATTCATGCTCTGTCTCTCTCTGTCTCAAAAATAAATAAACGTTAAAAAAAAATGTTAATTCTCACCTCTACACTGAAGACTTCCAACTGTTGACCTGCAGCCCCAAATCTCCTCAGAACCTGTCACTTAACTTTTCCAAAGCTAAACCCATCCTCCCCTGGAACCGCCTCCCCCACCCCAAGTTTTTTTCGACTTAGTTAATAGCCACATTCTTCTTCAAGTTGCTCAGGTGACTTACCTTAGAATTATTCTGGACTTGTCCGTATCTTCAAACTATCCGCAAAAAAATTGACTCTACTTTTGAGACACATGCAGACTCCACTTCTCACCACCTGTACTGTGTGGACCTGGCCAGCACCATCATCATTCACCTGATTTATAGCAAGAGCCTCCTCTCTCCTCTCCCTGCTCCCACCTGCAGCACCCCCTCGCCCTATTGCCAATACAGCAGCCAGAATCGTTATGTTGAAATGCAGTTCAGATACTGTCACACCACTGTCTGAAACTCTGCCACATCTCCCCAATTCACTGCTAAGTCCTTATGGTGGCCTGTGTTACCAAGGACTAGATAGCCTCCCTGACCTCATCTCCTGCTCTGCCTCATCCAGCTCACCTGCTCTGCCCACACTGGCTTCCTTGCTGTCCAAGTATGCCAGGATTTTCCCCTCACTTGCTCCTGCCCAAAACATTCATCCCTCAGATATCTAAATTGCACATCAGTGTCATTCAATAAGTATTTCTTGAAGGAATAGGGACTAAATTGCAAAGACTTACATTAATAAGGTAAAATTAAAACTCTGCGGATTCATATTCGAATTGCACTGCAATTACACTCCCATTTGATGTTGATTTTTAAAAAATTTGTTCTGAGAGAGAAGGAGAGAGACAGAGCATGAGCTAGGGAGGGGCAGAGAGAGAGGGAAACACAGAACCCGAAGCAGGCTCCAGGCTCTGAGCTGTTAGCACGGAGCCCGACACGGGGTTCCAACTCATGAACCTCAAGATCATGACCTAGGCCTAAGTCAGACACTCAACCGACTGAGCCTCCCAGGAGCCCTTGATCTTTTTTTTTTAATATCTATTTATTTTTAAGAGGGGGGAAGGGGCAGCGAGAGATGGGAACAGAGGATCTGAAGCAGGGTCTGTGGTGATAGCAGAGAGCCCGATGCTGGGCTTGAACTCATGAACCTTGAGATCATGACCTGAGCCCAAGCCGGACACTCAGCTGACTGAGCCACCCAGGTACCCTTATCCCCATTTGATCTTTATAAGCTTCTCATGTGCGAATAACATCTAGAAGTTTTCAGTTTTCATGGCAGTGCTTTGCATAGAAAATTCACTTAACAAATATTTGATGATTTATGAAATCAGGTATGAACAAAAGATATAGTTAGTCCAATTCACTTCAATTTGTGTAACTTCCTTTGCATTCACCAGTAGTTCTAGATTAGTCTCTCCTTATAGAGCCATTTGTTCTAATTGTAGTAAATGAACCTGAGCAAAATTTTGCCTTGTGATGATGGTTCCTCATTAATGGTTAGGGTCTATCGACTCTCACTTTCTTTATCATTTCTGTAAGTCTGTTTGGTAAGAATTTAAGATCCACAGTTTGAGACTAAAAAAAAAAAATCCCCACATAAGTCTATTCTTTCCTTGTTTTATATTATAGAACCCCAGTTTTTAGTTGGGCACATGACTATCCAGAAAAAAAACAAAACATTTTCTAACCTGTTTTCCAAATGACTCTGACCATAAAACTAGGTTCTAGTCAATGGGATATTAGCACAAAATATCAGTTAAAAGAGAACCTGCATGTGCTCTTTGCCCCTTCCCCTTTTTTCTATGCTCTTTCTTCCATCCTACTACTTAGAATGCAGATATGATGGCTGGAACTCTAGCTGCAATTTTGGATCACGAGGAGAGGTTTAGATTTCTGAGGGCTTCATGGAGCAGAACCATCTTACTAACCCTTGACATTTTACTTCTGGCCTTAAGTGAGAAAGAAATTTCTCTCATATTTAAGTCACTGTTGTTTTAGAACTCACACAAAATCAAACATAGTCTTACCTCAAACATCACAAAAACTATCTAGCGCCTGGAACTTGAGAGCTAAAATGAGGTTACTACTGTATCATTTAACAAAATCCAAACAATAGAAAGTGTCTGCAATGATAATCAAAGTTCTTTATTTTCTCTATTAATTTCCTATATTTTGGAAAAATAGCTGTGTCTCCAAATGTACTTTCACTGAAGGAAGCTGATGACCAAAGCATTATCTGAGTAATTATGGGGAAAAAAATTTATTACCGAAAAAACAAATGTTCCATTCAGTTTACATTTTACACATACTTAACACAAGCAGGAAGGAAAGGTCCAATGTCAGAAACAGAGACCATTCTCTTTCACTGAAACACCACTGCAGAAAAGAGCCTTCAGCAATTAGAGATCTGAATTTGAGAGATTTTAAATCTCATTCAAAATAAACGTTGCCTAAAAATGGGAAAACGCATACCATTTTCTGAAAGTCTGTTTTGAAGAATGCCTTTTTAGCTTTGTGGTTGGTTGGCTTTCTCTTAGACATTTTGCAGTTTATTTAACTCAGCATTCTAGCTGCTTAACATTCAAATTTAGACACACTGATTATGTGCTCCACGCTTCTGAATAGTTAAGGATGCTCTATAAATAAACACATCATTTGTGTTCTATTACTACACTCCCCCAAAGCTCCACATAATTGGAATTAACCTAGTATTTACTTATCACTAAATATATTTTTGTTAGAAAGGATACACAGCATATGAAATTACAGGATTTTCATGAATTAAAGACAAATTTTAGAACTCTCAAATAATATTTACAGTGTAAACATCACAGTTATTACATCAGGATGAAGCAAATCACAACATTCACGACACTATATATTTTATTTGGTTTTGATACTGAAGTTGTGTTCTTGAATTACTTATGTAGAACTCAAAATATAATCACTTCGCCTATCGTTTTCCTTCACGAGTTCTGAAAAAGAAAGAATTGGTGTTTTAAGTATAAAAATATTTTTATTTATAGCTTCTTAGTTTCACTCATTCATCCACTCATTTGATAACATCTGTACCCCTGTGCCCCTTGTGAACAGCTTGTTATGACAGGAAATCATGGTCTGGGATATCAGGAAGGTATCTTCCAAAGGACTGATTGTCAGAAAGGGAATTAAAATGTGAAGAGGCACTTTAATTAGTCATTATAATTACCCATTTGTAATTTTCGCAAATGGTTGGCATGCAGGATTTCCCATTAAAAGGGTTTATCCAAAGTTACCCATTCAGAAAAGAGAAGAAGGGAGGACAGAATCTCATATATGATCTTAACAAAAGACGGAGGGATTAATCCTCCTTTATAGTTCAGTGCCCGTTGTATTTCTTGATTAAATGAAATAGCTTCTTCTTGTAAACTTTTTTTTTTCAAGAAGCTCTATGTAATTTTTCTTCTTTGAGCAAAAGGACTTGTTTCTCTGATGTGATAAGGAACGGGCGTGTGCAAGACCCTCAGCATACGTCTCTTGTGGACAAAAAGTAACCAATGGGGCAGATGTGGTCAGAGACACTAGCCCACTCTTGATCACTCTCACAAAAACCTGAGCCATCTGCTCCAGGAACTTCAGCAAGACCAAGGATTGCCTTCAGTCTGAGCGTGGGGCTCGTTTAGTCTCCTCGAGCCACTCAGTGGTTGTGGTCCAGCCTATCTTTAGGTTTCACAAATACAATGTTATGGTGAGACAGCAGCTCCCATTCATTTTACATGTTATCCTGGGGGTTCCATGTTAACCCACAAAGCCAAAATATATTCACTCTGTAGCCCTTTAGGGAAAAAGTTTACCAACCTCTGATACACTGATGATATGAAATTCCTTTAAGCACTTGCCCAATATTTTTATGAGCTAATGTAAGCATGAATGTAACTCAGGAAGGAATTACGTCTTGTATCCACATGTACATAAAAGCAACTGGGATAACAAGCTTATCACTTAATAGCAAAGGGAAAAGCCTGCATATGTTTTCTCTTTTCAAAAACTATTTTACCATAAATACTATGAGATCAAAGCACCTACACTCACTCAATAGGTGCAAGAAGCTAAATTTAACCTTGCGGCATGAGGCTTGGTATGGTTCAAGGAATACAATTAGAACCAGAGTGCCTTGGTGTTTTCATAATAATGAACCATACTGTAATTTAGTGGTATTTTTCTGCACCTAAATTAAATGCCGTGCTAATAGTCAATCGTGGGGCTAAACCTTAAATCAATAAAAGCAGTGTGGCTCAAGTCTCAAAAAGAAAGCCAGTTTTTCTCATGTGAGTCAGATTCCTCTGTTTGATATCTCAACAAGAAGAAGAGGAATAAGTCTGAGTAAACGAGGGGTACCATGCAGGTGGCAAACTGTTTACCCATTGTGAGCTCTCTCTTTTTTTCTATCAGAGCACTGCATGAATCATATTAAGTGTTTACTGGCCTGGGGTCCACTTTGGATAGAAGTGTCCTTTTCCATGAGGTCTCATTGTGAGAACTCTGAGATGTTTTTTACTAAGTGATTCTTCCCTATTCCAGTAATTAGATGTTTGCTATAAGAATAAAACAAGAATGGACAGAATATACCCACCACTGGGAAGCTGTCAACAGCTTTCTTCCAAGGGCTTTTCATTATTTTTCTAGCTCTTCGGGAAAGTCAGGTGATTCTCCCTCACTGCTGCACATCAGAAAAAGAACATCATATATGTTAAAGGCCTTAGATGAGCAAGCTTCCAAAGAAATGATGATGTGTGACTTACGCTGTTCTCTGTGCTCTGGAAAGTGCACTGAGGGCTAGCCAATTATCTTTGAGGTTCGTTATTACATATGAATTTTTCCTGAATCGTAAGGTATCTCAAATTGTACAGAATTATAATAGTGGTGGGCAAAGGCATTCATCTTGTCTGATCTTACCCAAGCAAGATTGCCCTTAATACTGACCATTGAAACAAAAATAATTAGAAAAAAAAAAGACAGAGCACCCCACTTCCTACTTATTATAATCCAATATTTGCACTCCATTAGAGAGACATAAGTCTTACAGAATCTTAGAATACAAAAGTACCCGTGGTTTGATTTGGTAAAATAAAGATACTGAGTATGTATATGAAGGGAGTCACATATGGTATCAAACTGCTAATTGACTGCACTTTACATGTTTAAAAAGCTTAAACTTCTGATAAAGTTCCCAGATTTAGAGTAGATGTCTCTACAGTCATTACTTTTAACCCTGGACACACAGTAGAATCAAGTGGGTAGCTCCTAGAAACAAAAACAAACAAAAAAACAACAAAACAAACAAAAACAAAGCACCAATGCCTAGAGCCATACCTCCTACCTCTAGAGGCACTAATTACCTGACAATTGGTTTTGGGTAAGGCCCACACATCAGTATTTTAAAAATTCTCCAGGGTAGTCAAATGTCAGCCAAGGTTGAGAATTACTGTTTCACAGAGTATAGAGAGTGAGATAGAGAAATAAGTCTTCATATGTAGCTTCTATTTTTGAACTCATTTATAATTTCTCATTTTAGCAAGTTCTCTGTTTCTTTACCTCCTCTTCCCATTGAGAATGGAGTTCAAGTACTTCTTTACAGCCATTTGTTTTCGAAGGCGGGTATAGTTGTCAGTGAAGACTGCATCCGAGTGGCGCTTGATTGGCCCCTGGTCTTCTGTGATGCTATTGCTAAAGAATGCAGGGGAAAGGAAAGCAAAGGATTTTAACAAGAGATAATAAATGTGCCAAAGTTCCAAATTTCTTGGAATAATTTGGATAAAATTAGATAAAAAAGAATTCTAATGCCCAACTTCTTTTCTATCACAAAAAGACTAAGAGAAAAATACACCTAAGCCCAAGGATAGGGGAGCAAGGAATAATCCAACATATTTTGGCATTTACTGGGAGCCTTCATACACATTGTATATCAAGTGAGCAAATAATTAACATAAAAAGATGGAGGGATAGTTGATGTTGTGTTCTGCCATTGGGAGGAATATTTCTTTAAAAGTTAATTCTTTAGAAGCTTTGCCACCCTGAATAGTGCCATCTAAATATTCAACAATTGGCCATTTAAAGAAAGAAACTTCATATGCTTGGTTTGATCAGGAATTAAAAAAACAAGTACTATAGTAAACATTAAAATTTGCTTCAGTGTCTTATTTTTTTACTGTGTCTAGTTCAATTTGATTGCAGATTGATAAATGATTGCCATTTAAGAAAAATAAGTGTGTCTGTAGCCAATGAGTAGGATATCACTAAAAACCTATTTCCCTAATCCATGGGCATAGTATATTTTATATAAGAATATAATTTTGGGGGTGCCTGGGTGGCTCAGTCATTACGCTTCCAACTCTTGATTTTGGCTCAGATCGTGATGTCATGGTTTGTGAGATTGAGCCTGCATTGGGCTCTGCACCGACAACACTGAGCCAGCTTGGGATTCTCTCTCTCCTCTCTCTGTCCCTCCCCCACTCAGGCTCACACACTCTCTCTCAAAACAAATAAATAAACATTAAACATAATATAGATTATTTTTCAACCAAATTGTACATCATCAGAGTTATCAATTTTGAGCAAAGTAAATTAATTGCTAACAGTGAAAAAATAACATGCAGATTAAATAATTATAAGGTGTTTGATAAAGATAATAAATTCTCTTTACCCAACCCGTTTTCCAATGAGGGATTCAAGGTATTTTTTGGCAGAAAGTTGACCCAAGAGTCTACTAAAGTCACTGGTGAACACTCCATCAGCATGTCTGGCATTCCTAAAATAAAGAAGAAGAATAGCCATTATTTTGTAAATGTTTTCTAAAATATTATTTTGCCTCATTAAACAAGAAAGAAACTTCTCAGCTTCTTTGAAAGCTTCTCATGCAAACTTCCAAAAGAAGGCTTCCTGACAACCTAATGAGGTATTTTCTTGTCACTTATATTAAGATATACTCCAAATTGTAGCTCACACTTTGAAAAATTAAAGAAATTAAATTTTTAGAAGTATATCTCAATATTAAGTAATGCTTCCTGGTAGAGTCTATAAAACTAATTCTTCTTCAATAAATATTGATGGGAAAAAATAATATATTTAAGTTAGTTTCTGTTTATTTATTTATGGTGCTTTGTTTCTTCTACCTTGAATAAAGATATATACAAGAGGAAACAATCTTAATTTTTAGTAAAAACCTTATTATACTTTTTGCTATTTCTTCTGTTAAAACATTTGGAAACAAAACAATCTCTTAAGATAAAGAGGCCCTTGGGGACTATCAATCATCTTTCCCATCCAAATCAGGAACTTTTATGTTTTGTCTTCAGTAGACAAAGTAGCTTCAGTAGAGCTACTCTGTCTATACTTGAATGCTGTTCTAGACAAAGGGTTCTGTGTAAGTGAATGATTTATTGGTCCTGGCTTTTTACAACTTCTCTATATGAAAATCATGTACAGTTGCTACAGCTGCAATAAATCAGGCTGCATGAAACCACAGCACATGGAAACCTGTAGTGTGCTGTAAAAATAGCTTCATGGTGACACAAAATGTAAAGCATTTATATTTCAAAAAAATATATATATATTTCAAAAACATATTTTCTAAAATAAAACTCAATAAACACAAACTCACCTGGACACATCGTAATAGGGTGTGTCATTTTCAGCTAATGCATTTTGCAAGATGTCAGTGTCTACTTTTAAAGAAACCTGTTCAGGTTCATTTGCTCCTTCAAGTGGTATTCTGTCATCTAACCTATTAGGGAAAAATATGGTAGAAGTGTAATATATTCCTTTCACAGAATATAGCTTATGGTTTTATAATCATTGGAAATAAGATACTCAGTATTCTTGAGCAGTATTACCCATTCACAATATATGGATAGCATAGTTAGACTTACTGACTTCTGTGGTTTAGAGTATAAATAGTGAAATTTTTGATTATCCCATAAAACAGATGCCATACAACTTTTACAAGCATAAGTGTTACTTAGTTCAATCGTGTTAGTGCATTAAGTAAAGTATACTTCTTTAGGAATATTTTCACTTTGCAAAGTTATTCACAGGTGGAAAAATTTTGTACAAAATAGAAACTTCAAAAAATTTCAAATATTCAATATGAAAACTAGGAGCAATTCATGTATTTATTGGTGCTTAGCATCATTTGTCAAATATTTCTCACTAGGTGAATATTAACTGCTTTTCCTTCTCTAGGTCTCTAAGATCTTTTTCAAAGATTCACCTTTGTGTGATAAATTTCTCTATATTAATCAAGTACAAAGAATCTCTCCATCTCTGAATAGTAACTCAAATTCAATACATTTTGTGAGGGCTTCTTATTTCTAGTATTATGTATTAATACAATTTTAGTGAGGAATGTACAATGCTTTACTGAATGATAAGAATAATCATGCCTATACATGGACTGTGACTATATTTTTTAATGCATGCACATTTTGAACACCTGTACACTATTAAAATTATAAATGTGTATATTTTCACTGTTAGAGTAAACCTCCAAGGAGTATGTCAGCTCCTGGGGACTTATGTATCTTCTGGTGATGTAGTAGTTGGGGGAAGTAACAAGCAGTCTTCTTTGCATGAAACCTAGCAATCAATGCAAACTTCAGCATTCTTGTGATTGTCTGTTGTGATACGTAACATAACAATTCAGATAGAATCATTCTATTTAGTTATCAGAGCAACATAAGATCTGGCTTTAAGCAGTTTTCACAAACACTAATAGCTAAGAGATAATTCACTCTATTGAGTATAATTCTACCTTGAAAAAAGAATAAGAAATGGGAAAATGAGCAAAGAAATGATGATTTTGCCTGTAGATATAGTGGTGCCTATAAAGTGGAAGTAAAAAATCAAACTAATGTAGTTTTTATTTAGTGTTTACTTCTTTAACATAAATTTATTTCAGATAAAGCTTTAAATAAGAGTTATGTTATAATTTATGAATTTGAAATATGAAATATAACATAGAGAACAGTAAAACTAAGGATTTATGGTTGAAACAAGATACATTAAAATTCACTAACTGGTAGATCAGTTATTCCACAATTTATAATATTGACAAATTGAATCTGGCTAGATAGGTAGGTCTGTCCAGCATGATTGTTCACAGCAATATGTTTCACTAATTAGATACTAACCTTAAGGTTATTTACTGATTGATCTTGAAAAGGAACCTCAATGAAGCAGGCAACTAAACATCTATTTTTTTCCATCAGAAACTGAACTGAACTGAGATGACAGAGGATAAAATCTTATTACTTATCTAAAACCAGTTTTGAATTGAAAGAAAGTCAAATCCTTCTTCCTCCTTGTTTGGAAAGGTGATCCACACTAAGCTTAAAACTAGTCATTGACACTGTCTCTCATGCCCCGAGAGTGGATTCCAAGGTGCAGAACAGTCATGTTGACCTGATGTTGAAAAAACTTGCTTAACACACCAACCAAAAGATTTAAATAAATAATACATAACCTAAAAAAATGAGTTGTCCAAAATAACGTATAGGAAATTCCCACATAGATGAAGAAGGAATTTTCAACTGCATGCATTGAAGGAATACTTACCTCAGAGAAGAGGGTGCTCCAAAAAGAGGCCACGCCAACATTTGTGAGAAGAGCATGCTGACCAGCATTAGCAGCACAAGGGGCTGGAACTTACTTCTGGTTTCCATCTTTGTACCTTGAAAGGGAGAGAATCACATCAGCTTTTCCAACCAAAGACATCTCAAAGTAATTCTGAGTGTCTAGCAGTAATTTATGAAGGCTCCTGCAGAGTTTGGAAAAAGTAATTTTTATCTGGTAGAAGGAGTTAAACTGCAATATAATAACTTTTTAAGTCAAAAAGATTTTTTTTTGGTGGCAGGTGTTTGAATAAAAATTGGAATCCTTTTCAACTGCTGCCTATCACTTACCAGGCACATAGTGGGGCTGAGTGTATGTGGAATGCCATACTTTTATAGTGCTGGAAGTATCCATACAGCAGAGTTGTAGCACCCATGTTTGGTATCTTTTCTAACTAAAGAAACAGTTTAAGTTTCTAATGTCTAATTAATATAACACTGGAGTATCATCTATTTAATAATGCTTTGTCTATACATGCATGTATATACATCTATATATACATATCAGTGTAAAAGTTATGCATGAATTTCTTTTTCCTCTTTTAATTGTAGATATTATTAAAAACTTATTTCCTTATGCCTGGGTTTGAACAACTTAATCGTTAAAATTAATACCAAAAATTATTAAACCACATATTATCATTGGAATAATTTTTGCCATGAAAGGAAAAAGTTACTAAAATTAAGGTTTGTGCTTTTATACAGCTAATCCACTTACATGTTTCATTTCCAAAGTTTTTAGATAGAAATTTAGGAATTTTGGCTTTGTTTGTCTTGTCTATAAAAATTGCAGAATTTAGACTTAAAGAGGAAAATAAATGCTTCCTTGATTCACATAACTAACATATGAAATAGAACAACACTAAAAAAAAGAAGTTGAAAATCTAAAACAAATGTACCCACTGAACCCTTCAGTCAAAAATGTGTATACAAGCAAAAAAAAATACTTTAATTCATTTTTAAAAAGACAGCATTGAGTAAAAGTATACAGTAATCCAGGCAAAATATCTTCCAACTAAAAGAATTCAAAAAATCCACTGATCTATAAGAAGTTGAAACGTTTCTATCTACACTTACCAGGTGACTTAAGAAACTTGTCTTTTGTTTTTTTAAAGGAGGAACACTATAAAATTCTTTTCAAGAGAAAGAAATATTCAATATACCCTGAGAAGAGTTTGAAAGCAGGAGGAGGGAAAAAAAGAAGAAAAAGAAAGGTAAAGTTTTCACTCACCTTGCCAAGTAGTGTTCCTTGGGAGCTTTCTATAATCTAAGGAGATTCTTGGAGCTGTCTTAGGTGCTGAAGTCCTCTGAGGCCGAGAAAGTTTCCACCAGTTCTCTGCTCTCAGAGCTGAACCAGAACTTGGTACTGGTTGGCTATTATTGCAGGCAACTGCCTTTCACTCCACTCTGACCAGCATTTCAAAGCCCATCATTTTATAGGGCTTACACTTAGGGCTGAGCAATCACAAAGCTCTCTGAAAGACGTCACAGTAGTACTCCCACAGGATGAATAGGGCTTGTGTTCTTATTAAATTGTCATTACGTCTGATTTATATAAATTTATAGTGAGTAACTTCAAGATGTAAGATATAAAGAGGAAATTTACTTTTCTTTATGTGAACAACAAAAAAAAGGTACCAATCTTAATATGAAATGTTTTAATCTTTGATTAGTAGTAATGAAATAAGAAAAATGGTTAGTGTTATAGCCAGGGCCACTGGGGTTCCTTCAGAAAACAGGAGTTTTATGTGTAGAAACAAATGTAGAAAAAAACCCAAATACTTATGTTAATTTTGTCTACAAATTCATAATTCCCCTTTATTATTAAATATCAGTCCTAAAGCCTTTAAAATTTTTTATGCTATTCACATAGATCCCAATTTAGTCTTTCTTGAGATCTATCCTAATTTTAAAAGCATCCAGAAATAATTTTCCATTTTTCTATTATTACATTTCCTTTGTGTTGAAACTAATCCCAAGATAAAAGTTTCTGAAAGACTCTAAAATAGTGCCATATGCACACTGTTGTCAAAAGTAGTCGTGGTACTGCTATTTTACATTTGCACAAAATATCACAATTCCAATGCACTTTCACATACATGATCTCAAATAATCCAAAAAATAAGCTATCAGGCAGTATGTATATATATATATATCTCAATTTTCCTTCTTTCATAAAGGAAGAAATTTTCATCATTTGTATAATAAGTCTTTGCACCACATAGAATTATTTTGTTTCTGCCCTTCATCCCTAAATACACAGCCACACCAGCTTTTTGAACATTTCCGACTTAGTCAACTGGCAGGTTTCAAAGAACTGGTTGGAAAGCATCTGTGGAGTACTTTGATAAATTCTTCATTTCTGTTTGTGGGGCTTTAATTCAAATTAGACTATCATACATTCAATCAGAGTTTCAGGTAAAAATACAGCCACATGAACAACTTCATGGACAACAAAGTAAAACACCATCTTTCCCATAATTTTCTTTTAAATTTCCAGTGTGTGTATTCTTTTACATTTTTGTTCCTAAGTTCCTCAAGGGAGAAAGACTCTGAAGCCCCCTTTCTTTCTTCTGCTTTAAAAATTTAGTATCTACAGCTTAATTCAAAGCCAGACTGATCCAGTAAGAGAATATCCTGCTATGCTTAATCATATTTTCTAATCCAGTTACAAGAAAAATTAAATGAATTAAATTTCAAAATGTCTGGAAATTTGTTTCCCAGTTGACAGCTCTGACTTAAGCCAGAGTTCCTGGGGCTTAATTCCAGGAAATCTTTTTTTACCTGATTATTACAAACTAGAGGTTGAAACGGTTCTCATGTGGAATGTTTTATCCTTAGCTCTTCATCACTCAATTCTCAGTGAAGCAACTTTAAGAACAGAAACAGCAAAGTAAGTTGATTGAAAGTAACAGAAAAACTAATGCTGAACGATAAGCAGAAAAATTTAAATGAAAAAAGACATAAAAGTTGATTATTATTTGGTCTAGGGAAGCATTTAGCATTCACAAAGAGTAACTACATTAGCTTTTTCCAGTGGCAAAAACAGCTTCTCCCATTATGATAATAAAACACAAAAGTAAGAGAAATAATTCAATTTTATTACTTCTGGATGAAGATAAACCAAATCAAAGGACCACATTTTTTTCCTATGAATGTAAACTAGAAAGCATAACTGAATTTCTTAATGGGATCATAGCACCATCTGCAGGTTTAAGGTCTTAATTCACAGGTTTTGGGTTTTTTGGTGTTTTTTTAAAAATGTGTTTCTTATCTTTTCTTTCAAGGAAATGAATGCAAATCAGAGGTCCTTTAGTTAAATTATGGATGCTTACAGAAAAATAAACATAAAATAATACTGTAGCTGAATTTATCCTGAACATTTTACTAAAAAAAACTCAGTAAATACAAAAATACAAACATGAATTTATTCTCTTAATCTGCTTTTTCCCTACTTTAACATATCTTTCCATAACTTTCCAACATATTTAATGAAACTTATTTCCTACCTTAAGGCTTTTCAATGAAGTGATGTTTATAAAAACTGTCATGCATTCATACAGTTAGAACAAATCTCCAAGATTCTCCCTTTACAAATAGGTAAACTGACATCACTCAGGTGGTTAATAACAGATATAGAATTGAAAGATAGCTCTTTGGATCTTGATAATAGCTTTCTTTCTGTTAAGAACTGGTGATTTTCTATAACTGTTGTTACCACCATTATCAATGCTAACGCATCATAGAAGGAAAATAAAAACATATAAAAATATTGGCATCCCTCTCTCCTTTTTTCATCAACAGGACCAAGAGTAGAGAAAGAAAACTGGCATCCCAAACTAAAATATACTAAACATAGAGAAGTCAGATGGAAGGAATTTTCAAGCTCAGGAGACAGGCAAAAATCCAGATTCACTCTTTTTTCTGTAGTGCGAAGAGCTAATAGAGAGTCCTTATTGCTGCCGTGGATGATATGCCCGTTGTGTCCCCTTTGGCCTCTTGGTGTGACAGCTTTGTTTTCCTAACTGACCCCAATCCACACCCAGCCTGAGACCTGGCCATCCTGCCTGGGTAATCCTAAGGGGTTATGTCAAGATGAGAAGTCTGTAAACCACTGGTTATGAGCCACATATGGCTGATCCCTATGATTTTTACATCTCTCAAACTAAAAATGATGTTTGCATGTTTAAAAGGCTGGAAAAATTTTTAAAAAATATTTTGTGACAGGTGAAACATATTTGAAAAAATATATGAAATTTAAATCTCAGTGTCCATAAATAAAGTTTTATTGGAACATAGAAATGTCATCACATATGCATCATCAATGGCTGCTTTTGTGTTGCAATGGTCAAGTTGAATGGTTGTGACAAAATCTACATAGACCAAAACACCTAAAATGTTTACTAGTTGGCCCTTCACAGAAAAGCTTTGTCAATGTCTGGTCTGGAGTCTCCTGTCTGAGGAATTATTTAAGAGGTCATGTTTGTTTTAATATCCTTAAGTCCTCTAGCTATCTTTTTAAAAAAAATTTTTTTTAGTATTTATTTAATTTTGAGAGACAGAGACAGAGCATGAGCAGAAGGGGGGCAGAGAGAGAGGGAGACACAGAATTTGGAAGCAGGCTCTAGGCTCCAAGCTGTCAGCACTGTGCTGGACGCAGGGCTCAAACTCACCAATTGCGAGATCATGACCTGAGCTGAAGTCAGATGCTTAACCGACCAAGCCACCCAGGTGCCCCAGTCCTCTAGCTTTCAACTAGGAAATACATACATACATACACTTTTAACATATACTATGTATAATATACATATAATATGTATATATTATGTGTAATATATATTTATGCATGTTTAACGTACATTATACACACCTGTATAATTTTCATATTAAAAGTATATGTATACATACACCTGTATATAATATTTGTGTTATATATTAACAGTATATAAGTACATATATACTTTAAAAAAATTTTTAATGTTTATTTATTTCTGAGACAGAGAGAGACAGAGCATGAGTGGGGGAGGGGCAGAGAGAGAGAGGGGGACACAGAATACGAAGCAGGCTCCAGCCTCTGAGCTGTCAGCATAGCTGAGACAGCTGGGGCTCGAACTGACAGACTGCGAGATCATGACCTGAGCTGAAGCTCAACTGACTGAGCCACCCAGGCGCCCCAGTACATATATACTTTAAATATTATATACAATTGTTTGTAATTTTGTAATTTGTAAAATGTATTTTATATATTCTTTCTAAGAATATATATACTTTAAAAAAATTTTTTTAATGTTTACTCATTTTTTGAGAGACAGAGAGAGGCAGAGCACAAGCAGGGTAGGGGCAGAGAGAGAGGGAGACACAGAATCTAAAGCAGGCTCCAGGCTCTGAGCTGCCAGCACACAGCCCGACACCAGGCTCAAACTCACGAACCGCAAGATCATGACCTGAGCCAAAGTCAGACGCTTAACCGACTGGGTCACCCAGGCACCCCAGAGTATATATACTTTTAATCCCTTTAACTTAGAAAATTTGGGTTTACTTCCATGGTTCTCATATTCTCATATCAATGATTTGATGGGGGAAAAAATTAAGACGGAAGTAAATTTTCCCTTTAAAGCTACTACTACAATTCATTCTGGAGTCAAAAAAATGTGTTACTAAATATTAAGCAATTGGACACTTAATTATTTAAATGATAAGCAGAGGACAACTTTTCTTTGAACTCTACAGTGCCATCACCTATCCCACTTACTGATGCCAAGAATTTTATAGAAAATCATTCCTGTATTTCAGAATGTTCTTGTTTTAACCAAGACACGTGTAGTAAAAGTAATGTATTAAATGCTATAAGCCATTTATAGCTTACTTTAGGGTTGTGTTTATGAAATAATTTTTTGAAAGTAAATTTTGGAGGAAAGCTGTAGAAAAATCAAAAAACCACAGTATTCTAAGATGAGAATATTTACAAATAAAGTATTAAAGATTTAAGAACAAATCTATCTGCTTCCCATTGTCATATGTCCTGCATATACTCCCCCATAGAACATTCCATGTAACCAACTCGCTGACGCTCTCAGTTTGGGGATCAGAATATGTGAGGTCCACAAGGAGAGGGAGAAATTTACAGTGGAATGAAAAACAACAGTGTCCAGCTCCTGGCTCTTAAATAACAATGAAGTCTGGATGTTGGAATGAAAGAATCGACAAAAATATTTACTGAATGAGTTCTCATGTCCCCTTTATCACTATATCCATCCTCCCCAAAGAGGAAAAAGCCTCTGAGATGGGGAAAAGAGATTATTCAAGATGGAGAGGAAATTTTTGCGTGTAGGTTGGTGAGAGTTTATGGTAGATTTGAAGGAATGGGTAACAGAACCCTGTCCTATTAAAGACAGGCGACTAAATAGTAGAAACTAACTTGGCTTCTTTTCTTATCTGATTGCTACAGCAAACCATGGAGAAGCACTCTTTGCAATGGTATCAGAAGAAGCTGATAAGCCTAGAGGACAAAAAAAAAACCCCACCATGCCCTGCTTGGTAAAACCCTAAATGCTGTCAAGGGGTAAAGAGTGGAAAGGCCCACCAGTCTACCAAGGCCAGATTATATCCAGGGATAAACAAACATCTGAACAGATGACCGTATGGCACAGAGCATCTCCCAAGGGCCAAAAAGGAGCTTCCCAGATTTCATGTTGTTATATACACTCTCAGAAACTTAGATGCTACTTTGAGAAAAAAGAAAAGTAGAGCAAATCCTGAATTGGCAGAATTTTAAATCTTAGTAATTTCTTGGTAAACACAATAAATGTTTATACATTGTACATTTTCTGTGGAATGGGAGATCAAAATAGAGGAAATATTTTAAAACTAAATTTTTTTGTATGTCCTACTATGTGGTCTGCGAAAATCTATTCTTGCTATTGCTTTACAAATGACCTTGAGTTGTATATGATCATGATCTGCATAGGAGGAGCCTGTGCAGAACCTTGTATCCTCCTTAGTATCAAAATCACTTTATAAAAGACTGTGAGACAGGCCATTGATCCATCTTAGAATAACAAGGCGTGCCCTTGAGTCTTCCCCCTACCCCTTTGTCCCCTTGGTCATTCAAGTTGACCTCCAGCTTGAGCTCTGTTTCCCTCCTTAGGCTTCCCCATCTTATTCTTTGGCCTTCAAGCTCTCACCCTCTTTCTTTCATTTTGCCTCAATCTTCCTATGACCTTCTAGTACACCCAAGTTTTGACCTGCTGTCAGGACAGATCTGATCCCACAGGCTGCAAACCCAGATGCTCCTCTCTGTTGGATACTCTCCAATTGCCCTTTTGGATCTCCTATTTGCTCTTCTCCACACTGCTTTTCACTCCCTAGAGGCTGACCTCCAGATGCATCCATGCCATGGGGTCTCTGGTTAAGCCAAAAAGAGGCACGAGTAGGAAATTAAAAGGACAGAAGATTAAAAGAAAGAGAGCTCTGAATATTTACTCCCCATAGACCACAGTTTGGTAGAGGCTACATTCCTCCACCAAGACCAACATTTTGTAGGCATTCCCTCAACTGCAACCCTACAGGTGCCAGCAGCTTCCTGGTGAAGCTAGTCCATGAGTCCTTTGCCACTTCATTGGTTCTTAACATCTTTATGAAACTCACTTCCATTCACCTTTGGAGAGAGCCATTTGTGTCCTGTCCTGTGCACTCCTGCTTCTGCACCAGGACCTCACACTTCTAAGAATAACTGGACACATTTCATTTCAGGATTCAATAGTTTTAGAAGTTCTGCTCATTTTTAAAGTTGTAGTATTTTTAATTCAAGTTGGGAGAACTCTTAGAATAATTAATGTGGAAGCTTAGAGGAATGTCACTGTCACCCTGAGCAGGTCTGTCAGATTGGCGAACAGTTGGTTTTTGAAGACTGTGGCTGAAACACAAATAAACTAGAAGCCCATTCAGACCCTTGATGCTACTCAAGCCCCTTGAAGAAAAGAGGCTGGATTCATTGTGAGTCCTTGTGGGGAGGAAAGGTCAATGTGCTGCCAGAAGCTAAACATCAAACCCTGATGGGGGTCTTTCCTGGGAATAAGTAGCAGAACGGCCCTGGGGAAGGAGATCTGAAGCAAACATGGCCTGCCACCTCTCCAGGCTCCTGGCGCCTCATCCTCAGGAAAGAAAACCTCACTGTCTAGGAAGCAGGAGCTCTGGCTATTTGATAAATTTGTTGCTGTTGTTTTGTTTTTTTCTTTCTTAATCATCACTCTAATATCCTGTATTTGTAGTCATTTCACTGTACTTTCCAGTCTGGGAAACTGATGTTCTATCTGACTCATGAAACCATAATTTTCAGTGACAAGAATTTAAGATAATTTAGTCCTGCTCCTTTGTTTTGAGAAATTGTAACAATTCTATGTCCCAAAGAGGCAAGTGACTTCAAATGCCTAGCAAGGCTGGGATTAGAACCCTTTCTTTTCTCTCTCCAAATTCACTGGCTTTTCACTGGACTGTGAAGCCAGCAGATTAGCAACCCGTAGAATAGAGAATGGGTTGTTATGAGCCAAAGTGAGAGGGAAGAGAAGGGAAGACGCCATGACTACCTTTGCTGCTGTGAATAATGTGGGTTTACCAGAGACACTTGACAGCATTGATGATATCAACAGATAGTTAACATCCAGTGATTTTCATTTGTTTGGAAAGAGTTCTCCCCCAAAATAATAACCAAAGGAAACTGTGTTGAGCGAAATCACAACAGGGAATGGCTTTCTGGGTCCACACTAGTCTCTTTGTGGCCCCAAGGTCTTTAGATTACCTCAAAGAAACACCAGGCACAGAAAGAGAAAGCCCATCCCTGCCAGTTTTTCTGTCAAAATAGTTCTGAGCTTAAATATTAGATAGAAAAAGCATGTAGTGTTTCTTACTCTTCTTCACAGTAAGAAGTGTTGTCCTAGGCATTTTTCTTGAAAAAGGAATAAGGAGTAGACACTTTTAAAGTTTTCTGTGTTTCTAGGCACAGATCTCAAAGAACTGACAATTGTACTTATATGTATATATGTGGGAGCTCTCATCATTTGAGGAGGGGGGAAAAGTCCAATGTGAGAATCCAAGTTCTCTGGAAACAAAACTGAGGAACCGCTGAAGAAGGCTGGGTCTCCATTCTCCCTCTCCTATGCTACTGCCTTAGTCTCCAGTGTGGCCCTACGGCCTCCAGCCTTCCTTTTAAACCCTTCTTTACAAGGTTGCCAAAGTGATCTTTACAAAACATATCTCTGATCATATCTTTCCCCTGTTGAAGCTTTTCTATGGGTTTCCCATTGTTCTCAAAGTATTGACCCAGCAGAGGCATGCAAGCCTGGTACATGCTATTCTCAATGTCTTCTTGCTGAGCGCACCCAATCCGGCCATATTCTCAAGCCATGCTGAACAACCTTCAGTTCTTCAGAACTATCATATTCTCTGTTGCCTCTACTACTCACACGTACCATTTTCTCCCTCAGAAATAGCCAATCCAATCTCCCCTCCTTCAGGTTTCAGTTTATAGGACACTTTTCCAGAAAGATCTCAAACCACTCTTCCATTAAATCTGGGCCAGGTGCTCTGCTTTGGGGTTCCCATTAATTCTGTATTTCCCCACTGAGTGCACTGTGTTATTGTAGAGTATTACATTTCATACACCCCGAGACAATTTTAACACATGCAAGCACAGAGCCTGACACATAATAAGTGCTCAGTCACTATTTTAGATAAGTGGATGAGATTGAAGTTATGTTCACTTCAACTTTATTTGGTTTGGATTTCAAATATCTATTTTTATTATTTTTTGGTTCTCTTGGCCCAATATCCAATATTTCTTTCCCATCCTCAAATTCAACCTAGTCTTTAGTACAGGATGTTATTTTTTCCCTGATATTACCAATTTTATCTTTTTAAAAAATTCTCAGCCATATCTATTATTTCTCTAGAGCTAAGTCTCACTAAATAACAAATAGGTTGCATTTTAATCTTGAAAAGAAATACTAGGTTTTAGCAGCTCTATGACTAATGCTTGATTAGTATACTGGTGAGTATTTCAACTTGGATAAACATTGACCCAAGCCAGTAAAATTCTTATAAAAATAATATATTTTCATGGGGCACCTGAGTGGCTCAGTCAGTTAAGTGTCCGACTTCAGCTCAGGTCATGATCTTGTAGTTCATGAGTGCGAGCCCTGCATCAGGTTCTGTGCTGACAGCTCAGAGCCCGGAGCCTGCTTCAAATTCTGTGTCTCCCTCTCTCTCTGCCCCTCCCCTGTTCGCACTCTGTTTCTCTCTCCCTTAAAATAAGTAAACATTAAAAAGAAGTTTTTTTAAGAATAACATATTTTCACAAAAGAAAAGGGAATGTTTTTCTAAAAAGTGAATGATTCATCACTCTTTTAGAATGTCTTTCCTCACCCAGCTAGACTTGCTTTTGTAGCACCTAATCTGTATTTTTCTTTCATAGTATTTTCCACAATGCACTCAAATAGCTATTAATTTAACTATGTCTCTACTGAAACTGAGTTCTATGCATCATTATATCCCTAACACCTGATACATTATAAGTTCCCCCCAAATGTTTACTGATCAGAAAGAACTTAATAATTTAAATGGGAAAAATGGAAAGGTGTTTCTAATTTAAAAAAATTAATTACCTCTGGTATTATTTAATCTTAATTTTGCATCTCTTCTGCTTCTAAGGCTGAATAAAAACGAAAAAAAAAAACCCATAAATCCTCTTCTATAAAAGAGTTCCAATTATTGTTTTTAATTTATAAAACCTCTAGAGTTGCATTCATTGGATTTATAGAACAAGTTGTTTGCAGACTAGTGTTCCAAAGAACTAGCTCTTCAGCTATGTGGTTGTACTGAAACCACTTCAAGAGTTGGGAAACTATCACCCATGACCAAGTCCAGCCTGCCACCTGTTTTGTATGTCCTGCAAGACAAGAATGGTCCAAACACTTTAAATGGTTGACAAAGTCAAAAGACGAATAATATTTTGCGACACATGACAATGAAATGAAATTCAAGTTGTAGTGTCTATACACAACGTTTTATTGAAGCAGAGCCATACCCATTTGTTTCAATATTGTCTACGCCTGCTTTTGTGCCACAATGGCAGAGTGGAGTCATTATGGCAGAAATTGCGTGGCCCACAAAGGTGCAAATATTTACTACAGGCCATTTACAGAAAAAAAACTTGTCAATCTTGGCTCTGTACCAACCAAAAGCTTTTTAACATCCATTAATTTTTCTTCTTCTTAGTGGAAATCTTGAAGTTAGTTACTCATGTACTACATCTATGGAAATTATCTCATGGACAACAACTGTGAAATACTCCTGTCTGGCTTTACTAAAATGTTCATGCACTCCATGTTTGAGGCATTCAAAGAAAGGCCAAGCTATCTCTTTCTAAAAGGTGAGTGAATAAACAAAATGAAAAGCATATTTATTTCCTAGACAAACCTGATACAATAGTAGCTAAACTGTTGCTTTTAGGGGCACCTGGGTGGCTCAGTCAGTTAAGCATCCAACTTTGGCTCAGGTCATGATCTTGCAGTTTGTGAGTTCGAGCCCCGAATCAGGCTCTGTGCTGACAGCTCAGAGCCTGGAGCCTGCTTCAGATTCTGTGTCCCAGTCTCTCTCTGCCCCTCTCCTGCTCGTACTCTTTCTCTCTTTCTCTTCTCAAAAATGAATAAATTTCAAAAAAATTTTTTAAAAAGTAACCTGTTGGGGCGCCTGGGTGGCGCAGTCGGTTAAGCGTCCGACTTCAGCCAGGTCACGATCTCGCGGTCCGGGAGTTCGAGCCCCGCGTCAGGCTCTGGGCTGATGGCTCAGAGCCTGGAGCCTGTTTCCGATTCTGTGTCTCCCTCTCTCTCTGCCCCTCCCCCGTTCATGCTCTGTCTCTCTCTGTCCCAAAAATAAATAAACGTTGAAAAAAAAAATTTTTTTTTTAAAAGTAACCTGTTGCTTTTAACCATGGAAGAAAAGTAGTACTTTCATTTTCTATTTTATTTAAGAACATAAATTTGAAAGCACCAAATACTCTCAGCTTTCAAGAAAAAGAAACAGTGAAAATACAGATATTGCATAAGTAATTATAAGGTGGATTGACCTAAGTGTATTATGAGAACTGGAGCAAGTATTTCTGTACAAGTTATAGTGACACTGAGATTTATTGAGACCATAGAACACCTTAAAAAATAGTAAAAGAGGGAAATAGGGAAGAATATTCTAGGTTTAACAAAGAATATTTGAGAAGGCCTGGAGGTATGGCATAAATAAGAAATTGATAAATTTCCTTACACTAAAAGAGAGAAAAGCCCGTAGAGAGATAGAGATATGATATGAGTGGATATTTGTTTCTAAAAGATCAGTCTGGCCACTGCATGGAGTACAGGTTAAATACAGACTGCAGAAAGACCAACCAATCAGTCTGAGAAAGACTGGAGTTCAAGTTTTGAAAAGAATATTAAAGCAGATTTGTTTCTCAGAATGAAGAGATCTTTCATAGATGCTTCGATTCACAGACTGTGAGAAAAATGTAAGCAAACTTAATGTTGCCTCACAGTACATAGTAGGAATAAAAGTGGAGACATTTTGGTCACAAAGAGAATTAAGTTCCAGGCTCTTTAGTTTTGGTAGAAAAGAGATAGTAATTGCGCAGTGTTGAGTGGGTAGGCATACTGTCAGTACCCATTGTTCCTCAGAAAATTGGGTCTCTTGTCTGGTGAACAGGACATTTTTTAGGATGCACAACAGAATCTGCATAGGCCTAGTGTGCCTTTTAAAAGGCCCAAATGGGTACAGTCCTTACTCTTTTCTCAGGTAGAAGGACTTGCAGCAGTTGGGGAGTTAACTGATTTGAAGATGATTGGACATTAAGTCATTACACTGGCCAGATATTCAATGTCTGGAGTACCCTGTCCAAGAACAGCTCACCAGTTCTCTGAAGGCACCAATCTAACATGTCAGTACATGCTCATAATTCATAGCCATGGTACTGGTGCCTAAATCTGAATTGTTCTGCTTCAGTCAAACTATAGTAGCAGCCTTTACAGCTAATGGTTGTACGATCTGAGTATTCAATAATCATATAAAACAATGAAAGAATATTTCAAGACAACGGTTTTGGATGGTAATGAGTATGTGTAGATGAAAGTTGCTTAAAAGGGCATAGACCCCCAGGTGGGTTTTTCCCAGCAAAATCCTATTAAAGCAACTACTTAAGAGGTGGTACAAGTGAAAATACAGTAGTGGTTTGGCTTAAACTAGTAGCAGTGGATGGGTTGCTTAGTGACTCTGGAAATGGGGGATGTGAGAGGGAAGACTAAGAGGTTTCTTAGATTTCTAGCTTGAAATAAGTAGGTGTTGATAGGCTTGATAGAAGAGGAAATAGGGGAGAAGACTCAACTAGTGATCGGTACAATTAGATGAGGAGAAAGGTTATAAAGTAAGGCCCAGATGTTCAATTTAAGGAGCTATAAATCCCCTAATGAGGTGTTGGAGGGGCATATAACTTAGGAATTCAAAAGAAATGTAGAAGTAAGAAATGCATCAGGTTCATCAACTTGACTAAGGTAAAAGAAACCAAAGGGCTAGGTTGGATTGCCTAAGGACAAAGTGTAGAAGAGAGACAAGAAAGATCAGAACATGCTTTACCACTAGGCGTAGAAGGCTATTGGTGGCCCAGGGTAAAGCCAAGAATAGGGGTTGTAAATGGAAGGACTGTTTTCAAGGTGATCAGCAGTAGTGAATCTTCCTGAGGGTAATTGAAGTTTTACATAAAACTGTTTGCCATGGAGTCCTCAACAAAAGTGAACTTGGGGAGATGGGAAGGGACAAATCTTGGGATTTGTTGGGATGTCAGAAGAGAGTAAAAGAAGCCAGAAACTCTACTGAAAATTCTGGCCTTCAAAAGGGAGGAGGAGGACAGCATAGTAATTGAAAAGAAGAGGCTTTTCACCATGAAGGAGCTTCCATATATTTTAGTGATGATGGAAAGGAACCAGTGGAAAGCGGGATGTTGAAGATGTGAGACAGGGTAGGCTAATTGATAACTCTGGGTTTCTGAGAAGTCATTACGGCCTATTTACTCCATGGAACCCACAGAAAAGGAGAAAAAGTCTGATGTAGATGTGAGAATGTTTTGGTAGGAAGTTGAGCAAATTACATTTGGTGGCTCCTATGGAAAATAGAAGGTGAGATCTTAATCTGAGAACTGGCAGAGGTATAATATTTTTATGATGAAAGATAATTTTGTGAGACAGAGGGTTGAAAATATGCATTAAAAATTTAAGATAATTAGAAATACACAGTGGAATATATAGGAAATGTTGAGAATCCCAATGATCAGGATTTTAATCATTTGTCCTTTGGTGGAAAATGAGAAATCCAGGAAGGGGAACAGATGTTAAAGGGATGATGATTCATTCATTTTGTGTTGGAGAGGTTGTATCAGCCATCCCAATGCAGATATTTAGGAAGCAGTAGCTCATAAGGGTCTATAGTCTAGGATAAGAATCTGGGCTGGAGATATGGATTTGAGAATCACCAGCATTGATATAATAGCTGAAATCAAGTGAGTAGCTGAGCTTGCCCAGGAAAAGAGAGCAGAGTGAGAACAGGTCTAGAATAGACTTTTCAAGGGAATAACAATGTTTAAGGCATAGACAGAAGAAAAATACCCAAATAAGATTGAGAAAGAACAGCACAAAAGTAGAAGAACAGCAGAATAGTCCTAAGGAAGCAAAGGGGAGAGATTAAGGGTGGGGAGAATGGCCAGTCAGATCTCTGGAGCACTGGAAAGGTAGGGCCTGAACAGTTGCCTGGATCAGACAAACACAAAGTGTCTTTGGCAAGAGTCATTTCAGTGGGGCTGAAGGGGCAGAAGTCAGACTACAATAGCTTCTGGGTGATGAAATTGAAAGTGGAGAAATTGAAAAAAGAAGGCTTTCCAGAAGTTTGATTTTGTCATGAAGGAGACACATATGACATTACTTCAAGAGAAATTAAAATAAAGAGGTTTTTGTTTTTTTAAAATAGAAGAAAACCTGAGCATTTTTTTTTTAATTTTTTTTTCAACGTTTATTTATTTTTGGGACAGAGAGAGACAGAGCATGAACGGGGGAGGGGCAGAGAGAGAGGGAGACACAGAATCGGAAACAGGCTCCAGGCTCTGAGCCATCAGCCCAGAGCCTGACGCGGGGCTCGAACTCCCGGACCGCGAGATCGTGACCTGGCTGAAGTCGGACGCTTAACCGACTGCGCCACCCAGGCGCCCCAGCCTGAGCATTTTTAACAGCTATTTCCTCAGGGGGAAATGAATGTCATTTTATTTCTATAAAATTTCAGTTAGCTCTAGGAGTTCTTATTTCTGCTGCTAACAGAGTCCAAATTTGCTGTTGTAAGTTCACAGATACTTCTTAGATAAATAAAGACATTTTAGATCAAGATTTAGTCACCTCCAGGGTTCAGACCCTTCCACTGCCTGTTTCTCCCCTTTTTTTTCTGGAGGTGGTCTAAGCTCCTGGGGGTCACCAGGAAGGTGGGGAGTTGTGTGTCAGCTGTCCTCTGTCCACTGAAGGCAGCTAGTGCATCCCTCTTGGCAAGCCTGGAGGCTTCCTAGACCAAGGAGGAATACTGACCTAATGTGGTTAATGCACAGAGTCAGGTCCCCAGAAGAAATATTTATCTGTTATGACATCTAGTATGGTCCAAGCCAACTTAGAGGCTCCTGGGTAGCTCAGTCGGTTAAGCACCTGACTCTTGATTTCGGCTCAGGTCATGATCTCACAGTTCATGAAATCGAGCCCCCAATTGGGCTCTGCACAGTGCAAAGCCTGCTTGGGATTTTCTCTCTCCCTCTCTCTTTGCCCTTCCCCCACTCATGCTCTCTTCTCTGTCTCTCAAAACAAATAAACATTAAAAAAAAAAAGACAACTTGAAGAGAACCTATGACAAATTTGCCATAAAGAATTACAATTAGCCAATGAAAACAAAATTATAATTTGTTCTTGTATGATAGTAATTCTGCCAAAAATTATAAAGAATCAACTGTTTTTTCTATTACTTATTTCTACTCAATATGAGTTAGTGAAAAATACCAACCAATAAACAGTCTACATTTACATTAGTCCACATTAGGCTACAATAAGATATTAATGGATCATTATCTTAACATTTTTAATGCTATAAACCACTGAGAGGCACTATTTAAAGATTTTTGATTTGGGGGCCTCTGGGTGTCTCAGTTGGTTAAGCATCCAACTTCGGCTCACATCATGATCTCACAGTTGGTGGGTTCAAGCCCCACATCGGGCTCTGTGCTGAAAGATCAGAGCCTGGAACCTGCTTCAGATTCTGTCTCCTTCTCTTTCTGCCCCTCCTCTGCTCACGCTCTGTCTCTCTCTCTCTCTCAAAAATAAACGTAAAAAGATAATAAAAATAAATAAATAAAAATAAAGAATTTTGATTTCTAGTGTAGCTGCTCATTAATAAGATACGTTAATTAAATTGGGGAAGATGTGGGGAAAATAGGAGAAAACTATATTGCAAAGATAGAACTAAAAAAAAAGAAAACTAAATTAAAATAAAGCAAGAACAGAAGAAAATTAACAAAAACAGAAAATTGAATGAAACTAATAGTAAGTAAAACTATGGAAGGGGTAGAAGTTTATATGAAATTGGCACAGATTCCAGATATATCTTTGCCTTTTCTGACAACTGGACCTCAGCCAGCTCTACTGTCCACAGATTTACAGACTGCTCAATCTACCAAAACTGGATCCCACTAGAATCAAGAGGTTCCTTTACAGCAATGGAGGTGCAACAATGGCACATATCTATGGGACACACTTCCACAATTACATGTTGCTCCTCCCAGAAGCTGCCGGCCAATAGATATAATACTTGAGCTCAGAAACTAAGGAATAAAAGTAAGAATAATCTTGCTCATCACCATCATCCATTATTCTCAGTGACCCACTTAAAGAATTTGTGGTTCCCATTTCTGCAAATCTGGGCTTATGAGTTTACTTTGGTATTGAGCACATAGAGGGAACAGGTTTCCACCTAGGAGCACAGCAAGAGTCCCATTCAGTTTTAGGTTATGCTATCTTTTAGTGCTCTTTTTCCATCATGTATATTAAATGGACAAATGCAGGAGTCACAGCCTGAGGAGAGAATGGTGGCCAGAGACTCAGACATCTCACAGGTAAGAGTCTGTTTCATCCCGCCCCGTAGGTGTGCTGTCGAGTTGATCAGGTGTGCTAGTCAAGAATGAGGGGAATCTAGAATGAGTAGTACAGTAGTCCTCCATTATACATGGTTTTGCCTTCCATGGTTTCAGTTACCTGCAATCAATAGCGGTCTGGAAGTAGATGATCCTTTTTCTGACGTAGCGTCCAAAGGTCAATAGTAACCCAGTGCTATGTCACGGTGCCTACATCATCTACCTCACTTCATTTCATCATGTCAGCATTGTATCATCTCACACCATCGCAGGAAGAAGGGTGAGTGCAGTAGAATAAGATAAATTGAGAGACCGAGACCACATAACTTTTATTACAGTATGTTGTTATAATTGCTCTATTTTATTATGAGTTACTATTGTTAATCTCTTACTGTGCTTAATTTATAAATTAAACTTTATCATTAGTATGCATGTATAGGAATAAACACAGCATGTATAGGGTTTGGTACTAGGCACTGTTTCAGACATCCACTGGGGGTCTTGGAATGTATCTGTGTGAACAAGGGGGGACTCCTATAGTGGTGACTATGAATTTCAGTCTCAATTGTGAGTTACATACAGACCAGGTGCAACAGGAGGGGCTATGTTTTGTTCCATTATCCTTTTACAATTTTCCTGAGAAGAAAGAATTATCAGTAACATGCTCCCACACACAGATAATTATTATGATGATATTGATGTATACTTTTGAAGAGCTTCTTCCTGAATGTGTTATATAAAAAGCTCTTACAGGGTATACATCAATATCACAATGATAATTGTCTGTGTGTGGGAGCATGTTACTGATAACTCTTTCTTTTCATCTACTTTTCTAAATTTTAATGTACCTGCATTTAATATGTACTATTTTTAGGGAGTACGTGAAATTGTAAAGAGGTACCCAAAAATAATTGAGTGGTACAAATACATTTCAAAGATAAATCTTTTGAGTGATGTTTCTATTCTTTCTTAAAACCAAAGGAGAAAAAAACAATTCTTGGGCTATAGTGAGGAGAGATGCTCTTTCAAAGATTTTGATAGATGAAAAGTTAGAAATTGGAGGCTCTAATCAATTGTAGCTTCTTCCAAGAAATAGCAGATTTCAAATGTATTAGGATTACTGTGTCTTTACAAAAATCCCAAAGTGTCAATTCACCCATAAAGTATGATTTAAAGTGTAGAGAATCAAGATAATTCCAGAACTTAAAACCTTCCAAACTGGGGTTTTTTTAAGCTGAAAGTTTTCTTTAGAATAAGCAGACATATTAGATGTCAAAGTTTCTTGGTCACTTTGTCCTCTGAAACAGCTTGAAGTTAATGTACTAAACTAGGGACAAATTACTTAACTTGGGCTTCAGATTTGTTATACTAACTATACCCTTTTCCATTCCTATCCCCTATCCATTTTCACAGCGAGTAAAAAATGGCCAAGGCCTTTCTAAAACTTTCCTTTTAGCTTTGTTAAGTGCCATCAGATAATAGCTGACAGACATGGAGAAGCCACATGCTTTATGAAGTCAAATGAGAAAAATATATCTTAGCTGTTCCTCAATAGTTTTAATTTTGAATATTTTCTCTCATTCTTAGAAACTATTTGAAGGACCTAGAAATAGCTTGAAAAATAGCTAATAAATGAAAGACAGGATATATAATTATAATAAATCAAATAAGATCGTCACTAAATATGGAGAATCATAAACTAGAGAAAAGTGAAATGTATTCACAAAAGCTACACCAATGGAGGCCACATTAAATAGTCTAAAACTGGTGCCTCTGAGTTGCAAGAAAATCACCTGCTTGCTTGTGTCCTCTGAGGAAGGTGGGGGTGAAGGTGAAGGTGGACATGTGACTAATCTGAATGGAAAGATCTAGAAAAGGGAAGACATTTTTTTGAAGTGCCCTTACAACCTTAACCTATAAAGACCTTTCAAAATTAACTTTTGCATCCCTAAAACCATTCTTCTTAAGAATGTGCTTATGATTAAAGGAAAAATAGATCTATAAATCAGATATGACTAAATATACTTTAATTTTTATATAAAATATTAGCTTTTCGAACATAAAGAACATTTATCCTTTTGTTCCTACTTCCTCGTAAGATTACCTCAATTCTAGAAAATTACTTCCTCTGAGAGAAGTCCTCTCAGAGGAGCAGAGTAATTTACTAACATAAAAACTAATTTGCATTTACTTCAAATTTTTACTTATTTATAAGATTTACATCATTAAAAAAAGATTTACATCATTTTGTAAGTTAGAACTATTTTATTCCTTTGTGCTTACTTTTCAAGTTTAGGCATCTCTTTACGTATTATGTCTACTTTTGAGTATTTTAGACTTTTTTGCCTGATTGCCTAGATTCCATCTGGCTCAACAGTAAGAAAAGAAATAAATTTCCAAGCACTTATCAGAAAATATGTACATTCTGAAATTTTCTTCCAGTTACTCAAATGAAAGTTATCATTTTTTTATAAAGGAAATAATAATTATAGCATTTCAGAATGTCTTTATTTCTTCAATTTTCTTTTTCTTTCCCTAAGGAAGGCATGAATTCTAAAAGGAAAAGAACTTGAAAGATGTAACATTTGAAGTGAAATAAAAATTGCAAAGGAAGTCATATGCTCATTTGAATACATATGCATTTAAAACTTGTATCTGTTTAAAAATATCAAATTTAGGGGCATCTGGGTGGCTCAGTAGATCAAGCATCCTACTCCTGATTTTGGCTCAGGTCATGATCTCTTAAGCAGGAGCCTGCTTAAGATTCTTTCTCTCCTTCTCCCACTGCCCCTCCCCTGCATGTATGCTCCCTCTCCCTATCCCTCTACCCCCACAAAAAATCAAATTTAAAATGGAAAGACGCTGGAAAAATAGTTGAAATACGGTAAAAAGTTAATAGTTTCCTAAACCAAAGCATTCATACAAAATGGTAATGAAATACAAAGTGCCTAAAAGAAAAGTAAGTAAACAATATGAATAGACAATTCACACATAGAAAAACTAAGATGGTTAATAAATACCAAAAAATATTCTACCCTGTATTTATGAAAAATGAAAGACTTTAATTGAAATAAGAGAAACTCATCTTTCAAAGAGTCTAGGTTTTTGGTTGCTTTTTTTTTTTGTCTTACTCTTTATTCCCCATTTATTCTTTGCCAGCAATGAGGTACATCAATCTATATCAAAACTGTTAAAAATATTCATGATTCATTTCTACCTCTAGAAAACCATTCTAAGAAAGTAATGAAATAATCTTAAAAGCAAAAATTATTATTGCACAATAATTTTTATTTATGTTTTTATTTGTTTATTTTATGTTTTATGTTTTATTTTTAATAGTGAAAATTAGGGGCACCTGGGTGGCTCAGTTGGTTGAGCGTCCAACTTCGGCTCAGGTCATGATCTCACGGTTTGTGAGTTCAAGCCCCGCGTCGGTCTCTGTGCTGACAGCTCAGAGCCTGGAGCTGCTTCGGATTCTGTGTCTCCCTCTCTCTGCTCCTCCCCTGCTCACACTCTGTCTCTCTCTCAAAAATAAATAAAGATTAAAAAACTTTTTTTTTTTAAATAGTGAAAACAAGTACACCATTATAAACTCTTTCAATAATTAACTATCCAATTAATGCAATATTATGTAGTCATTAGTATTCTGTTTAAGGAGTCTATCTAACAACAAAGAAAGCCACTTCTAATGTTAGGTGGAAATTGCAAAGATAATTTTATTACCTTGTGAGAAATACCTTATGTGTAGGAAACAGCAATGCTGAAAGTGACTTCCTCCCCCCTACAAATGTTAAAAGGAGCTGTATTTTTGGAGGAAGCCATTGATAATCTTTCTCTTTTTCTTGTTTTTCTCAATTTTTCAAATTTTTATTAATGAATTTAAGTTGCTTTTAATTGAAATGTCTTTTTTCCCCAAAACATCAGAAAAAAATTAAATTGTGTCTGACATATGATAGAATATGGTGTTTATTTTCTATGGAGACAAGTTTAAAAACAAACTAAGTTTTGTTCTGACATCTGAATTTCATCTTTTTTCTCTCACCATTAAAATGGTAGTATTCCACACATTAGTGGGAAATTCTAAACACCTAACATAGTAGCTGAGTTTGCCTACCAACTTGGGTTTGTTCTTTTTTTTTTTAGGTTTTTTTTTTTTTTAAGTTTACTCATTTTTGAAAGACAGAGAGAGACAGCACAAGTAGGGGTGGGGCAGAGAGAGAGGGGGACACAGAATCTGAAGCAGGGTCCAGGGTCTGAGCTGTCAGCACAGAGCCTGACGCGGGGCTGGAACTCACGGACCTCAAGATCATGACCTGAGCTGAAGTCTGACCCTCAACCAACTGAGCCACCCAGGTGCCCGCTGGGTTTGTTCTCTTTAAGCACATACTATGTAGTAGCAAACAAAGTCTTAAGGCTTGATTTGCATAATTTCCTTTGACCTAAATAATCCTATGAGGTATTGTTTTCTCCATCTTCAGAAGCGGGAAAAGGCGGTATAGAGAAGTTAATTAGTTGGCACAATATTATCCCACTAATGAGTGGAGGAGCCAGTATATGAAAGGTAGGAAGTTTATTAATAACTGGTGAAACTTTGAAGACTTCTAATGAAAACCTAGAAACCTGTCTAGGAATTTTCAAATGTTAATCAGAAAGAAAAAAAAATCACAATGTTAAGGAAAGAATAACAAAAAATGTATAATTCCATTACAATATGAGTTCATTTTTTCCCATTTCCTTTACCCGTTTATAATTTTTATTGTTAAAATTATAATAGGTGTTAGATGTTTATTTATAAATTAGTATTTGATATCTTTTCTGGACACTTAGCCAAACATTCTTCATGATTTTATAGAATCACTATGGTTCCTTATAATATTTTTAAAGTATTCCATTGTGTTGAGACAACTTTCTTTATCCCCCTTAATAGGAGACCTCTCGGGTTCCCTCACACTCTCATGTTTTCTTATATTTGATTATAAATAAAGACAGACTGAATTTCTCCATGAATATAGCTTTTTGCTTTCCCTAAGTAATTTTATTGGGATGAATTCCTTGTAGTAGGAATTGCTGTGTTAACTTGTATAAGCAATCATGAAGCTGGCTAGAGAGATTTGAGAGGAGGATAAATCATTTAAGTGGACTCTCTTAATTATGTACAAATGCAGCCATCCTTCCTATGCTTAAACAGTAGCTGTGTAAGAGAAGACATCCAGCTATTACATTAGCTGTTGTGAAACCCTAAACAAAATGTTCACTATACGAATGGTCTTGACAGAGCAGTTAATTACTTCCAGGAGAAAATAACAGGGATTTTTTTTTTTTTTTATGTTTCTTTGCTCTTTAATGACTGAATAGTATTTTGCGTGAAATAGATGCCTTGTTTCTTTATTAAATCCCTTTACAGACAGGGCAAAAGCAACATTCTTCTATTAGCAAATAATATAATTGTACTATTGCACATGGAGGGAGGCTAGCTTAGTGGCTAAGGCATACATTGTGGATGGATTGAATGCAAGCTCTACCATTTACATATGTATAAATTCACATACACACATTTACGTACATATATATGCTTAATATATTTTTCTTAATACATAATATATAGTTAGGAAATCTTAATTCATACGTAAATTCAATAACACACAAATACATACACAAGATGTATAATAAATTTTTATATTACCTTTTATATTATCTAAGACCTTAAGAAACTTAGGACCTGACTCCTTATTGCCAGAAAGAAAACTTTTAACTCATTTATAGCTAACAATCATATTCAGCAAGGTATCTTATTCAGTTACAGAGGAATACATTTTGCAAGCAATTTATATTAGTATGTTGTTCCAGGAAATTGTTTTGCTCAAAGCCAGACAGCCTAAGGGTGATTTATTCAACTTTTCTTTGGTAATGTTCAAAATAAGCCTTTGGTTACACCTGCTTTTAAAATACTCATGTTAGGGGCGCCTGGGTGGCGCAGTCGGTTAAGCGTCCGACTTCAGCCAGGTCACGATCTCGTGGTCCCTGAGTTCGAGCCCCACGTCGGGCTCTGAGCTGATGGCTCAGAGCCTGGAGCCTGTTTCCGATTCTGTGTCTCCCTCTCTCTCTGCCCCTCCCCCGTTCATGCTCTGTCTCTCTCTGTCCCAAAAATAAATTAAAAAAACGTTGAAAAAAAAATTAAAATACTCATGTTAAACTTATTAGCACACTATATGAAGTTATTTTTTTAATTTTATTTGAAATACACCCCAAATGATTTTCCATAAAATTCTTTATCTTATCTAAAGAATATACTCTGGGCTCATCTCTAAGCATACATGAAGTAGATTTCTCTACCAATTAGCCCTAAGTCAGTACCTCAACTATCATGACAAGAAGCCAAGTCTGCCCTGGAGAGCTGACTCAGAGCATACATTTTCTTTCTTTAGGGAACGTACAGAATATTTTTCATTCTGAGAAGTGGGTAGAGAGCATAATCTTAAAACTCATTATCATATATATTTTCAAAAAGCTCATTAAGAAAAAGATATTCAAAACAGATGAGCAGTCTCTTTGTTTCTATGAATCAGTGGTTCTCAATTTTTTCTGAAGCAAATATCCTTCTGATAAAAGATACAAACCCTGGGGCACCCGGGTGGCTCAGTCGGTTGAGCGTCCAACTTTGGCTCAGGTCATGGTTTCAGGGTTCTGGGCTCCAGCCCTGCAGCAGGCTCTGTGCTGACAGCTCAGAGTCTGGATCCTGCTTCAGATTCTGTGTCTCCCTCTCCTTCTGCCCCTCCCCTGCTCATGCTCTGTCTCTCTCAAAAATAAACATTTAAAAAATATTTTTAATGAAGAAATTAAAAAAAAAATACAAACCCTGTCAGAAAACTGCATCCATGTTCATAAATGCCCACTAATGTACACAATTTACAGGATTCCTAGAACTCTTCCTTCAAAGTTTGTGTCAACTCCCTTTGGGTTCTAGAAACCGGTTAATAAGGTTTGTTCAAGGTATTTCCAAAATCTCTTCCCAGTACCATTGAAGTGCTGATTACCTTGAAGATACTGTGGCATTTACCCCAATACCCCAATTTTCACAGATTTTTTTTTTTTGGTCAGGATGACAAATGCCTAAATTAAGACACATCTCCATAAACCTCCTTGCTTTAGCTATCCTAAGGCTGTTGTTTAAGGTTTTGCTCATTACATGATACAGGATCCTCTTTAGGATAAACTTCAAATGAATGATCATTAGGACTTAAAATTAGAAATTATTTTGCTTCGCTTCGATGAACATTTTCTCTTTATTTTAAGAGCACTTCAAATAAGATAATTGTTCATGTTCTTTTTTTTTTTAATGTTTTTATTTGTTTTTGAGAGAGAGACATAGAGGCAGAGGCAGAGCACGAGCAGGGAAGGAGCAGAAAGAGAGGGAAACACAGAATCCAAGGCAGCTCCGGGCTCTGAGCTGTCAGCACAGAGTGCAACACGGAGCTGGAACTCACAAACCGTGAGATTATGACCTGAGCCGAAGTCAGAGGCTTAACTGACTGAGCCACCCAAGTGCCCCTCATGTTCCTGTTTAAAAGTTTACAGCTACTGTGCTGACAGCATGGAGCCTGCCTGGGATTCTCTCTCTCCCTCTGTCTTCCCCTCCCCCATTTTCTCTCTTCTCTTTCAAAATAAATAAGTAAACTTAAAAAGAAAAACAAACAAAAAACCTTACAGCTAGAAAGTTAAGAGCCAATTCTGTGGCCCCCGGCCAAGCTAGGTTTGGAATGTAAGACTGTTTTTTTTTTTATTTTTTTAACACGAACCTAATTACTGGCTCTACTTTATTTCTCCTTAGTTTTATCATCTATTTCTTTTTTTTTTTTTTAAATATTTTTAGTGTTTATTTATTTTTGAGAGAGACAGAGCACAAGTGGGGGAGAGGCAGCTAGAGAGGGAGACACAGAATCTGAAGCAGACTCCAGGTTCTGAACTGTCAGCACAGAGCCAGATGCTGGGCTTGAACTCACAAACCGCAAGATCGTGACCTGAGCCGAAGTTGGACACCCAACCAAATGAGCCACCCAGGCACCCCTATCATCATTTCTTATTGACATTTTCTTGTTTAGAAGTCCTTTCATGAATGTTATGTAACAATGCAAAGAGGGAAGACATAAAAGATAAAAAAAAGAAGGAAAACAAAGTTTTTTTTAACTTATATTTTTTTTATATTTCAGTTCTTTCAAAGCAAGCAATTAATTAAATATTTAATTATGTTTATAGTTTAAAGTTTTACAAGAAACTTTAGAAAATTTAGAAAAGGGGTACCTTGATGGCTCAGTGGGGTAAGCGTCCACCGTGGGCTCAGGTCATGATCTCACATGTGAGTTCGAGTTTGTGAGTTCGAGCCCCATGTCAGGCTCTGTGCTGACAGCTCAGAGCCTGGAGCCTGCTTTGGATTCTGTGTCTCCCTCTCTCTCTGCCCCTCCCCGACTCGTGCTCTCTCTCTCTCTCTCTCTCTCTCTCTCTCAAAAATAAATAAACGTTAACAAATTTTTAAAGAAAGATAATTTAGAACAAAATAGAAACAAGTAATCATTCTTTTGACAATCAATATGTTCCAGTGCTGGTTGCTAAATCTCAACGGCCAAAACTTTATTTTCTTTTTTTAACTGCAAAACATTTTAAACATCTTTACTATTAAAACTTCCAAACATACAGAGAGTTAAGAAAATGGTGTCATGAGCATTCACATCACCTAGATTTCAAAATTGTTAATATTATGCTGTATTGCTTCTTTTCCTTTTTTTCTGCTAAAGTAGTTTAGAGCAGATAACAATTACAATATCTCACCTCTATCGATGTTAATGTGTCTCTAAAAAGTGAGGACATGTCTCTACATAATCACATAGCACTCTTCCTACCTAACAAATGTCATAATAATCTCCCAATAGCACTGGATACCTAGTCTGCATTCAACTTTCCCAGTTATCCTCCTCCCAAAAATATCTCTTACAACTGCCAAACTTCTTAGCCTCAGAAGGGGTGAAGTAAGCATACTCAAAGTGCCTCTTCCACTGTGTTTAGCTATTTCCTTTACTTCTAAACATCAATGCACGTGGATCCCACTAACTGGCTAGTAAAAATGTAATGATGGAACAATCTTGTTGTGATTCCATTCAGCAGCAAGAGTTAACTCTAGACTATTTCAGTCACTAATAAAAATTATTCTCTAGGAAAATTTCAACTTTCAGTATTATTATAAAATAAGGTATCATTTAGTATAAAATAATCAAAGATTCTGTTAATTAAAATCAATATACATTGATTTTTAATATAAGCTCACCGTATTAAAAAGCTTATTTATTTACAATATATATACCTTTGAAATATAAAAAGCTTTTCTTCTGATTCTTTCAGTAACGCTAAATATTGTCGCCCTGTTAACATTTGATTATACTCTGTCTCCCTTAAAAAAAAACAACTGATTCAATACTAATAATTTACACCAGTCCTTGTATATTCCACCATTGAACATAGTCTAGTTCTTTTATGTGCTTTAGAATTATTGGCATAAATTTCTTTTTAAAAATTTTCTTTTGGTAGCATTACCTCATCATAAGCATTGCCTAATTTTATAAAGCATCTGTAGATCAGGGATCTGGCATATGTTGTCTTATTTTTAAAAACAAACTTCCAGTAAATGTAGTTTTCAGTTTACACTTATGAAGTCAAAATGTCAAGATGACTCAAAAACAATACACTAAATTACAAATGAACTTTACAGATTTGATTTGGTAAAGATAGCACAAGATTCAATGAGACCTTGTATCTAAGATATGCCTGAGTGAGCAATCAGAGATCATTCAGGAAGATAACGTCAAAGGCCAGGCCCACATCACTTATGCAAATACCTTAGGGTGAAATTAATCTAATAGAATGAAACATGTTCTTCAAAAAAAAAAAAAAAAGTCAAAGCATGTGGGAAATGTTACTGAAGTGTCTCCTCTAATGAAAATTTCAGTGAGGAATAAACTGGGGAAATGCATGCCTTTTGGGATATGGCAGAGGACAAATCGGTCCCTACACAGGTCCCATTATTTCTTTCTACCCAGAGAAAATACCACTGAAGACTGGATTTCTCTGTGGCCAGGTGAATGGAAGTGTCTAAACACGAAGATTAAAATTTCCTCAAGCAATATATTTGATCTTGATGTTTATCGCACATGAGCATCTCCTCATTCCAAGACCTTTCAGGAAGGTAAAGAACAATAAATTCTACACCGTCCAGAAGACATAGATTTAATAAAGTTGCAGATTTATTCTGGAGCATTGGAGGACTGAAAGCCTTGCCTTATATGGTGCAGATTTTGAAATTGATATATGACATGGCAGTCTATTGGTTATCAGTAGGCATCCTACATTTTGTTCCCATTTACAAGAGATTCATGGTTGAAGAAAGATATGCCAGTAAAATCTATCAACTCCTTAGAGAGGGTGGTCTTTGTTCCCACCTACTATTTCATATCGTAAGAAAAGCAAACCCAGGAGAAATCACTACAGTATTCTGGTGAAGGAGTGGTGGGACCGAGTTCTCATTTTTAGGACCTATGCACTTTATGTCAGTAGGCTTTCCTAGCAAGATTGTCTAAATACCAACATGTCAGTAAGCAGAAACACTTCTGGAGTGATAAAGGCCTCTGAAATTTTACTCCTTCATAAAACCAATGAGAATTCAGGCGAAAAATGAGACTTTTCCAGTACTCTGGAAATTAACTAAAGGCTTGAAGCAACCCAAGGAGCAGCTGTTCAAGCAAAACAACTGAATCTCCGTACGAACGGTAGGCTAGGTGGCATTTTAACTTGCTTCTTCCCAGCCTGTTCTTTCCAGCTCCGTGGTGGTGTCGTCAGCAGCCCTGCAACCACAGTGTCTGTGAAAAACAACCTATCGGTCAGTGGGGAAGTCAAAACGGGTCTTGTCCCAGTAAAAATAGAGCTGGACGGCAGAGTGGTAAGTCCAGGCATTGGGAAACAGGCAGTGCGGTGAGTTTGATTCCTTAAAGAAGGAAAATAAAGGAGGATAGCCCTACAATCAAATCTGGGGAGACGATACATTCCAGAGTAGGGAGAGGGATCCCAACAAGAGCATACTGGTCTAGGGACTTGAGGAGAGTGCAGAGTTCAGGGGGCTGAGGTAGCTACAAGTTGCTGCACAGTTATTGCACAGCAGGAAACAACTGGCTTAACAAAGCCTTTCTGACTTCGGGGTGGATAAAAATCATAAAATGTATGTCAACTAACCTGGATTTAAATTAAAAAAAAAAAGAAACATTACACACTGATAAAATTGATTTCATAAAAATTAAGACCTTGCGTTCTTCAAAATACACATTAAAAAAATGAAAAGGCAAGCCACAGTTGGGAGAAAACATTTGCCAACACATGCATCTGATACGGGACTTTTACCTAGATTACACGAAGACCACTAAAATCTCAATAATGAGAAGACAACACAGATTTTTAAAAGTGGCAAAGTATTTGCGAAGATACTTCACAAAAGAAAGAACATAAATAGCTAATAAACACCATGAAAGCCACTCAGAGTCTTTAGCCTCAGAAAAAATGTAAATGAAAACTGTGACAACACCGTACATCTACTAGAATCAATGACATTTTTAAAAACACAGAAAATAGCAAGCATTCACGAGGATGTCGAATAAAGGACAGCCCAGACAGCTCAGAGCCTGAAGCCTGCTTCGGATTCTGTGTCTCCCTCTCTCTCTGCCTCTTCCCCCGCTTGCGGTCTGTCTCTCTCTGTCTCTCAAAAATAAATAAATGTTCAAATAATAAATAAATAAATAAATAAATAAATGCAATGGTGCAGCCACTTTGGAAAGAAATTTTGTGGTGTCTTAAACGCAGGCTTACCGTGCAATCCAGCAATGCTATTCCCCAGTATTTTCCCAAGGAAGCTCACGACATAGGTCTTGTAATAGTTTCCTATGGCTGCTGTAACGAGTGGCCCCAGACACGGTGGCTTGCTACAACAGGATGTACTCTCTCACAGAGAGGGGGCTGAAAATCCAGCATCTTTCCAGTAGGCTAAAAACCAGGTGCTGCCCCGGCCGCTCCTCTTTCAAAGCCCTAGGGAAGAATGTGTTCCTTGTGTCTTCCAGGTTCTGGGGGCTGCTACCATTCCTTGGCTTGTGTCAGTATTTCTTCCGGTTTTAAGGCCAGCATCTTCACGACTCTCTCCTCTGTCTGCACATCACCTTCTCCTCCCCCTGTGTCAGAACTCCCTCCGCCTCCCTTATAAGGGCACTCGTGATGGCATTTGAGAGCCCACTGAGATAATTCAGGATAATCTCCCCTCCCCCCTCTCAAAATCTTTAATTTAGTCACAGCTGAAAAAGCCCTGCCTCCAAATAAGGTAGCATTTATAGGTTCTAAGGATTAGGATACTTTGGGAAGCCAATGTTCAGATTACTACAGGTCCACACAAAAATTTGTACACAAATATTCATAGAAATCTTATACGTAATAATCGAAAACAGGGAATAAAATGCCCAATAAGTTAACAAGTAAATAAATCATAGTATAGGCATTCAATGGGATATTATTCAGCTATAAAAAGAAATGAATTGGGGCGCCTGGGTGGCTCAGTCGGTTAAACGTCTGACTTCAGCTTAGGTCGTGATCTCACGCTTCATGAGTTCAAGCCCCGCGTCAGGCTCTGTGCTGTCAGCTCAGAGCCTGGAGCCTGTTTCAGATTCAGTGTCTCCCTCTCTCTCTGTCCCTTCCCCGCTTGTGCTCTGTCTCTCTCTGTCTCTCAAAAATAAACAAAAACTTCAAAACAATTTTTTTAAATAAAAAAAATGAAATGAATTAGCGAAACATGCAACATCATGGATGAATCTCAAAGTACTTTTCTTGAGTGAAAGAAACCAGCCTCAAAATAGTACATAGTGTGGGGTCCCATTTGCACAAAACTCCAGGACAAATAAAACTAATCTATAATGATAGGAAGCCCCATGTTTGCTTGGGGCTTGGGGTAGAAAATGGGAATTGATCACGAAGGAGTATCAGGGAGCATGTTGTGATGATGGAAGGGTATATATATTGGTTATGGTGATGATACCATGGGCGTATACATATGTCAAAACTGATCACACTTCAAATGTTATGCATCTTATTGTATAGGAATTAAATCTCAGTGAGGTTTATTTCAATTATGGACTTTAATAGGATTTGTTCATTTTAAAAATTAAACTTCTTCGGGTGCCTGGGTGGTACAGCCTGGATTTCAGCTCAGGTCATGATCTTACGGTTCGTGATATCGAGCCTGGCGTTGGATTCTGCACTGGCAGTACGGAACCTGCTTGGAATTGTCTCTCTCCCCCTCTCCCTGTCCCTTCCTCACCCTCTCTCTTGCTCTCTCTCTCTGTCTTAAATAAACTTTAAAAAAAAGTTAAACAAAATTTTTAAAAACTTTAAAAAATATAAAAATTAAACTTCAGAATGGAAAACAAAATCCCATATGTTCCCATCCAAATTCGCTTAGAGAAGTTATTTTTTAATATGTGTTTCTTTCTTTCTTTTTGTAATGTTTAACTAATTATTAGAGAGACAGAGACAGAATGTGAGTGGGTTAGGGGCAGAGAAAGAGGGAGACACAGAATCCAAAGCAGGCTCCAGACTCCAAGGTATCAGCACATAGCCCTACGAGGGGCTCAAACTCATGAGCTGGGAGATCGTGACCTGGGCCGAAGTTGGATGCTCAACCGACTGAGCCACCCAGGTGCCCCATAGTATGTGTTTATTTCTTATTTCATGTTAATGTTTACATTTCATTTCTTAGCCATGTTTAATTTATTTTTATTTATTTTTTAATCTTTTTAATGTTTATTTATTTTTGAGGGACAGAGCACAAGCAGGGAAGGGGCAGAGAGGGTGACACAGAATTGGAAGCAGGCTCCAGGTTCTGAGCTGTTGGCACAGAGCCTGATGCTGGCCTCGAACCCACAAACCATGAGATCATGGCCTGAGCCCAAGTCAGAAGCTTAATCGACTGAGCCACCCAGGCATCCGGGATTTATTTTTAGATGAATGAGAAAGATTTTTTCTTTGGCCATCCAGTTTCCCCCAAAACATTTATAAAATCAATTTTTTTCACTTATTAGAAATTCCACCCTATCACAAGTAATTTTTCACATAATACCTGGCTTCTACTTCTGTACTGTTATTCTGTTCAGTTAATCTGTACACAATTTTTCTTTGATTTTGTTTGCATGGTATTTTAATTATTATTTTAACCCCAAGAATGCTTTGATATCTGGTAGGCTAATTCTCCTTTCCCAGAATTTTAATGACTTTGTTTCTTACCTTTTATTTCCACATGACTTTCTATTTTCATCTAAGTTAAAAGACAAACACAAAAACAAAAACACCACAAAACATAAGTCGCCAAGATGGGATTCTGACTAAAACAATGCTGAATGTAAAAATTAAGTTACATAGAAAACATCTTAAAATATTGTGGCCTCTTATGCATACAGAAGGCATGTCCTGCACATAATATTCAAATATTCTTTTACATCCTCCACTATGCTTACAGTTTGTTTTTATAAAGACATTTCTTGTGCCTTGCTACCTAAGACAGAAAATGACTTATATCCTTATTGGGATTACGTTCCTTAATATTGTCAAGTAAGACGTTTTATCCTAGTCTCATGTTTCGTCTTGAGTTTGACTTTTTCTCATACTGATAATAGCTATAGTCTAATATACATTTGCCTACCCTTTTACATTCAACTTTCCTGAAACACTTCATTTTGGGCAAGATTTACAACAACTGACAGTTGGATTTTTTGATCCAACTGAAGCCTGTTACTTTGTGTGTGTTTATCTCATTTGTATTTATGTTTGTAAACAATGCAATTGATTTGATATTAATTCTGACATCTTATCCTAATGCTTTCACTTTTTACTTTGAATGTTATTTCCTTTGTATTCTACCATTTTCTACATAATCTGTTCTTTCTCAACATGCCAATTTTCCTAAGCTAGATATTCCATACTTAATTTTACTAGCAGTTGCTGATATAATTTCTCATTTTATGCTTATACCCCTATTTCTCAATGTATGTTTCAAAAATAAAGCAGTATATACTAAATACTTACTTACTTAGAATATTTTTGGCAAAATACTGTAATCTAAATCAATTTCTTTTGTATAAAAATGGGAATTTGCTGGGAAGTTTTTGTGGTACCTGGTGAAATTTTAGAAAGATTTAATTGCTCATGCCCTAGGAAGGAGAGGGATCTATGCAACCAGGCTTCAGGAACTACCAGAAGTGAGAATTTCAAAGCGATTAGCAATTTTATTGTATTCTGCTTCTCTCTGTGAATCAGTTGAATTTCTTCCTTACCATAGGATGGAAGAGAGCTTTTATTTATTTATTTATTTATTTATTTTAAAGTTTATTCATTTATTTTGAGAAAGAGAGCACAAGCATGTATGTGCCCGCAGGGAAAGGGAAGGGGGGGGCAGTGCAGAGAGAGAATCCCACCCAGGCTCCTCACTGTCAGTGCAGAGCAAGACATGGGGCTTGATCCAACCAACCGTGAGATCATGACCCGAGCTGAGATCAAGAGTCCAACACTTAGCAGGCTGAACCACCCAGACGCCCCGACAGAAAAGAACTTTTAAATTTTACTTCTTACAGTTTCAGCCATCTGAGAGATATTGGCCCATCTCTCTCAGGATCCTCCCCCACAAAATCCTTTGGAAAGGGCCACTGGATTTACTTGATCAGGTACGTTCTCCTAGAGCAATCATTGAGGTGATAGTTGATGCAGTGTTCCCGCCATAATCATGTGAGTAGATTAGTCAGGGGAGAGAATGTGGTTTTCATATATATTCCATAGTCCAGCCATCCAGGCATGGACTATAGTTATATTTTTAATGTTTATTTATTTATTTTGAGAGAGACAGAGAAAGAGTGCATGCACATGAACAGGACAGGAGCAGAGAGAGAGGGGTGAAAAAATCCCAAGCAGGCTCAGATCTCTGTCAGCACGGAGCCTGATATGGGGCTCGATCTCACGAACCAGGAGATCATGACCTGAGCAGAAATCAAGAGTCAGATGCTTAACCGACTGAGCCACCCAGGTGCCCTGAGAATGTCATTTTCAGAACAGTAGGGGTTTTGTTGGCAAAATGCTGTGTCCTATACATTCATGCTATGAAAAGTAAGGAAACTATCCCTCTTTTGCTCCCATCCCCCAGTAGCTAATTAATTTGGAAAGTTTTGGCTTTACTTTTTCCCCTAATGTGTGATTGACATTCTTTTTTACATTATAAAAAAAAAAAAAAAAAAAAAAGAGCTGCATAACTTGTAGAGACAAGCAAACATAAGAGAGGGAGGGAACAACATTCTGGAAAACAGTATGGAGGTTCCTCAAAAAAGTTAAAAATAGAACTACCCTATGACCCAGCAATTGCACTACTAGGTATTTATCCAAAGGATACAGGAATGCTAATTCGAAGGGATACATGCATCCCAATGTTTATAGCAGCACTATAGACAGTAGCCAAAGTATGGAAAGAGCCCAAATGTCCATCGATTGATGAATGGATAAAGAGGATGTGGTATATATGTACAATGGAATATTAAAATATTACTCGGCAATAAAAAAAAATGAATGTTGCCATTGGCAACGATGTGGATAGAACTAGAGTGTATTATGCTAAGCGAAATAAGTCAGTCAGAGAAAGACAAATATCATGTGATTTCACTCATATGTGGAATTTAAGATACAAAACAGATGAACATAAGAGAAGGGAAGCAGAAATAATACAAAAACAGGGAGGGGGACAAACCGTGAGAGGCTCTTAAATACAGAGAACAAACTGAGGGTTGCTGGCGGGGTGCTGGGCAGGGGGATGGGCTACATGGGCGAGGGGCATTAAGGAGGACACTTGTTGGGATGATCACTGGGTATTATGTGTAAATGATGAATAACTAAATTCTATCCCTGAAATCATTATCACACTATATATTAACTAACTTGGATTTAAATTTTTTAAAAATTTAATTATTTTTTTTAAAAAAAGAGAAAGAGGGAAAGAGACCTGATATTTGAATCCATGATTGCAGCTTGTTTCATTTGCCTCTAAAGCCTGGCTTCTTCCCTGTGGGGGCTTCCCTGAGGTACTACTATAATCAACTCCTACAATCATATTTGAAAGCTGGCTCAAATGAATTACTGTTGAGAACTAATATAGGGAATGTTCTATCCAGATCTGCTATGTGCCCAATTATAGTGTGGTGATAGAATCTCTTGTGTTCCTTACTTCTTTACTTGGGGCCCTTTGATCTTTTGCTGAGCACCCAAGATGGAGAACAGAATAGGTTCTGAATGAATATTTAACATGCCTTGTGGATAAAGCAGGGGGGAAGTCTGCAGTCTGAGATTTGACTCTACACTTTCTCCCTCATTTATAACATTTCCCTCAACTGTGGTCGTTTCTATCACATTGGGAGGATCTCCTGCCTTGTGTGGTAGAAATGCCTTGGATTGAACTTAGTTCACTGCCTAATGTTTAGCCGGATACTTTCATGATAAGACATTCATATTGGAGGAAGATCCTTTAACTTCTTGAAACTTATCATATGTACATATGTGTGTGTACATTTTTGCTCTAAGACTATATGATGCATTCCTGAAAAATCCCAAGTTCTACAAAACTAAGCACTACAAATAATATTGCTTGTAGACAAGATAAGTTTAGGGGCAAGCCACTCCAAAACCTAAAAGACCTGTGGAAGTTTGTAACTAGAGCGCTAGCAAAAGCAATAAAAATCCTAATAATATTACTGTGGCAGTTGAATGTCTAAATAGTATTTGTACCTAGCATCAGAGTAAGTCAATCTATCATAACTTGAAGCCTAAAGCAGAAGCTTCTTCATTCATAACATAGTCTTGGAGGATATTTAATTCTCTATTTTCATATACATTAAAAATCTGATCCAGGGGCGCCTGGGTGGCGCAGTCGGTTAAGCGTCGGACTTCAGCCAGGTCACGATCTCGCGGTCCGGGAGTTCGAGCCCGCGTCAGGCTCTGGGCTGATGGCTCAGAGCCTGGAGCCTGTTTCCGATTCTGTGTCTCCCTCTCTCTCTGCCCTTCCCCCGTTCATGCTCTGTCTCTCTGTCCCAAAAATAAATAAATGTTGAAAAAAAAATTAAAAAAAAAAAATTAAAAAAAAAAAAATCTGATCCAGGAGATAGTTGTCTTCGTAAACCATTGTTTCAATATAGGAGAAACAGTTTTGCAACTTCTTCATCTATAATCACAGCATTACCAGATAGCTCAACATATGGAAAATCCAGTGCTTTGTGATGCCAATAAGTCAGCCACTACTTGCACTAAAATTAGGCACTTCTGCAGATTTTTACTGCTTTTCTTGTGATTTTTAGATGTTGATAGAGGTATTTTTTTTCTTAATTTGAGAACGTTTCTTACTGATTGCTTCAAAACATGAATATGCTGGGGAAAATCCCAAATGATCTCATAAGACTTTCTACTGATATTATCCCACCTACCAATTGTGTATGAGGTTAATCACATCAAAGTAGCAGAACAAACTACAAATATATTTCTCTGCGGGTACAAAGAGTTTATCTTGAGACTTCAACAGTCTCTGATGGAAAACCTGCTTAGAGGAAAAAACAAACAAATAAACAAACACCCCCCCTGTTGGACAGAGTAATTATCTTGAGCTTTGTCAAATCAGTTGATTGGTCGCTGTTTGGAGCAAGGAGTGGTTAATTTTTCCAACCACACACTTACGGTCTCCAGCCTGTGTCTCTTCACATTGGGTATTCACATTGCCTGGCAGAGTTTCTTCCATTTACCTGATTCTCTAAATATCACATTGTATCCCTGAGCTGGAAAGTGCATGTTATTCTTGGTGTCCCTTGTCAATCTCATCAGAAGTTTATTGATTGTTGCTATTCTTTGTGGATTGTTTGGTTTTCTTTTTCATTTTATTTTTTTAATGTTTGTTTGTTTATGTATGTATGTATGTATGTATGTATTGAGAGAGAGAGAGAGAGAGAGAGAGAGAGAGTGAATGGGGAAGGGGCAGAGAGAGAGAATTCCAAGCAGGCTCCATGCTGTCAGCACAGAGCCCAAAGTGGGGCTTGAACTCACAAAACGTGAGATCATGACCTGACCTGAAACCAAGAGTCAATCACTTAACTGAGCCATCCAGGCCCCCCTCCCACCCTCCTCACTCCCTGTTCTCTGTGGGTTCTTAAAAGGAGTTTTTAGTTTTCCTTACTTTCAGCATAAACGGAGTTTTGTTTTCTATTCAGGATTTTTTATTTTCATTTTCAGCTGTGAATTTCCTCATTTCCCACTGATCGTATGAGTGCTTTGCGCAAACATCATTAACTCATTGGCACGCATTTTGTCCATATGGCCTCTCAATTTGCTCTTTAATTTGGAACAAACATCGTACTCTGAACACCTTTACCCTGGGATTCCCATGACCATTTGGCCGTTTGGCTTCTCGTTACTTACTAGCCACGAGCCCTAGCTTCTCCTCTCCTAATTGTAGCCAATAACACAAAGTAAGTTTCAGCATTCCCACTGCCTACCTTTTGCTCTGCTAAGGTTTATCGACAAGCCTGGCTTTTTGTCAGTAAAGACCCTCTTTAATCATGGAGTGTCTGGCATTCTGGAAATCCCACAGTTCACGAACATACCCATTTCTGCAGCTGGTTTTGAGTAGTCTCAAAGTGAAGGCTATAAGCAGCAAGGGCTTCTGGCTGCCGTGGTGCATACTAGCCCTGGAGTTCTACCTCCTGGTCAGCTGTGTTGGCACTAGGATCTAGTTTCTCCACAACATACCTTGCAAGAGCCACCATGTACGACAGTGTACTTAAATGGCTGCTTTCTAAGAGAGATCAGACACCTGTTCTTCCTGCACCCCTTGGATTCACTCTAAAGTTGTAAGACTCAAAGCTCTTCCGTAACTATAATGTCTGAACCGCCAAAGTCAGAAATGGTAACCATTTATCACCTCAAAACTTGAACTATTTACTTTCCAAATCAGGTGAGGCAAATGTCTTATGTCTGTCTACATTATCTCAGCACACCTAGGGTATATGAGACTCTGGTTAATATTTTTTGTAGGGCCCTATTCTATTAAAAAAAATGACTTAAAATGTTTTACAGGAACCCCCTCTACTTTTCCCCCTCTGCTTGCCCCATTCATGAATCACTTAATAAAGCCAATTAGAAAAATATGACAAATAAAGTGTTTTCCAAAATTCATGGGCACATGTGAAGCATAGAGATCTTTCCATAAATATTCAATGTGTTCAGAAATAACACTTTAATAGTATTATAAAATCAAATAATGTATAAAAATTCAAAGCACATAAAAATTCTTCATTCTGAGTTAGTTACCCCAAATTAGCATGTTGGTCCCATTCTGGTTATCTATCGAATTTCGATTCTACAACAGAAACAGGCCCCATTCAGCAAAAGTGGTGTGGTTGCCTAGACTGCCTCCTTGAACTGGGACCCAGCCATAACAAGGCAGAAAAACCCAAAGATAAAAGCTGTAAAACTCCCGGGACATCTGGCCAATCCCACACATAGTATAAAGGATCAAAGAGCACCCCAGAAAGAAGAAACAGGGGACAAGACCCACCTGGGTTCTGATCCAGGCTTAAGACACCTTATCCAAATAGCATTGCCAGTAATGGTCCGTACAACACACTGACTTGTGACTTGGAAAATTTCAAAAAAGTATCCATAGTGTGGAGTCTTGTGAGACATACAGCCCCCAGAGCAGTGATCCACCTGCCTGGGCCAGGACAGAATTATCCCAGTAAAGACAGGCTAAAAGTCTATTTCTCATCACCGACTCCTTGAACTGGTTTGGGGGTTAATTTCTTTCAAGTATTGGAATCATAAATATAAATATGTAACCTTAAGTAATGAGGGTTTATTAAAAGGCTGCTGCTGTGTTTTTGCCCCAGGCCTTTGCTATTCATGTAGCTCCTTCCCCTTAGAGGTGGTGCTGCAGGGAATTCTCCCTCACTCTCCCTTCATCTCAGTCTTGTCAGCCCAAAGCAGGAAAGATCTAATTTGGTCAGTTACTCACCATCTGCTCTGAGATACTCTGGTTCAGTCGTGCATGGTCAATATAACAAGACGGTCTCCCTAAATGCCCCCTGCCATCTTTCTCAAAGGAAATTGTGTACCTAGCAGACACTATGAGACTTCATGATCTGTCCAGTGCAAGACTCTTGATACATTTTACCAGACTGTAGTCCCAATTTACCTTGCCACCAGAAATGTGTGAGAGCATTACTCTCTCAGCATATTTGTCAACAGTGAGGGGATTTCATTCTTTTATAAATGATCATCTAAGATGGTAGACAAAAATGCTAGAATATTGTTAACATGTAACAGAAGTCCATGAGGGAGGGGAAGAAAAAAAAAAAGAGGTTAGAGTGGGAGAGAACCAAAGCATTAGCCACTCTTAAAAACTGAGAACAAACTGAGGGTTGATGGGGGGTGGGAGGGAGGGGAGGGTGGGTGATGGGTATTGAGCAGGGCACCTGTTGGGATGAGCCCTGGGTGTAGTATGGAAACCAATTTGACAATAAATTTCATATTTAAAAAAATAAAATAAAATGAAATAAAATAAAATAAAATCTGTACCTCTGGGTGGATACAGAAAAAAACAAAAACAAGGCAAAAACAAAAAAAATGCAATTTCTTAGCTCTAAAATTGGCTATTTCACCATATACTTGTTAATTAACTAAATTTTCTCTTTGATAAATAATCACTTTTGGTCCTTTACTCCTTTATCAACTTAGAATGGAATGTTTTCCATGTCTATTTGTATGAACAAACCATAACCTAGAGATACTGGCCATCTGTTTGCTATGTTTATGGTGAGTCTCTACTCCTCCTCCTTGCTTTTAAATTTTGGCTAAGTTTATCTTTTGATGAACATAATTTCAGAATTTTTCAAACAATCAAACCTATTAATATTTTCCTTTGTAATTTATTCCACCCCTTTGGCTCTTAAAAAGTGTTCCTTTTCTGTGCATGGATTTGCTAAACATTTTAAGTTCCTCTCATTTTAATATTGATTTTATTTAAAATGTTTGTTTAAACTCAGGCATACAGAGAACACTTTGGTGGTTGCCAAAAGTGGGGATGGTGAAATGGGTGGTGGTCAAAAGATACAAATTTCCGGGGCGCCTGGGTGGCGCAGTCAGTTAGGCGTCCGACTTCAACCAGGTCACGATCTCGCGGTCTGTGAGTTCGAGCCCCGCGTCAGGCTCTGGGCTGATGGCTCAGAGCCTGGAGCCTGTTTCCGATTCTGTGTCTCCCTCTCTCTCTGCCCCTCCCCCGTTCATGCTCTGTCTCTCTCTGTCCCCCCCCCCCAAAAAAAAAGTTGAAAAAAAGATACAAACTTCCAGTCACAAAATACATAATTTCCAGGGATGTAATGTGCAGCATGGTGACTATAGTTAATAATAATGAATTGTATATTTAAAAATTACAGGAGAGTAGATGTTGAAAGCTTTCATCATAAGAAAAAAGAATTTGTAACTATACGTGGTAATGGATGCTCACGGCACTTGTGGTGATCATTTTGCAATATATACTTATATTGAATCATTATGTTGTACACCTAAATAAATATAATGTTACATACCAACTAGATCTCAGAACAAAAAGCTTATTCTCTACAATTTTAATTAAGTAATTCTGGAATTATTTGTTTAGTGAAGTAAGAGTCTAAATTAATATTTTTTGGGGGGCACCTGGGTGGCTTGGTCGGTTGAGCCACTGACTTTGGCTCAGGTCATGATCTCATGGTTTGTGAGTTTGAGCCCTATGTTGGGCTCTGTGCTGACAGCTCAGAGCCTGGAGCCTGTTTCCGATTCTGTGTCTCCCTCTCTTTCTGCCCCTCCCCTGCTCATGCTCTGTCTCTCTCTGTCTCAAAAATAAATAAAACATTTAAAATTTTTTTAAATTAATTTTTTAAAAAAGTACTCATTTTACATCTGCATTATTAATTAAAACACCTTGTTCCATTTTTTATGATGTAACCTTTTTTTGTTACCCATTTCTATATAAAATAAAGTTTGTTTCTCAAGAATAGATAAAGAATGGCCTAGACTGAATTAAAATACCAAAGTAAATGTGAGATACTCACAGGTCACTCAATAAACAAACTGTGAACCGAAATTGACATCAGTTTAATTTTATTGCATAATCAACTAAACATTTCAAATCAAACAGATACAACTTAAAAAGTCTCTAGTTTTTGCTTAAATTTCACATTTCATAAATTGCACAATATTTATAAGATACTCATTTTGATTGTTTCATAATTGAGGAAAGGGGAGGCAACAATTCTGCCAGATGGTTAAATTCACCGCGGGATTTCTGCTCCCATTTTCCTAATTTGAAAGCTATAAAGCGATTTTTATCCCAGTATAAATTCTAGATAAAAGCCATACACTTTGTTTACTTCTCATATGAAACATTAAGGATGACCTGGAAGTAAACGATAGCTTTGTTACTAAGTTAATGCTCTCCTGAAATCTTAACTGGCTACATGACAATTGCCAGATTTGTTAAAAACCAACTTATAACAAATTGGTTATCCTGTGAGAATTTTTTCTTAAAACCTTTCTTCCTCCTCTCTTCCTTTCTTCCTAACTGCTTTTTTGCCTCCCTCCTTTCCTTGCCTTTCTTTCTCTTTCTTTCTTTCTTTTCTTTCTTTCTTTCTTTCTTTCTTTCTTTCTTTCTTTCTTGTTGGCATATTACATTAAACAGCATCAATCTATAGACATCATTAAGATAATTGTCCTTGACGAACAATGGAAAATAAATGCTAAATAAAAATAAAAAACAGAATGCCGTACAGAATCTCTTACTATGTAAAAATTATTATGTTCTTGAAACATACTCAGACACTATTAGCTGTGAGCACTGCACTGCAGAAGCTAAAATAATAGTACATTTTTCTTCATGAAAAATCCCAGTGTTCAGAGAAATAAACAAACAGCAACATAAGCTAAATAGTCACTGTATCAGAAATGAACTCTAGGCCTTTTGAATAATACTCCAGTGAACTTGTGTCCTTACATGAAGAGGGACAGCCGTAAGCATCTGGCCACTGAAGCTCTCTGGTGCCCATATTTGGGAATGTACCTTGTTTTAAGAGGGTGGCCCTCTGTGGAAGTGGACTCCTTAAATAAGTGTCTGCACCAAAGACCATATGGCATGGTTTAATCATTGTACAAAGACTCTTCATAGAATGTGAGGTTGAAATTCGTAGAAAAGCAGACAAGGGATGATATCTGATGAGTCGATCCAGGAAGGAGCAATCTTCATGGTTGTCGCAATGATAGACTTCCTCCCTACCGACCCCCATTTGTCTGTGAAGTCACAAGAGATGGTCCCTAGATAAAGTGCTTTTCCCAATGGCTAACTTTATATCTAAGAAATAAACTATATCCAAGGAAAAATGTAAGCTTGGTGTTATTAAAGTTTGTTTTTTAGGTCAAAGAATTGGGTTTGCTGGTATTGCTTGTCTAACAACATAACTATAACAGTGAAGGAGAGTTAGATGATCTTAGTAAACCCAAGGATTTCGCCTCAGTGATGTAGATAACTATTCTTGGGGAAGGCACCAAAAGAGGCTGGGGTGGGGGGAAAATAAGTGTCAAAATTGAAGTGTCCTATAACGCCCACAGAGTTTCTCTTCCTTTGCTTGGTTCCCACACTTGTCATAAATGAGTGCCATCAAGGAACTTTAAAATCTCTGTTCTGTCACTTTTGTGCTCATATAATCCATTAAAAATCCAAGACTATAAAATGATTCATGTCATTCCGAGGAAGGTAAAATTAAAATTCTTTAGGATAGATTTTTTTTTTAAAGTGACATAGTGATTTTTCCCCCTTTATAGTCACATTGGACAGTGAATGAGGATTGTAAACCACAAATATCTAAAGTTTTAATTTTAGTCTAAAATATTTATATACTGTATCACAGCCAAGTCTCAGATAAGAACCACTGTCTTTAATAACCTTCAGGTTGAGTTAAAAAAAAAACATAAATATATACCTTTTTGGAAAACATTACTGTTCTGTGAGACAAAAGGAAAAAGTGTATTCAAAGAAAATGTGTTTTACATTTTCTGCATTGAATTATATATAGTGCATGAACATAATTCAACTTGGAAACTCATTAGTTGTTTGGGCCATGCCCTCAAAATTCCGTTTAGCCTGTCTGTAATTTTCTTTCGGGAAAAGCCAAGAAAGGGAAGAAACAAATTAAAAACAAAAGCACCCTCCTCAGGAATCTGGAAATGCTTTTATAATTGAGTCATAGGCAGGTGGGGGCGGTGTGGAAAAGCCCACTCGAAGACTGTTGTTGGACCAGTGGAAATCCGGGCGGCTCAGACTGTGCGAAGTGCTGATGGTGTGAACCGAGCTGGAGGAAGGGAGAGTCACCAGCTGACTGTCGGTTTCCACCGGAAGTGGTGGACTTTGCAGGAAGGGATGGAAAGTTGAAGCCCTGAAGCTTGATTTTCTTGGAAAGGAATTTGCCTGCTCCAGGGAAGCTTGTCGCTGGAAAGTGAGGCTGGCCAGGCTGAGGTTGCTTCGCCGTTCGCAGCCACTGTGGCGGTAAAATCCAGTTCTGTTGAGGCCATGGTTGTAAGACCTAGACCGCCGGCTTGAACTCCACTGCGAGATGGGGGCACTGGCTCTTCTTCGAGACAAACAGACACACAGAGCCCAAATAAACCCTCCAATTACGAGCACAATTGTAATGGACACTGAGAAGGACGTGATAACATCCTCTGAAACAAACAAACAAAATCAAATAGGTAATTTCATTTGCAAATGGGTGTTCAACTAAAACCACAGGACAGAGCACCAACAGTAACTATGGAGTACATGATTAATTGCAAGAGATTTTGAATTAGGGAACTAAAAGACTGCGCTAGGTCCATATATGAATATCAGCTGATATGCTTCTATTTTTTAAAGCAAAAGGATCTAAAGCAACATTTTTAGCTGTAGCATTACACGTTGCTGATGCTATTTTATCACCTGTAATAAATGAGAATAGCCTTTTTGTTTTTTTAAAGGTGATTCTTCAGTTCATAAATGTTTATAAGGTTGCAGATATAGTCCTAAGATTATTTCCTCTTGCGCTGCGGCAGTAATAATGTTCCAGAAATTGATAAAGGATTTTGTAGTCAAATTGACTTTGCCTTTTCCTGCCTCTGCTTTCATCAACCCCAGCGATGTCTCCCACCTGCAGGCTTCATGACGTCTCACTTCCTGTGGTCATTTTGTAACAGGAAGTGCTAAGCTAGAGCCATCTGGTGGGCTGACTGATTTATGTTCTATTTCCTGAACTCCTGGATTGTAACCTGTATCTCTGACTCATTGATGACATGACCCATGCAGACTACTGTGCTCTTTCTTGGACCATCATTTCCAGTCCATGCTGCTGTCATGCCCTCACTGTGATAATGACAGTTTTGTCCCCTGGATCCATAGAATCTCTGTTATATACCAGTATCCTTCCATTCACAGAACTTGTATTTGTTCAGATTTCCCGTTCAGGGGGTAGGGGAGTTGGTTTTCCCCAAATGGAAATTCTATCTTAATGCTTTTTCTTGTGAACTAAAAACCCCTTTTTGAAGAAAACTGGGGAGCAGAGCCCCTGCTTTGAATGTAAAGACATTCTGCACATCAGAAGACTTCTCACGTCCTATCACCAGCCTTGGAAAACCCCACCACATTTCCCCATGATCTAACCCACAAGTCATGCTGATCTTCTCACTATCCCAGAGCCTGTCTTTTTCTCTCAAGCTCTGTGCTTTTCCACGTATTTTTCCTTATATCTGGACAAACTTTTAAATTTCTGTCTGAAAAACCTGTTCTTCAAGATCCATTTCAAGTATCACTTTTTGGTTTCATCAACAAACATTAGTTACTGTTTCATGAACAAAAATTAGTTACCGTGAAGTAAAGAGGTATCTTATCTCATTGCTTATCTAGGGATTCTGTACTGAGAGGGCCAGGGACTGGTAATTAGCTCAATGAGGTTTTGAGATTGTGAAAAAACAAAACAAACAAACAGAGAGGCTGCAAATGCTTTGAAGTTCCTCCCTTTGAGAGGTAGAATCTACTTCCCTGCCCTTGAAGCTGGGCTGGCTTCACAGCCTGCTTTTACCAATGGGATGCAATGGAGATCAAGTTGTGTAAAATGCAGCCTAAACTCCAAGAGGCCTTTCAGCTTCCACCCCAGCTGTTGTCAGAAGCCCTGTAATTGCCAGCGCCCAACAAACCCAGGTTTGCCTACCAGATGATGAGAGACACATTGGGCCAGTTACCCCATTGCTCCGGCCAAGACACGGCTACCTCCAAACACATGAATGGGGTCTTCCTAGATCATTCAGGTGTTAGCCTAACAACTGAGTATGACACATGAGAGAAGACCAGCAGAAAATCTATCTAGCTGACTGATCCCTGTCCAAACTACTAACCCACAGAATTGTGAACTGAATAGATGATATTTTTAAGCGGCTGTTGTAGCAGGATTCTCACACAGAGAGTCGTGACACTGAGGCCTTTTAATTTCCAGAAAGCAACTTTATTCCTGTGGGCACCGCTCATTTGGGTTCGTACCTGAAAGAACTGAGCACTGAACGTCACGTGGCATAGTTTTTTTTAGTGCATTTTCTATTTCTTTGTCTCCCATATATGGTAACACACACAAACATGTAGTCTGATTAAGTGGTCTCAGTTTACGAGGTCATGAGGGATGTTGTCACATAGGTGCATAGCCAGGTTATCTTGAAGTTTTGTGGGTTGTTTTGTTCTGGGTTTCTCCTTTTCTCTCTCTCTCTCTCTCTCTCTCTCTCTTTTTTCTCCTTGGGAGGGGACCCTACCACACTATGTTTTGGGGTAGATTGTTATACAACAAAAGCTAACTGATTCAAGATTCCCAACTCAGCTTTATCTTTAACATATTGTATGATTTTTAGGAAATTTGTTTGGACTCATTTTATTATGTTTTATTTATTTTTTATTTTTTGACATTTATTTATTTATTTTTGAGAGACAGAGCGTGAGCAGGAGAGGGCCAGAGCGAGAGGGAGACACAGAATCTGAAGCAAGCTCTAGGCTCCCAGCTGTCAGCACAGAGCCCAGTGTGGAGCTCGAAATTATGAACCGTGAGATCATGACCTGAGCCGAAGTCAGACGCTTAACCGACTGAGCCACCCAGGCACCCCTCATTTTATTATGTTTTAAATGAAGAAGTTAGATTTTATGGTTATCAAGGTTCTTTTTAGGTTATTGTTGCAATCTATGATAATATATAGAAAATATATAATGCAGAAATAGCAAAACAAACCAATGCTGATAAATACATAAGACTACTCATTGTTCCTTAATCTTAAGATATAGAAGCAATTAGTGTCCTTCTACCTTATGTTCACATTTATCTCCTGTGGCAAGACTATGTATGTTTTGTTCTACTTTCACAATTACCTTCACAAATGCTTAGATCAAAATCCTCCAAAACAGTCGCTTAAATCAAATCTAAACAATAAATTCTTTGTAATAGGAAGAGGACTCTAAATTATAAGATGATTTAGAACAGCTCTGCTAGACCAAGTATTGTTCTCCCAAAATGTCTCATAAAAATAATATTGACTCATAGCCTTAAAATTCAATCTCTTGCGACAGAGATTTTAGAAAATTAGGCTTTATCTGGAAACAGCAAATAAATAATAAATACAGTCAGAAACTAAATCAGACTCATTGGTTATATAGTAAAATTCAAAATTCACTTGTAACTATCAGTGCCCCCAAATATTGGGAACCTAAAAAAGAAGTTATAGGAATTCTGGGTTGCCAAGGCAATGATATCTGTGTAAATCAGAATGTCCCAGAATTTCATCCAAAAAAACAATAGAGAACAAGATGCACAAATAAAACGATACAAAACCCATGCCTTCAGCATAATTAGAAGATGAAGAACATCCAAACTTCAATTACCAAGAAAGTAAACTGATAAAACAGATATCAATACCTTCTCTCCCATGCTTCTATCTCAAGTCTTCATGGAGAAAAAGGATGGTTCCAGAAAAAGTGTAAAAATAATGAAAAGGTATTCTGTTCCATAAGCACACCCGACTATAGTAAAGGGATTTACAAGTGCATGCAAGAATGTGAAAAGGCAGGGTGCCTGGGTAGCTCTGTCAGTTGAGGGTCCGACTTCAGCTCAGGTCATGATCTCGCAGTTTGTGAGTTCGAGCCCCGCATTAGGCTCAGCCTGGAGCCTGCTTCGCATTCTGTGTCTCCCCCTCTCTCTGCCCCTTCCCTGCTCATGCTCAGTGTCTCTCTGTCTCTCAATAATAAATAAATGTTAAAAAAAAGAAAAAAGAAAAAAAAAGAATGTGAAAAGGCAGCCTTGGAAAGTAATCCTTCCCTTAGGAAGAAGAAGGTAAAGTGTGCAGTCAAAAGATCTCATCTTGTAAGATTCTATTTACAGGAAGTGTCCAGAAGAGGGGTAGGGAAACTATGGGGAGAACAAGCAGATAAGTGATTGCCTAGGGCTGGTGGGTGGGGTGGGAGGGAACGGGAGGGAATACTAATGGCCATGGGTTTCTTTTTGAAGGCCAGAGTGTTCTCATATTAGATGGTGGCAATGGTCACACAAGTCTGTGACTATAACAAAACCATTTATTGTACCCTTTAATGGGTGAGTCCCATGGTATGTGAATTATCTCAGTAAAGGTGTTAAAAAGAGAAATGACAGAGAAAAAGAGGTGCTTTTTGGAAACCACACAATGAAAAAGAAAAGAGGGAAGAGTGAGGGGAAAATTTTAGAGTCCTTCAAGACAAAAAATGAAATAAAATAAAAAACAAAGGACACATAATTCCTCCCCACCTCTGTCCTCTAAAAGTCAACCAGTAAAAACACCATACGTTACTACACTGAGGAAAGGAGGAATCTACAATGACTCCTGGGATGCTGGCATGGGCAGGCAATGGTAGATATTAGCATCATTCATCCAAACCAAGAAGAAATGTAAGATTGTGGAAGATGCTGAACTTGAGTGCCCCTGAGATACTCATTTGGAATCAGAGTTAAATAAATATGGAGCTTAAAAAGGAGCAGAATTAGGAATCTTTATAGTACAAGAGACTTGTAGCCATCATGGAAAGCACTTACACTAAAAGCAAGAGTGTGTTTAGAAGTGAGTTGAGAATAGATTTCCAGGAAAATCACAACTTAACAGGTGGCAGAAGTAAACAAAGAAACAAAGAAGAACTAATGTGGGAGGTCTGATCAGACAAAAAATATACTAGCACTGAATCTAAGTAACAATTTTAGGTGGAAGTGATTACCAACTACTTGCCCCAGAGACATTTATCTATTCATTTATTTAACATATAAAACACCCACTAGATACCAAGCAGGGCTAAATTTATAGGCAAGAGTGAAGAAAACAAAATGTTAGCCCTGGTGGAGTTTACATCCTATAAGACTTCAATGAAGGTAAGGAAATGTCCTCTAAGCCTGCAATAAGGGAGCCGTTGGCCACTTTGCCCAGAGCAGATTGAGTTCAGATGATGGAGGATTATGAGGGCATCTCTAAAAAGTTCAATCTCTCTACTGTGGGCGGAGAGAGCAAAAAAGAGCCTTGAACAAAGTGACCTAATAGGAAGGATAGAATACAGAGCTAACCATGATAAATGAGACAGACCAAGGCCCAGAGAAGGGAAGATAGTTGAAACAGGTCTGAACATTCCTGCCATGATCCAGATACCCAATAATAATAATGACTTAATGTGGGAAGTAACCATAAGAATAGGAAAGAAAACACTTAGTCACAAGAGACCCAAAGTCAAAAGAACCTAAAAATTATTCCAAAGGATTACACCATCTAAAACACTAGAAATAAGACATGGGGGGAGTGGGGCTATAAACTGAGGTTTAGAGGTTCTTGCTCCTAAGATCTCGATTATGATGTTATTTTCTAGCAGTGATTTAATAATTGGATTAAATCATAATGTTTTAGAAAAATTTCAGTATCTTCTTACTTCATGAGATTTATATGCCTTTACTATTTTATGTAAGTTTACGAGACAATAGATTTGCTCAAATTTTTATTGTTTCATAATCATTAACACTAAATTTCCTTTAAGTTTTGGCTGCATAAATTCTGTACCTCACTGAAAATGTGTTTTTTGCTGTTGTTGTTGAGTTTTGGGTTTTTTTTTTTTTTTTGGCTTTTTTGTTTGTTTGTTTGTTTAATTTTAGAGAGAGAGAGCAAGCACGAGTGGGGGAGAAGGGCAGAGGGAGAGAGAATTTCTACACTGTGCAGAGCCTGACACGGGGCTCAGTCTCACAACCCCGGGATCATGACTTGAGCAGAAATCAAAGAGTCTGACACTCAACTGACTGAGTGACCCAGGCACCCCTCACTGAAAAATTGCTCTAGAAAATAAAGAAAAATCATGAGCTACTCAAATACTCGATAGAACTAAGTCTTTTGCCTTCTTCTCAAATAAGTAGGTCTCTGAGTCCAGGCAGTTTACTAAGTTTGGTACTTTGGCTTAAAAGAAAAAACAAAACAAACCTAATTTTACCTATTTCAGTGAATTTTTGTCAATCTTTTTTTTTGTGAGATGTATTACATATAATTTGAATAATTCATTATTAAATGTTATTAAGTGACCAGTCATCCCTAGAAGAGTTTCTTTATAGAATAGTTTATACCCTGGAGAATCCATGAGTTAATTACGATGAGAAACACGTTAATCAAAGAATCTGGACAAAATTACTCACAAATGCTATCTTCCTATTTAGAACAATGAATGAAAGATATACCAAGGTTCACCTAGATGTTGTACTTTTGAATAGGAAAATAAAGCATTAGGTAGAGATCTAGTAGGTAAACTATTAGCTCCTTGAGGTTCTATTATTCCACCCCAGAAAGTTTTCATTAAACCTTTAGGTAATTTTGGGGCACGTGGGTGGCTCAGTCGGTTGATCATCTGACTCTTGATTTCGACTCAGGTCTTGATCCCATGGTTGTGAGATCGAGGCCAGCATCAGGCTCTGCACTGAGCATGGAACTTGCTTAAGATTCTCTCTCTTTTCCCCCCTCTCTCTCTGCCCCTCCCCTGCTCATACTCTCTCTCTCTCTCTCTCTCTCTCTCTGTCAAAATAAATCAACATTAAAAAAAACTTGGGGAGCCTGGGTGGCTCAGTCGGTTAAGCATCCGACCGGCTCAGGTCATGATCTCACAGTCCGTGAGTTCGAGCCCCGCGTCAGGCTCTGTGCTGACAGCTCAGAGCCTGGAGCCTGCTTCAGATTCTGTGTCTCCCTCTCTCTCTGACCCTCCCCTGCTCATGCTTTGTCTTTCTCTGTCTCAAAAATAAATAAACATTAAAAAAAATTTAAAAAAATACTTTAGGTAATTTCGATATTTGGAGGAATATAATTTATAAAACACGCAATCTTATTTTTATTTCATGATTTTGTTAAACACTATAGCATGTTTCTATTTAATTAAGTTAATGTATAGGTCTCAGGCACTGTTTTGCATGTATCATACCGCTTAATTCTCAAGCAAACCCATAAGGGGAATACTTTATTTCTTAGGTGTGTTGTAAGAAAATATTAATCTAAAACGTAAGTGAAGAACTTAAAATGCATAAAAAATGTACCAATTTAATACCAGATTTGGTAGCCTGTTACAAACAGAAATACTTGGGGAAATTGTGTTAAGGCAATATTATGCATTCTATAGATAACATTCTCCTGAATCAACAGCCTCTACTGGAGAATTTGAAATATTAACAACTTCAGGGGCACCTGGGTGGCTCAGTCGGTTAAGGGTCCAATTTCGGCTCAGGTCATGATCTTGTGGTGCACGAGTTCAAGCCCCACATCGGGCTCTGTGCTGACAGCTCAAAGCCTGGAGCCTGCCTGAGATTCTATGTCTCCCTCTCTCTCTGCCCCTCCCCTGCTTGTACTCTGTCTCTCTGTCTCTGTCTCTCTCTCTCTCTCTCTCTCAAAACTAAGTAAAACATTAAAAAAAATTTTTAATTAAAAAAAGAAATATTAACTTCAGATATAGAATTATAGATAAGGGGTTTCAGCTAAAACTAACTCTTAAAAATGCCTTGGTTCAGAATCCTCATTTTAATGATACTGAAACAGAGTCTAAGTTTTATGTGGTAGAACTAACACTTGATTTGTTTTGATGATTGAATACTGACAGCTGGCATTGGTCAGGGACTATTGCTTTCACTCATAAATGGAATAAAATGAGAAGACAAATATTCAAGTTTGCAGAGTATATGCCCCTGTTTTTCTGTAAACCAATGTTACCGCTATGGTCTGATCGAGGATTCTAAATATCTCAGGCTATAAGCAGATATAATAGATGATATTAAAGAGATATATTCACTTCACTTCAACTAAATGGGGATAAAACTAGAATCTTTAAAGAGAAAATAGATTCAGTTACCCAATAAAGGCCTTTAAGGGTTATAGGAGTTCCTGTAGATGGTCTCAGTGTTTGTATCCTTTGAGCCTCTCTATTGCTGTCTCTTCTGACAAATAAAATGTTCTCAGTGGTTTATCTTTATTGAAAAACAGCATAAGGTTTGGGGCGCCTAAGTGGCTCAGCTGGGTAAGCATCAGACTTCGGCTCAGGTCATGATCTCACGGTTCATGAGTTTGAGCCCCGCGTCGGGCTCTGTGCTGACAGCTCTGAGTCTGGAGCCTGCTTCAGATTCTGTGTCTCCCTCTGTCTCCATCTCTGTCTCTCTCTCTCAAAAATAACTAAAAACATTTAAAAAAGAGAAAAATAGCATAAAGTTTAATTTCAAGAAAAAAGTTAGATACTTTTCAAATGTACAATCAAGGGACAATAATGTCTTGTCTCTGAAATCGATGGAGAAAATTAGCAAAGGCAACCAAAATACGCAGAGTAAGAAATATATTTATGTGCCAGATGACTAATTTCCAAAATATACTATTCTGATATAAGAAAACAAGGGTAATGTCCAAACTCTAGCAGACCAGTGTTATAGAATATATTCATTCATCAAAATTTTCTTAAATGAAAAATTTCAGTTTGTGAATAAAAGCATTTTTTGTGGCACTAAGACTAGAACAATATTTCTAGGAGTGCAATTTGACAATAAATCTGTTTTAAATGATTCTTCTTTATGGCTTTATAATATTTCTATATTATAATATTTATGATGTTATAATATTAAATATCATATTTAACACTGTAGATGTACCGTCTATGCCTGAAATTTAGGGAAATGGCAGGCAGTATAGGTAATAATAACTCAAAATACCTTATTACTATTACAAATAGAAGACTGTATAGGGTTATAGAGATGTCTGAAAAGATTAAATGATAAATTTTAAATGTACATGAGAATCATGAGAATAATGTATATACATTAGTAATAAACCAGTTACATTTTGAATGAATATAAATTAAGATAAGATGGAGCAGAAGTTAGGGGCGCCTGGGTGGCGCAGTCGGTTAAGCGTCCAACTTCAGCCAGGTCACGATCTCGCGGTCCGGGAGTTCGAGCCCCGCGTCGGGCTCTGGGCTGATGGCTCAGAGCCTGGAGCCTGTTTCCGATTCTGTGTCTCCCTCTCTCTCTGCCCCTCCCCCGTTCATGCTCTGTCTCTCTCTGTCCCAAAAATAAATAAACGTTGAAAAAAAAAAAAAAAGATGGAGCAGAAGTTATAAAAATGACAGAAAAAAATCATGCTGCTTTTATATGGATTTCCTTAATTTTTGTTGTTCACTTGAGTGCACATACCATGAAAATGGCTTCCTAACCCATGAAGTCAGTCAAATATTCATATTAGAAATTACCGTACTAATTCTTAGTATTTTTTTTAACGTGTATTTATTATTGAGAGACAGAGAGAGACATAGCGTAAGCAGGGGAGGGGCAGAGAGAGAGAGAGGGGGAGACACAGAATCCAAAGCAGGCTCCAGGCTCTGAGCTGTCAGCACAGAGCCCCACCCGGGGCTCGAACTCACAAACCACGAGATCATGACCTAAGCCGAAAGCTTCACCGACTGAGCCACCCAGGGGCCCCAATCGTACTAATTCCTATGCTGCTACCATACTTGCAGAATTTTTTAATAACTATGAACTATAATAATGACGTAAGAATGTCTAAGACTTGCTGAACTATATGGTAAAAAGCTTATCTATCTTCTTTTTTTTTTTTAATTTTTTAGTGTTTATTTATTTTTGAGAGAAAGAGAGTGAGAACAAGCAAGGGAGGGGCAGAGAGAGAGGGAGATGCAGAATCCGAAACAGGCTTCAGGCTCTGAGCTGTCAGCACAGAGCCCAATGTGGGGCTCAAACTCACAAACCACAAGGTCATGACCTGAGCTGAAGTCGGACACAACTGACTGAGCCACCCAGGCTCCCCTTATCTATCTTCTTAAGCTCCCTTACATCCAAACTGCATAAACAGTGTAAAAATCCAGAAAAGCAATAAGAAAGAAATGTCAAGTCATATTTTTAAATTTTTTATTCAAGTTTAATTAACATACAATGTTCTATTAGTTTCAGGTGTACAAAATAATGATTCAACAATTCCAAACATTTCTCAGTCTTCATCAAGATCAATGTACTCTTAATCCCCTTTATCTGTTCAAGCCATAATCTTAGTATAGCCTGTTCCAGAATGGTCTTCCATAGGGATTTTTTTTTTAATTCAACTGTAGTTAATGACTTTTCTGAACCAAACTGGAATACAGAAAACATATGATGAAAACAGCATCTCTTGACCATGTACCTTTAAATTTTCATATATGTAATTCCATTCTGGCAGATTTTTGATAACAAATTCTGGAAGTCTTTTTTTTTTTAATGTACTATTAAAACAATATACCCAAAAATACACACATATTGGCACAGATCCTTCTTTTTGAAGGACAATTTACCTTCTTATTTATCAATAATCTTAAGATCTCCCTTTGAAGGTAAAAGGTACACATTCTAACCTCACTAAGGTAAAAATATAAATTAGATATCCTTATCCTGATTTTGTAATGTATATCTATACAACTAGCAAGGGGCTGGAATATAAGTCTTCAGTGAATAATAACTATTTCTACTAATGGTTGTATGACTTACTCAAGTCATTTGGTACTTGTTGACCTATAAATAATGGCCAGTATAGTATCTTTCAATTCTAAGATTCTAATATTGAATCTGGTTTTCAGTACATCAATGCTTCAAAGTCTGTCCATTAGTATTAAAATTTAGTAGAGGTCACCATCTAGTGGCTTGGAGTTGAATTGTTCCAAATCTGAAAAGTGATTTTATCAGTGTCAACAGAATGGAACATTGATCAATTCACAATACCTTTTGCAATTTTAACAATCAGAAGCCCAGCTAATGCCAAATAAAGCTCTTCTGTTCTTGGTACCTTAGAGTATACAGGAGGATGGTTCATGCAATAAGAAGAATTTGACAAAAATATTTTGAGAGAATAATAGGGCACAGAAAACTTGATTAATCATAATAAAATGAACAAAGGGTTGGTATTTTCTATGTGTAGCTTATCTGCCAGAAAATCCTATATGGTTTTTTCCCACAATATATGCAGAATTCAACTTCTATCTACTCTGTTGCCTCCCTAGTCCAACATGACCACCACCTCTGACGCTATCATTCCCACCATTCCCTAATAACCCTCTATTCCAATACAGTAGCCAAAGTGAACCTTTGAAAATAGAAGTCAAATCACACTATTCTGTTCTAAACCCTCCACTTCTCCAAGAGCAAAAGAAAACTCCTAAAAATTGTTCTTAAAGTTCCAAGTTGACCTGTTCCCAATTATCTTTGCACATTTTTACCCTTCCTCTGTCTTAGCTCCATCCACACTACCCTCTTTGCTGTTCCTTCAACATACTGGATATGCTCCTGACTCAGAACCTTGTGCTGGTCGTAACCTATTTCTGAAATTCTTTCCCCAGGTATCTCCGTGGCTAACTTCAGGTTTTCATTCATACGTCACCTTCTTTATAGACTTACCCTGATTACCCTATTTAAAATTTCATCTTAATAATAAAATAAAATAAAATAAAATAAAATAGATCTAACCCCAACTAATTCCAGAAGAAAAATTAATCCTTTCTAGAAAAAGATAAACTTACTTAGAGTCTAAAATTGTTTCTACAATGCTTCAGCCATTACTAAGCATAAATAACAAATTACAAAGCATTCCAAGAGACAAGACCAAATGAACAAAAACCAAGAGAATGACTATATCATAAAAAAATAACCATAAATTATCAAGATATTACAGTTATCAAACACAATTATTAAAATAACCATGAATTCATATGTTAAAGAAAATACATAAAAAGTTGAACCATTTCAAGAAAGAATGGGACTTATAAAAATAATTGAATAAAAATATCTGATGAAAATTAGAAAATATTTTAATAGCTATATTAAAAATATGAAATATCAAAACACATGATATGCACTTAAAGCTGTGCTTAGAAGAAAATGTGTACCTTTGGAGGCATAAATTTAAAAAGTAGAAAGGCTAGGGTGTGTATATGGCTCAGTCGGTTAAGTATCTGATTCGATTGCTGCTCAGGTCATGAAATCATGGTTTTGTGAGTTTGAGCTCCATGTGGGGCTTTGCAGTGACTGTGCAAAGCCTGCTTGGGATTCTCTCTCTTTTTCTCTCTGCCCATTCCCCACTGGTGCTGTCTTTGTCTCTCTCAAAATAAATTTAAAAACTTAAAAAATTAAAAAAATAAAAAGAAGAAAGGCTGAAAAATCAATTATATAATCTTCCATATCAAAAAGCTAGCAAAAAAAACAACTAAATCAAACACAAGTAAAATGGAATAATACAGTAAATAATAAGAGAAATAAATAAGAGAAATAAATAAGAGAAAGCAGAATGTAAAGACATAGAAAAAAGAAAAGAAACAAAGAGGGAGAATTATCAAAGCCTAATGTGGTTTCCATGAAAAAAAATCTAATAAAAAATTGATTAACTGCTGATAAGAATGACCAAATGGGAAGAAGGGAAGGAAAAAGAAAAAGAGAGAGAGAGAATTACTAATATCAGAAATTAACAAGATGGCGTTAGAACAGATTATATAGCCAGGTTCATTTGGTTAAGCATCCGACTTAAGCTCAGGTCATGATCTCACAGTTTGTGGGTTTTAGCCCTGCATCAAGCTCTGTGCTGACAGCTCAGAGACTGGACTGCTTGGGATTCTGTGTCTCCCTTTCCCTCTGCTCCTCCCCCCGCCCTCTCTCTCTCTCTTTCTCTCTCTCTCTCCCAAAAATAAAGAAACATTAAAGAAAAATAAAAAGAAGGAAGCCTCAAATAGCAGGCAGTAGGTGAATTTCCTAGTTTGAAAAACTTCTAGTCCGAGGACAGTTTCCAGTCTGAATTACGTGGGCAGGTAAAACACCAACTGAAAATCTGCAGTATTTCCAATCTGGAGAAATAGAGGACACAGGTTGTGGCAACCAGAGCTGTTTGAGTATGAGAGAGAAATTTTAGAAAAGAGAATACCAGAGAGAAGGGTCTCAAAATTTTATGGATAAACATATCCTGTAACTGTGCCCAACTCCAGAACTACACTGCATGTTTCATTTAGAATAACTAGAGAAAATAAAGAAATTAACTGAACCAAACTGAGACCTGAACTGCTTGTTAAAGGACAGGCTTTATAGGTTTTTGTGGTTTGAGTTCCTACTATGTTATTTTCCCATGAAAACAAATGAGAAAAAAAGTAGTCTTCAGGGTAATATAGACGAATCCAAAAGCCCATTCTAAATGTTAAAGATACAATATAAAATTACTTGCCATATGAAGAAACAGGAAAATGTGACCCATTCTCAGGAGAAAAGGTAGTCAACAAAGGCATAGCCTGGAGGCATCACAATCCTGGACTTCAAACTATATTACAAAGCTGTAATCATCAAGACAGTATGGTACTGGCACAAGAACAGACACTCAGATCAATGGAACGGAATACAGCACCCAGAAATGGACCCACAAACATATGGCCAACTAATCTTTGACAAACAGGAAAGAATATCCAATGGAATAAAGACAGTCTCTTCAGCAAGTGGTGCTGGGAAAACTGGAGAACAACATGCAGAAAAATGAACCTGGACCACTTTCTTACACCATCCACAAAAATAAACTCAAAATGGATGAAAGACCTAAACATAAGACTGGAAACCATCAAAATCCTTGAGGAGAAAGTAGGCAAAAACCTCTTTGAACTTGACTGCAGCAACTTCTTTCTCAACATGTCTCAGGAAACAAGGGAAACAAAAGCAAAATTGAATTATTGGGACCTCATCAAAATAAAAACTTCTGCACAGCAAAGGAAACAATCAACAAAACTAAAAGACAGCTGATGGAATGGGAGAAAATGTTTGCAAATGACATATTAGATAAAGGGTTAGTATCCAAAATCTATAAAGAACCTCTCAAACTCAACACCCAAAAAACAAATAATCCAGTGAAGAAATGGGCAAAAGACATGAATAGACACTTCTCCAAAGAAGACACCCAGATGGCCAATCGACACATGAAAAATGCTCAACATCACTCATCATCAGGGAAATACAAATCAAAACCACAATGAGATACCACCTCACACCTGTCAGAATGGCTAACATTAACAACTCAGGCAACGACAGATGTTGATGAGGATGCAGAGAAAGAGGATCTCTTTTGCACTGTTGGTGGGAATGCAAGCTGGTGCAGCCACTCTGGAAAACAGTATGGAGGTTCCTCAAAAACTAAAAATAGAGCTACCCTATGACCCAGCAATTGCACTAGTAGGCATTTATCCATGGGATTCAGATGTGCTGTTTCGAAGGGACAAATGCACCCCCATGTTTATAGCAGCACTATCAACAATAGCCAAAGTATGGAAAGAGCCCAAATGTCCATCGATGGATGAATGGATAAAGATGTGGTATATATATACAATGGAGTATTACTAGGCAATCAAAAAGAATGAAATTTTGCCATTTGCAACTACATGGATGGAACTAGAGGGTATTATGCTAAGCGAAATTAGAAAAAGTCAGAGTGGCTAAAATGAACAAATCAGGAGACTATAGATGCTGGAGAGGATGTGGAGAAATGGGAACCCTCTTGCACTGTTGGGAATGCAAACTGGTGCAGCCACTCTGGAAAACAGTGTGGAGGTTCCTCAAAAAATTAAAAATAGATCTACCCTATGACCCAGCAATAGCACTGCTAGGAACTTACCCAAGTGATACAGAAGTGCTGATGCTTAGGGAAACTTGTACCCCAATGTTTATAGCAGCACTTTCAACAATAGCCAAATTATGGAAAGAGCCTAAATGTCCAACAACTGATGAATGGATAAAGAAATTGTGGTTTATATACACAATGGAATACTACGTGGCAATGAGAAAGAATGAAATATAGCCTTTTGTAGCAACATGGATGGAACTGGAGAGTGTTATGCTAAGTGAAATAAGTCATACAGAGAAAGACAGATACCATATGGTTTCACTCTTATGTGGATCCTGAGAAACTTAACAGAAGACCATGGGGGAGGGGAAGGGGGAAAAAAAAAAAGAGGTTAGAGTGGAAGAGAGCCAAAGCATAAGAGACTCTTAAAAACTGAGAACAAACTGAGGGTTGATGGGGGGTGGGAGGGAGGGGAGGGTGGGTGATGGGTATTGAGGAGGGCACCTTTTGGGATGAGCACTGGGTGTTGTATGGAAACCAATTTGACAATAAACTTCATATATTGAAAAAAAAAAGAATCTCAAATGAAAAAAATAAAAATAAATAAAAGCTTTGCTAAAGGAAACCCTTAGATTGAGGGGGAATGATATCAGCTAAAAGACTTATGGCTTCAGGAAGAAATAAAGAACATCAGAAATAGTATCAGTATAAATATACAAGACTATTTTCTTTTAATTTCTTTAAAATAAGCACAAACACAGTAGATAGGTGATACCTAGATATACAGATTAGACTTAAAAGTTTTTAAATCTGCTCAGCAAAAGACACTTTAGAAAATAAATAAGCAAGCCACAGACAGGTAGTAAACATTTACAAGCCACATTACAGGTAATAAACATTGCCTGGATGGTGCGTTGGTTAAGCTTCGGATTTTTTTTTTTTTCATTTCTGTATTTTGAGAGGCAGAGAGAGACAGAGCATGAGTGGGGGAGGGGCAGAAAGAGAGGGAGACACAGACTCTGAAGCAGGCTCCAGGCTCTGAGCTGTCAGCGCAGAGCCTGACATGGGGCTTGAACTCACGAGCTGTGAGATCAGGAGCTGTGAGATCATGAGCTGTGAGATCATGACCCGAGGCTAAGTCGGACACTTAACCGACTGAACCACCCAGGTGCCCCAAGCTTTGGATTCTTGATTTCAGCTTCATCTTTCAAGCCCCACATAGGGCTCTGTCTGCTTCGGATTTTCTCTCTCTCCCTCTTTCTCTGCCCCACCTCCCTCTCTCTCTAAAATAAATAAATAAACTTAAAAAAAAATTTGCAAATATATATCTGCCAACTGACTGACACCAGAACGTATAAAGGACTTTTATAATCAATAATAAAAAGACAGAAGAAGGGGAAGGGGAAGGGGAGGGGAAGGGGAAGGAGGAGAAGGAGGAGAAGGAGAAAGATAAAGAAAAAAATGCACGAAAGAAATGAACAGATTCTTCTTCAAAATATATATTCAAATTCCCATAAGCACAAGAGAAGATGTTCAATGTCACAATGAGCAAATTTTTGTCTTTAAAGGCCCAGGGAGCAAATATTTTGGGCTTTTCAGGTCATACGTTATTGAAAGTACTCAACTCTATTATTGTAGCACAAAACATCATAAACACACAATTGTCCCAATAAAACTTTATTTATAAAAACAAGTCATGCATCATATTTAGCCAGTAAGCCATACTTTGCCAACCTCTGCTCATCATCATCAGGCATCAGGAAGATACAAACTAAAACCACAATAAGATAAAACTAAATACTGACCAGAAAGACTACAATATAAAGGGTTGAAAATAAAAAAAGAGCTATTGGAAAAGATCTGAAGCAACCGGAACCCTCATATATTTTTGCAAAAAGTAAATTGCATAACCACTTTGGAAAAAGGCCTGACAATTTTCTATAAAATCAAACCTACACTAAAGCTATGACCAGCTCTTCCATTTCTAGGAAGTTACCAAGAATAATGAAAACATGTATCAACAAAAGACTCTTACAAGAATATCTGTTACAGCTCTATTCTTATAGCCAAAAGAGTAAATCCTTTATTATTTCATTTATCAGAAGTTCTAGAACAGGCAAAGCTAATCTGTTCTAGAAAAAAAATCAAAATAATGGTTTCTTCTGGGGATGTTGCAGACAGGAACTGACTGGGATGTGGAATTAGGGAACTTTTTAGGTTTGTGATAATATTTAATATCTATGACTGAAGACAGAGTGATTCAGGTGTGTACATGTTTGTAAAAATTCAGCAAATGTTCAGTTACAATCTGTGCACTTCATTATTATTTATTTTACACATTTCATTGTAGGTAAATTTGACTTTAAAAGGAAAAAAACAGAAAAAATATTGAATTCTGATTAATGATATACATGCTGAAGTAATTAGGAAGAAGTATACTGACATCTTCAGTCTACTTTGAAATGTAAGTGAATAGGGGCACCTGGGTGGCTCAGCTGGGTAAGGGGTCGACTTCAGCTCAGGTCATGATCTTGCAGTCTGTGAGTTCGAGCCCCGCATCGGGCTCTGTGCTGGCAGCTCAGAGCCTGGAGACTACTTCGGATTCTATGTCTTCCTCTCTCTCTGCCCCTCCCCCGCTCATGCTCTGTCTCTCTCTGTCTCTCAAAAATAATAAATATTAAAAAAAAAAAAGAAAAGAAAGAAATGCAAGTGAATAGGTAGGTGAATAAAATAACTATTGTAAGAACCTAAATGATAGGGGCACTAGGGTAGCTCAGTTGGTTGAGAATCTGACTTCAGCCAGGTCATGATGTCACCCTTTGTGAGTTCGAGCCCCGTGTCGGCCTCTGTGCTGACAGCTCAGAGCCTGGAGCCTGCTTCAGATTCTGTGTCTCCCTCTCTCTGCCCCTCCCCGACTCATGCTCTGTCTCTCTCTCTCTCTCTCTCTCTCTCTCTCTGTCTCTCTCTCTCTCTCTCAAAAAATGAAAAAAACATAAAAAAAAATAATTTAGAAAAAACGTAAATGATAGAACCTAAGGGGTATGTGTATGGGTATTCACTGTAAGCATCCTTTGATGTTTCTCTATAATTGAACATTTTTATAATAAAATGTTGGAAAAACATATGAGAGTATCCCAAACAACTTTAAGGCAATATATATGGAAATTTAATTTAAGTGGGAAAAGTTTTAGAAAACACAAACTTCCATAACTCATAGAAGAAAACGCTTCTAACTTGTTTTATGAGACCAGCCTAACACTAGTACCAAAGCCCTACAAGACTATCGCAAGAAAAGACTATTATAGGCAAATTTCTCTCTTGAATGTAGATACAGGAGTTCTAAGGTCAGGGACCTATTAAACAGTGCAGCCTTCTAGGCTCATGCTCACTGAATCATAATCTCTGATCATGGAGCCCAGTGAGAGATGCATTTTCAAATTTATTTATATAATTCAGATGCAGCTGCTTTAAAGACAACAATTTGTAAACACTTGTTTTTCAAGCTTTCTGGGTAACTGAGATAAGGGAAATAATTGGTAGGCCATTAATGTGCAATGATGCACACCGTGTCCAATGATGGACACGTGTTTAATTTGTTTTACAAATACAAATTAAAGACGCATTTGAAATATAATAACATTGGCTTGCTTTTTAGGAGGAGGGAATATAGAGGACATCATTGGGGTTTGTGTTCAATAAACTCTCTGTCTCCAGTTTCTCTGAGAACATCCTGCTCCTATCTACAGAGAGTAGACCTGTAACATTTAATTTAATGTATTAAATGTAGACATTTTTCTACAGGAAATAGAATTTTCAGCTATTAACCAAGGTTTCTCCCCTTGACACTTGACTACCCAATAAATCAGTTCACAACCCTTCATCTCTTCAATTACTTTGGAGAGGATTCGTACGGTTAGCAAGCATGCATAGAAAAAGAAAAAGTTGATCCTTGGAATTTCTAACTGGATTATCAAATATGTAGAATGGATGAAAACCAAATAGGTAAAAACCTTGAAAAACAGTTGCTTTACTGCAATCACTAGATATTTTGAGAGAGATAAGAGTGTTCTGTTTGTTTGCTGGAATTTCAAAATGCTAAGAGTCTAAAGGGCTCAAAAACATATCTTTTTACTCTAAGAACGGTATTGGGAAAAATGAACCATAGTCTACGAGTCATGTCCTTGTCAATGTGGGTTGCCATACAAAATACTATAGCCTATATGGCTTAAACAACAGGCCTTTATTTCTCTTAGTTCTTTGAGCTAGAAAGTCCAAGATCAAGGTGTCAGCATGATCAGGGTCTGGTGAAAGCTTCGTAGCTTGCAGGTGACCTATTTCTCGCTGTGACCTCACTTGGCCTTTTCTCAGTGCATGCTCACAGAGAGTGGGAGAGAGAGCAATCTCTCTTCCTTTTCTTACCAGGCCATTAAACCTTCCATGTAGTCCCCACCCTCCTGACCTAGTATGTGACTAGTAAGGGACTAGAAGGGATCATCACTCCATCTCTGCTCATGATGAGTTATAGATTGATTTAGGGAATCCCAGAGAAACTGGTATCCATTCTCAGCTTCCTGGGGTCCAAATGCGGTCCAAATGGGGTTTTCCCTCTGAGAAACCCTGGGTGCCTGACAGGCAGAGTAGAAGTGGGGATGGTAGGCATTGGTACATCTGGGCTTAGGGCACTTGATAAACAGCTTAATCTCAAGAGACTTTCACAACCCTTGGATTATGGGAGAGCATTCAATACTGTTCTATACCACTGAGACAGATGGAAAAGTCCCTGAATAAAAGGCAGTAGTAGACTAGAGGGGACATAAAAAAAAAAAAAAGGAGAAACCATGCCATTAACAAAATTTGCATAGACCACATGAGCCGGATTCTACAGTAAGAGCCCTCACCAGTGGAAGCAAGGGAGGAAAGGGCAATGCCCTAAAAACAGATGAGAAATACTTATTGGTAGATATCAGCAGAGACCAGAACATGAGGTCAAGAATCAAAGGCCCTCTCCTTCCAATACCCCTAATAGTCTATTATCCCCCCACCTTAGGCCCTTTCCAACCTTAGGGAAAGGTCCTAAGGAAGAGGAAAACAGGAAGATCTAAAGTCACAAGATTGAACATTATTATGTTAAATCAGGTCAAATTTTTGCACTGAAAGTACACAAAACTTTAAAAATATCTGCCTCAAGACATTCACCTCTACAGATGTGGTTTGTGTGCTTTTGCTTCTGCATATATACTGGTAGCATTTCTCCTGAACTTCCCTGAAATTGTCCAACTACGCCTATCACTAACACCTAACACATTGACTAATACATAATGGGTGGCCAGTCAATGCTTCCGAGTAAACTAATAAACTGATAGGTGAATGAATGAGTGAGTTAATAAGTTAATGTGGGGAAAATGATGATTAACATGTCCTTCCTAGGATTATCTCCTTCTGTGAATCTTCTCCGACTTACAGGAACGGATAAAGCATCATTTTTTTTTTCTCTAAGAAAGATTTTGGGACCATTTTTGCCATTTAAAAAAATTGTATATGTTTACTTATTTATTTTGAGAGAGAGACAGAGAGAGCAAGTGGGAGAGGGGCAGAGAGAGAGGGAGAGAGAGAATCCCAAGTTTAAGGATGCGTGTCTACTGTTTCATGGAGGCAGGATGCCGCAAATTTTACAGGTTCTGGTTCCTGCTGCTTTGGTGGGGAATGTTCCCAGAGAAGAAAAATGCATTAAAGAAAGCAAAAGAGAGAAATACAGGTGGCCTTCAGCTGTGTTGTTGGCCTCAAACCACTTTTTTTGCTTCCTCTTGCGCTAATGACTGTAATGCTTGTACAACATTAATAAGTCCTAGTGGGTGATTACTATGAAAATGCAAGCTATTATTATTAGTAACAACCTGGTATCATTATCTTATTTTTCAGCATTCATTAATGTAACCCCCCAAAAACTGATATTTGGAAAACAACTTTCCATACATCTTAAGTGCGTTAAGTTCGAGAAATTTATATATTTCAATGCGCAAGTTTTCCTTTTCTCAGCAATTCCATCTTTATTCTCTAAATTCGAAATTGGACACAATAGAAAATGCATGGTAATGTACTTGATAATATTTTCAAAATAATATTTTTGCAGAGTCAGTGATCAAAATAGATACCAATTTAGATATAAAAAGAAATAAAATTTAAAAGGTCTACATTTATATTTTAGGAAATTTCTACATTTACTATATTTATGTTTAGATTTTTACATTTTACACTTAGTATTTTTTACCCCAGAAGAAATAATGTGATCTTTCATATATTTCCCCCAAATCATCAAACAGTATATCTGCTCAACATGGTTGCATTGGTTTTGTTAATGCTTATCAATGTAACACTCCCCTTCCTGGTTTTCATTATTTCCATCTATTTTCCATTGCATTCACCTACTAAGACAAAAAAAAAAAAAAACCCTTAGGAACTATCTTTGAAACAGTAAGTTCGAATTCCTTCTCAAGCACAAATAACACACAAAAAAATCAGTGTTTTTAGGATTGGTAAATAGACTTCAATTAAGCATTGTCTTATTAATTCAGGTTTATTTTATGATTATTACCCATGTTTTAGTCAGTGGCTAGTGATTCCTTTCACTTAAGTAAACCTGAAACTTAACTTCAAATGGTCTGAAAAAAAAAATAGATCTGGCTTTCACAGATTAATTTTTGTAGTAAGAGCTACTTTACTTTTGAATAATTTGTATAGTTAATTTTGTAATGATGAATTTGGTGTAAACAAATTCTAGCTATTTTTCAGTGTGTGTTTAATGCATTCACTTTTCTTATAAATGAAGACAGCAAGCAGTATTGTAACAAATATATATAATTAAGACTCCCACAGTTTTAAGGCTTATTGGCTGTTGGGTTTTCCAAGAATTACTTATTACCAAAGCCATTCTTAACAGTATGCAAACATAATTTACTTTCTTCTTATTTTTTAATGATTATATTAGGGTGTTCACTAATACCCCTCCTTTCCGGGCCTGAAGCAAACATAAAGCGTTGATAGTAAAAAAGAAAAAGAAAAAAAGAATTATTTCCCTTCATGCACATTTTTGTGATGGTGGACAGCTAGATGCTAGGTGAGGTTGTTAGGGACAGTCAATATTGCTGCTCCGTTTCACTGATAGCTCCCAAAGCATCCCCACATATCACAAAAGAAAGTATGAAATAGTTCTCTGAGGGAATTAAAAATCTGTTCTAGACAAAAAATAAGGCTATTGATCTCTTCATAAACTCCACTGATTCCTTTAAATTTTTCTTCTGAATTTAACTGAAATAGTCCCCCTTATTTTTAAAATATCCCTGAATCCAAGAATACTTGTCAATTTACATCTTAGTCCATGTTCCTTAGCATTTTCCTTCTTTAGCCTTGAACAGCTGGTAATTTTGACCTCAACTCTACTCCATTACTGATATTTAACTAGCAGCTGTGTCTGAACTCAGCCAAAAAGTACTTTTGTATTGTTTCTTTTTTCCTCTGTGATAGGCTTCCTTTTAATGTTATATGTAATGTTATTTCAAGTGAACTTTTTTTATTATAGTTTTTTCTTCCTTTAATTTCACAATAAGATTCCTTATTTTATCTATGACATCACAGTCCTTAAGTATAGATTTTGTTGTTTTGATTTCCTTTGGAAAATAAAGAGTATGACATTGACAATGAAAAAATAACCTCTTCAGCAAGTCTTGATTTCATTAAATAAAACATATACTTTATAACCTTAAGACAAATAAAACTTAATTTTCCAACAAAATCCACATTATCGTATTCTAAACAGCAATTATTTCCACCTTTTCTTTTTTCACATTTTTATTCTCATTATTTTCTAATTATATTTTGTAACGCCAAAATCTATACTTGTTGCCCAGATTCTTCTTGAGTGTCTCCAAAACCCACCTTAAACACATTATGTGAATATATTTATTATAATAAACTTATGAAAACTTAAGTAACCAGTTTATGGTAAACAAACTAACTCAGAGATTTTCACTCAATAAATTATGCAGGACCTTTTCTGCATCCTAATTTTAAATTAAAAACAGTTAAAGAAAGTATCTTACCCCAAAAGTTTTCTGGCCATGGACTCCCTAAACTTGTTGTGTTATTAGCCATAATATCCACAAGAAATAGAAGAGACAGAAAAAAAAAAAGAAAGAAAAGCCAGTATGTTCGAAAGAAGCACTTTGATTCTATGTCTTTGTGGTTCAGCAAGAGAAAAATAATTTTCACACAACCCCTCATATACTTGGGTTTGCATAAAAGGAAACAAGTGTATCATGTTTCCTGCTTTTATACTCAAATTAGCAACTGTTTTTCTTATCTCAGAACTCCACATGGTTCCTGAGACACGAAACAATTTCCTTCTCGTCATTTCCTCAGCTAAATTACCAAGTTTCTTCCTCTCTGGCTGCTTTGGGGCTGAGAGGCTCCATTTCTTCTTCTCCAGCTCCTACCGACATATATAGGAAGATTCCAAAATCTAAGCTATAGCACTTTGGGTTAAATTTCTATAGGATAGAGAAAGAGACTACTTTCCAACATTTCACAATTAGATTTATTCAGCAAATTGGGGGAGGGGGGTTCTCCAATTTCCAATTTCCAATTGGAAATTCATACTCCATTCAAGTACAATTAATTTTATCTAATACCCTTTTTTATAAATCTCAGTTATTTATTAAAATTCGTAACCTGTCTCTTTCTCCATTTGGCATATTAATTTTGAAAAGTTATTTGCTTCCTTTCATAAATAGCTACCTAAAATGCAACTTATATTTAATTTGTATGACTCTTGAATCGGTACTTAAGTATGAATAGGATGATTTCCACAAAGGAGCCTGTTTAAAGCCAAGTAAGAGAAACATAAATGCAAACACGGAATTACAGCAGAAAGATAAGCGCTATAACGAAGAGTACAATGATCACAGTAGCTGTTTTCATGGAGATGTCTAAGAACTCTGTGGGAAAGTATGAACATAATTTTACCAAGAGGAGAGAGTAAGAAGGCAGAAAGGATGATATAAACAGAGAAGAATCATCACAATTCACACAGGGGATATCGTGGGTGTGACTATAGGAAAGAATTACATGAAAATTTTCAGGAGATGTAGATAAGTTAAAATTTTAAGAGTCTTTATTAGTCTTAGCTTTATTCGCTTATTATTATTTTAATTATTATTATTATTTTTGAGAGAGAGAGAGGGCGCAAGTGAGTGAGGGGGCAGAGAGAGAGGAGAAGCAGGGCTCCTGTTCACCCAGTGTGGGGCTCCAGCTCATGAACCATGGGAGCCTACGCCCTATGCTTAATGACTGAGCCACCCAAGCACCCTTAGCTTTGTTAGTTTAGACCCGTTCCTCTAGCACTGGGGAACCTTTGGAAGTCAAAGTCAAAGTGCCAGAATGCACTTAACTGCCCTAAACCCCGTTCAGACCTGGTTTCCTCAATCTTTGATTAAATCAGCCATTAACTCTTGCATTCACCCTAATTGTCATTAGACTGTGATTCTTAATGGAGCAGTACTCATCTTTCCAAGGTTTGTCATAGATTTCTGAATAGTTCTAGGAACATCTGGGGAAAAAATAACATTAAGTTTACTCCATATTAATTGTTGCTGCTTCTGCTTATTTTCTTAATTTTGATAGATTTACATTAAGTATAAGTTTACTGGAAGTTAGAATATAGACACTCTAAAGGAGAATAATAGAATGCCATAGAAAATTTAGAGATTTCACTGAGCAAATGTGAAGACTCATCTCTATAATATTCTTGCTATGCTTTATTCCCATATAAGTTATTATTATTGAGTAAATAAAATATACATTTTGGCTGAAGAAAAGAGAAAGGACTCACATTTTAATAGTTACCTTTACTTTTCGATATTTTTTGGCAACATTTAAAAATAGAAAATTAAAAGACCATCTGATATTGGAAAATCTATAATACAGTGAAAGTACACTAAAATACTTCTAAATTCTTATAAAAACAGAGTGGGATTCTTCCATTATTATATGTATTTTTATTTTTTTTTAATTTTTTTTCAACGTTTATTTATTTTTTGGGGGGACAGAGAGAGACAGAGCATGAACGGGGGAGGGGCAGAGAGAGGGAGACACAAAATCGGAAACAGGCTCCAGGCTCCGAGCCATCAGCCCAGAGCCTGACGCGGGGCTCGAACTCCCGGACCACGAGATCGTGACCTGACTGAAGTCGGACGCTTAACCGACTGCGCCACCCAGGCGCCCCAATATATGTATTTTTAAATACACATTTTGTGTTAATATGGCCTGTCTGACTCAATAAATATTAATTTCAAAAATGGATATTTTATTTAATTTTTTTTTAAAAAAATGGATAAATTTTTATAAAGAGTCACATGGAGCACATTTGCCCTAAAACAACAAATCCAGTGAGTGGAACAGATGAGTTGGGGGTTGTTGAAACTGCCTTCTGTGTAAGACGCGGAGCTCGCTCCATTTCGGGGCAGGGATGTAGTCTGAGACTTCCTTTCATTGTTTCATGTTTAATCACCTAGATTTTTTCCTCCTAAGTTTTCACTTTTGCAGATGGTCAGAACCCGGTCAAAACTCTGAAGAAAACTTGATTTCTAGCAGTTTATGACCTAAGCCTATATATATATATTTTTTTCTGTTAACAGCTTATTGGTAGCATGAGTTCTTATCTGTGCATGTAATTTGCTTGGTAAGGATTTGTACTTTTCCTTGGCAGAGTTCCATATAAGTGAGTGTCTATGTCTATGGGATTTTTGAGTCCCGTGACTTGTAATGCCAAAACAGGAAGTTGATTTTTGTCTTTACAACGTTAGGTCTGCTTTTCTACTGTTCATTATTTCACAAGTTGGGTCTGTAGATCTATCTGCATTCTCCAGGAGTCATAGAATACACTGGAAGTTTGTTCTTCGGTAAGCTAGGCATGGGACTTCCCCCATTCAGGTCTGCTCAGGTCACCTCCTTATCAGGCATTCATTAGCCACCTTGCTTCTTTTGCTTCAAACGTCCCCACTCTAACCACTGTCTCCCGCATCCTCATTTCCTTCAGAACACTTATCACTCCCTGATTCTCTGCTATACATTCTTTTGCTTTTTTTTTTTTTTTTTGGTCTCTTCCAGCAGAAGTTGAGTTCCATGGGAACAGGAACTTTATTGATTTGCTCATCTCTGTTTCTCCTGTGGCTAATAGAGTGTTCTTAATAACAGTTATTGATGTTACTAAATAACACAACACGCTCTTAATAATAGGCTCTTAATAAATATTTATCCAATAAAGGAAAGAATTCCAAGGAATCTGAAGATGAAAGTATTTTAGACATTCCCAGTCAGGTTAATAAAAAATGTCATTTGCACTTAAAAGCAAAAGTTAACAACCTCTATTAATAGGCATTTCAATGTTTTAAAAATTTGACATGCAACTTGATACAGAATCAAATGACACAAAGGACATTGTCACACTTAAGAGAAGATATTGTATTTGACTTTAAACTTTCGTTTTTAGCTTCATCTTTTAAAATAATGCTGTGTTTTGTCTTCCCTGTATTAAATTGATCCAAACAATTTTGTCAAATGGAGAAAAGTGTCAGAACATACAAGAACTACCCACAAAAAATGAATATTTAAATCTAGTTGAAAAACATATCAGGTATTTAAAAAGTCACTTGGAGGATAAGTTAAAACGTAAACATGCTATTTTAACATATCTATGCCTTTTTTATTTCTTGTTTACATGGAATGAAAGTTGGTCTTCTTTCTCCTTCTCCTTAAACTCATTTCTTCTTGGAGGGTGATGACAAAACAGAGAAAGACAAAGTAGTAGAGGTCAGGTCAGGCGTGTGAACATCTCACTGCTGGGGCTTAGGGTTTTATAAACCGCAGGATAAATAAAGATGATTTTCTGGGACTGGGGGAGGCGGGTATTGTTTTCTAAGTAGATATGTCTTCCTGAATGTCTGAGTGATGCTACGGTTGGCGATAATGGGAGAGAGATGGGGAGCTGACAGACATGAACAGTGAGAAGCTGGAGCCACAGGGTGGGAGCCTGGAGTTGATGTCCAGGTTACGATGCTGTCAGCCCCTTGCTGATCAATACAATACAAACCAGAGAAGAAAAAGGAATTGTCTTGTAAAAGATTTCCTCACCTTGCCTCCACTCAGGGAAATGGGAGGAGAAAACTAAGCACCTCTGAGAATTCCTCATGAAAATCCTGTGCTGAGGATCAGAAAACATCACACTGGAAATTTACATTATTTAGGTGTATTAGCAGTAACCTACATGCTTAGAGAAGCAAACTTGCTAAAGGAACAGGCTTTAAACCAAGAATGCCCAGAGATAGTTGTAAGAAACAAGGGCTTACAAAACATAAGGAGACAAACATCAAAAAGCCCATATCCACAAAGATGACCACACCCTGGTCCCTGATGGAATGTTACCTCATGTGGCAATGTAAGTAAGGGAGATTATCTTGAATTAACTGAGTGGGCCCGATGCAGTCACATAAGATCTTAAAACCAACTTGTTCTGCCCAGAGTCAGAGAAATGTGGTGGAAGAGACACAACATGAGAGATGCAACCAAGACTAAGTCAGAGAGACCCCAGTTTGAGCAAGATTAACATGCCTTTGTTGCCTCTGAGATGTGGGGACCATGTCCGAGGACCAGTGGAGGCTTCTAGAAGCCAAGGATAGCCCTTGGCCAGCTGAAAGCCAGCAAGGAAATGGGGAACTCAGTCCTATGCAACTGCAAGGAACTGAATTTAGCAGCCAATGACCTGTATGAGCTCAGAGAGGGTTCTCCCCCAGAGCCTCAAGCAAGGGAAGCAGCCCTGCTAAGGTTTTGGTTTCAGTTGGATGAGGTCTGGGACAGAGAAATCAGCTAAACCACACGGTGGCTGGACTTCCAGCCCACAGAAGTAGATTATTTCCAAAGGAATGAACTCCTCTGAAAGGTGACCTGTAATGGTAACAGTGGAAACCAGGAGAAAATGAAATAATATCTTCAATGTGCTGAGATAAAAACATCACCTGTCTACTTAGGCATCTGAGTATTAATGAACCTATCCTTTATTCATTTATGTTTTCAAGTTTAATTATTTATTTTGAGAGGGAGAGCACGTGCACCAGAGAGTGTGTGCACGGGGGAAGGGCAGATAGAAAATTCCAAGCAGGCTCCACATTCTCAGTATGAACTCATGAACCATGAGAGCATGACCTGAGCCGAGATCAGGAGTCAGACACTTAACCGACTGAGCCACCCAGGTGCCCCATTTAATGAGTCTATGTTTTAAAGATAAAAGTGAAATATACTTTTAGGAAAATAAAAATTGAACGATTTTGTTATCCTAAGTTAATTACTATAGAATTTTGTTCAGAAAGAAGGAAAATTATTCTTGATAGAAAATTTGATGAAACCCCTACACCCTGATAAATATGCAAATAAATCCAAATGTTTATGAGAATTATAGTAATAAATTCTAAATTGTTAGAGTAAAAAAAATCAAAACAGGACTAAAAGCCTATAGGAGAATACAGATTATAAGTAAAAGGTTCAAAAGAGCAAAAGCATTCAAGTGTCTTAATTCTTCACTGATAGGATAAAGATATTGATGATGAATTATAGTCTGAAGAAAATAATGGAACTTCCTTAACCTGAAATATAGTATGCATTAAAAGCATTCAGCATTGGGGCGCCTGGGTGGCTCAGTCGGTAAAGCGTCCAACTTCAGCTCAGGTCAAGATCTCCCAGTCCGTGGGTTCGAGCCCCGTGTCGGGCTCTGGGCTGATGGTTCAGAGCCTGGAGCCTGCTTCTGATTCTGTGTCTCCCTCTCTCTCTGCCCCTCCCCCGTTCATGCCCTGTCTCTCTCTGTCTCAAAAATAAATAAACGTTAAAAAAAAATTTTAAAGCATTCAGCAAATATCATAATCATCAAAGAAATATTAAATATTCCCTTTGTAATTTTTTGTAAATATTTCCTCTAGAAACAAGACAAATTTGACCACCATGACTTTTTCTAGTCAACATCAGACTGAACAATCTTGGTAGTACAATAATAAAAATAAATAAGTATACAATATAAAAGGATTAGAAAGATAAAAATAAAAGGATAATCTGTTGTAGATTATATGATTGTCTACATTACCACAAAATAAAATGTATAAAAGAAAGAAGTCATTATTAGCAACAAAATAAACAAGAAAAATACAGCAAAAATGTGCAAGATTTATACGGAAAATGATTATATGTTGTTGAAGGACATGAAAGAAAACTTATTTTTTAATATTTTTTTGTTTTGAGACAGAGGGAGAGAGCAAGGGAGCATGAACAGTGGAGGGGCAGAGAGAGAGAATTCTAAGCAGGCTCTGGCTCTGTGCTGTCAGTCCAGAGCCCGATGCAGGGCTTGATCCCATGAACCATGAGATCATGACCTGAGCCGAAATCAAAAGTCAGTTGGTCAACTGACTGAGCCACCAGGCGCCCCCATGAAAGAACACTTTGTATAATATGTTCATAGATGGGAACATTCAGTACTGAATAGATATTAGTTCTCCTCAACCTACAAATTTCTTCTAATTCCTAAAAAAAAAAAAAAAAAATTACCATCTTTCTTCAAGAAATTTGGCAAGTTGATTCTAAAATATATACGGAGGATCAAAGGGCCCAAAATGTCCAAGGCACTTAAGAAAGAAAGCTAGGTTAGGGGACTTATAGATATCGTGACTTATTATACTGCTATGGTATTCAGTACAGTGTGGTTTTGATTCAGGGGTAGAGGAGCAGATCAGAGATGCAGAACAGAGAACCCAGATACACACCCGACCAACAATTGGTAGAACCTAAATCTGTGTAGAAAGATGATCTGTTCAAAAACCACATGGTTGTACAACTGAGTATCCAAGGCGGGGGGTGAGGGGGGTGGGGGTGGGGGGGAAATGGATTCGTAATTTGTGCCATACAAAAACAAGAGTTCCAGATAGGTACCTTTAGAAATCAAAATAAGGAAGAAGCTGATAACGAAAACACACCAAAAACACAGACCTAAAAGAAAAGATTGAATAAGCTGATGATATTAGAATGAAGAACTGGTGTCCCTCAAGGAACTTCAGAAAGAAAAGTATAATACAAGCCACAAACTGGTATAGAAATTTAATTGACTTCGTATATTGATTTTACATCCAGCAAACTTTTGTCAGGCTCTTATTATTTCTAATAACTAATCAATAGAGTCTTCGGAATTTTGCATATAGACAATTACTCCATCTGCAAATAACTATAGTTTTATTTTGATGTTTCCAAAGACACTGTAGTATATAATGAAATGTCATATGTCAGGTGCAAGATGTGATAACTCACCCTTTATTTTGGAAGCCATAGGTGACTGTGTGGGAGAATTGAGGCAATTCCTACCATAATAATTCCTACCCACTATGGCATTACATACAGGTTGCATCCTCAGAGGTCCTTGACTGTGCTTTACTTGATAGACTTTGGGCCTAAAACTAAGTCAAGTCTGGAAACTAGAGGAGGGATCATGATTTTTCAGTGACAGATATCAACCAAGAGCTTTAACTATTAAACTATAAGAAGCAATGAGAGCAGTAATTTTATAGAATAAAACACCAAAATGCCAAAAATCAGAAGTTTCCTTATATATCATAAATAACCAATGAAAATGTAGTAGAATGCAGTCATCTTCATGAAAAAAAAAACCTATAAAAGAATACACTAGGATATAATAAGAAGCATTGTACAATAGCTATCTTATCTTAAAGAAATTATAAAATTGAGTTTGTTCATTGAAGAAAAAATAAATACTGGAAATAAACATCATGCTCTTGGAATAGGAAGACCATATAATATAAAGATATCAGGTATTTCTAATATTCTATGCAATACCGAAGATTGATGTACAATATCTATTTTGAAATATCTTATTAATAAGATTTATTTTATTGGATTTGATTAGCTGGTCCTAAAATTTTCGTGGAAGTGTAAACGTGCAAGAGGTATAAATGAATATATATTTAGACAAATAAGGACTCATGTCATAGATATATATCCATAGTTCACTGCAGCATAGGTGATGATCACAAAATGCAATATTTTTGTGGAAAAACTTTGAATTAGCAAAAAAGTTGGTAACAGCCTAAAAGTCCTTAATAAGATCAATTAAACATTTTCATACTATGGACTACTATGCATTTACTTACCAAATTTAGATAAATGTATGTGAAATGAAATAAAACAATCTGTAAGAGATATAATTAGAGAAAAAAATCAAGCTGCAAAACAAGGGTAGTAATATTTCATTTTGGTTAACAAAACAGGGCTAGATATAAATACGTATAATATATATGTAATTTACCTGAAATGCATAGAAGAAAGAATCACATGTTGGCAATGGTTAAGCTTTGGAGAGAAATGGATACAGAGCAGGACATAAACAGGACTTTTACTTTGCTCTATATTTAACATTTTTACAAATAGATTTTAATGTGCGGATTGCATAATTATCTTCAAAGGGAAACTGTGATGCACTAGTTAAGAAGGTTTAATTGCTTGCTGTCTCTCCAATAAATATTCTCTTCTTACCTCAGAAAAAGAATTTTTAACTCTCACCTAGTGACCCCACTAAATCCTACTAACCAGGTGTGTGCAGGCAGTTAAGGGCTGACCAATTAGATGGGAACGGAAGTGAAAAGGGCCGCTTCCGGCCCCTGCCTTAGAGTCAGGTATAAATGTCATCTCTCTCTCTCTCCATTTTCCTTTCTTCTTGCTGGAAAGCAGATGATGTGCAAGTTGCTGGAGCAGCCACCTTGGATCAGGAGATGAAAACCACAATCAAGAATGGTAGAACCAGGGGCTGGGCCTCCAATTCAGCTCAGTTCATGATCCTGGGGTTTGTGAGTTCGAGCCCCACATGGGGCATGTTGCTGTCAGCTCCCAGCCCACTTTGGACCCTCTGTCTCCCTCTCCCTCTGCCCCTCTCCTGCTTGTGCTATCAAAAAAATAAATAAATAAACTTTTTAAAAATACTAAAACCAAAAAAAAGCTTGCCGTTTGTGACATGGATGCATCTTGAGGGCCTTATGCTAACTGAAATAAGTCAAACAGAGGAAGACAAATTCTGCATGATCTCATTTATATGTGGAAAGAAAGAAAGAAAGAAAGAAAGAAAGAAAGAAAGAAAGAGGGAGGGAGGGAGGGAGGGAGGAAGGGAGGAAAGAAAGAAAGAAAGAAAGAAAGAAAGAAAGAAAGAAAGAAAGAAAGAAACCAAGCTCTAGATACAGAGAACAGATTGGTTGTTAAAGTCATGGGGATATAATATATAGTATGGTGACTATAGCTAGTAATACCATATTGCTTATTTGAAAGTTGCTAAGAAAGATTTTAAAAGTTTGCATCACACACACACAAATTTGTAACTATGCATGGTGACAGATGTTAGCTAGACTTATTGTGGTGATCATTCTGCAATATGTACAAATACTGAATCATTATTTTGTACACTTGACACTAATATGAAGTTATGTGTCAATTATATCTCAATTAAAAAAAAAAAAAGAATGGTAGAGTCCCCAAAAAGGACCTGAGTCCCTGATAATTGTAGCTACCATAAATCGCCTACTAGCATTTTTCCTTTGCAATGTACTCAAATCTATGTATGCCTGTCACATTCAGAACCAACCCAAATGTGCCTGAACAATTCAGTACTTGCAGAAGTCGGTAACGTTTTGCTGATTTTATGTCACTCATGAGAATAATTCCCTTTGGTTGATACAACTATAGTTTAATTTTTTTTTTTCAACGTTTTATTTATTTTTGGGACAGAGAGAGACAGAGCATGAACGGGGGAGGGGCAGAGAGAGAGGGAGACACAGAATCGGAAACAGGCTCCAGGTTCTGAGCCATCAGCCCAGAGCCCGACGCGGGGCTCGAACCCACGGACCGCGAGATCGTGACCTGGCTGAAGTCGAACGCTTAACCGACTGCACCACCCAGGCGCCCTAATCATAATTTTAAAAACCATGTATATGGCTGATGGTCATACATTTGCAAATTTCATTTTGTGCTTTTTACATTCCTACAAATATATATTATGTTCCTAGTCTTTTTTGTCTTGCACATTTCTCTTAAAATACATATTTCAGATCCACTTGTATTACAAATGATTTTTCCTACCACTTTTTTCACATATTGCCTTTTTCTTGACTCAGCTGCAGCTCTATAAAACCATTTCTCATCTATTTCTGAATTCCACTGCAATTTTAGTCAAGTGTAAAATTCTATAATTTATTATTTTCTAAATGCCTCCTGATATTTAGTTTTTTCCCTTTGATCATGATGCATGGTATTTACGTCCCTCATATTTTAAAATCTTATACCAACTCTGTGGACAAAACATAGGTACTTAATAACTGTTACATTTACCTAGAGTACTCAATGACCAATATATGACTTATTAATTAACTATTTTAATCATTAGATGTCAGTTAACCTAGTAAAATCAATATTAGTATTTTACTATTATGCATTATCATAGACATAACAATATATTTCATGCATATTTAATAATGCATGATAAATGTTGATGATTTTTATGTGTATTGATTATTTCCTTATTGACTATTTGAAGGCTTCTGAACGAGATATTAAAGCAAACTGTGAAAATGTCTTGAGTTGATAATAAACTCATCAAATATAATTTTATTTCATAATTTACTATATATGCTCATACTTCCATAAATGGAATCTATCAGCTAAGAATTGCTAATTTTTTAAAATTTTTTTATCTAAAAAAAATTTCTTTTAATGTTTTTTTTTGAAAAAGAGACAGAGCATGAGTAGAGAGGAGCAGAGAGAGAAGGAGAACAGAATTGAAAGCAGACTCCAGGCTCTGAGCTGTCAGCACAAAGCCCGATGTGGGACTCAAGCTCAGGGACCCTGAGATCATGACGTGAACCGATGTCGGACATTAAACTGAGCCATCCAGGCGCCCTGAAGAATTGCTTGTCTGACTTGTTTATATGACCTGTTTCTCTAGGTAATTGCACACTTGTCACAGAGTAAGAACCAATAAAATAATGGTTGGCCTGATCATTATAGGAATGTCCTTGTATTTTATTGCTTTTTGAGGGGGGAGGGGAAGGTATGGAGTCCTTAGGTACAGAGGATTGTGTTGGCCATACTCTTCCATTTCAACACTGTTTCATCATCTGTCTGTGCCTCCTAACTTTTGTGTTTATTTGCACTTCTGTTATTTGTTATTTATTTTATTTATTTACTCCTGTCATACTCCTTCACCACTCTCCTATTTCCCTCCCCCTGATGACAACTGTTCCAGTGTGTTACCCAGCCATCATTTATTTAGACGTGTCCTGGTAAAACACACAGTATTTAAATACATATATTTTTAATAAAAAGGGTTCTGCTGTAGACCTCATTCTATTTCTTTTGTTTTCACATATAACACATTTTTTAAGTACTATCCATTTTGCTGTGTGAACATCTGGTCTGTTGTCAGCAGTATATGCATTATAGTGCTATGTGGGGAGTTACCCCTTTTTACTTATTCATAAGAAACACATTTTAAAGGTTTCTCTCATAGACACACACTAGGTCACATTTACAGTCATTTGTTTTTTGATTAGTATTATTATTATTACTTTAATTAATTAATTAATTATTTTGAAAGAGACAGAGACAACATGAGAGGGGGAGGGGCAGAGAGAGAGAGAGAGAGAGAGAGAGAGAGAATCCCAAGCAGGCTCCTCACTATCAATGCAGAACCCAATGCGGGGCTTGAACCCACGAACCTCCAAATTATGACTTGAGCTGAAACAAAAAGTTGGACACTTACAACTGACTGAGCTACCCAGGTGCCCCTAATTACTTACTATTTTGAATTGAATTTTATTAAGTCCAAGTTCCTAGAACCTAAATGTGTTTCTGTTATTTTCTTAATTGGGTTGCATTCATAGTTGTTTATTTCCTCATGTATATGTTAATTTTGTGTGTGTGAGTTTATATTTGGCAGAAGATAATCTATGGGAATCTTGAGAGGTAGGATTAAGGGTGCTTTCTTCTAGAACATATTTGGGATTTTTTTGTTTGTTTGTTTTGGTAGTTTTGTTTGTTTTGCTGGTCAGTGGGGACACTTTCAGTCTGGGACCACTAGAATTATCATAGTGTGAGGTTTCCCTTGAGGTACTATACATTTCAATCCCATACATACATGAGGGCAGTCAGTGATTACAAATGCTCCAAAGAAACAACTATGTCTCTTGAAATGTGAGAGTTTTGGCAAGGCAGACATTTTTTCCTCTTAACTCTCTTTGCCCAAGGGCAGATTTCTTTTATATCTAATGCTTTCACTAAAATGTAATCCTTTTAAGAATTGTAGTTTTTTTTTTTTTTTCAACGTTTATTTATTTTTGGGACAGAGAGAGACAGAGCATGAACGGGCAAGGGGCAGAGAGAGAGGGAGACACAGAATCGGAAACAGGCTCCAGGCTCTGAGCCATCAGCCCAGAGCCCAACACGGGGCTCGAACTCACGGACCGCAAGATCGTGACCTGGCTGAAGTCGGACGCTTAACCGACTGCGCCACCCAGGCGCCCCAAGAATTGTAGTTTTAAGCAAAGGTTTCAGGCTTATCTCCTCCTGCAAAGTGGGCCCTAGGCCTAGTTTTCTTTTCTCTCTCCTCAGATTCCAAATCCCAAACTGGGAATTCCTGGTTTCAGCATCCGTTCCCAGACAACCCTGACTTTAGAGTTTTGCCTCCTTCTCCAGTCACAACTCCATGATGTTGGTCATGTTTGTGGTTGCTGCTTATTTTTGTTTTTGCCTTTGGACATGGCTCTTACTTTCCAGAGAGCTCGGAGACTCATTTAAAAATATTGATTTTATTTTTATCCTAAGAGAAATGTCTATTGATTTGGAGAAGTAAGGGAGTGCAAACAGTGTGTGTGAGGAGAGATGAACATAATTTCACTTCAAAAAACTTCTTTGTAGAATGGAAAACAGATTGAGGGGGGAAGCTGAGAAAAATAGGTAAATGAAGAGGCTATCTCACTAATCTGGGAAGAGTATTATGGTAGCTTATTCTAAAGTACTGGAAATAGGGCTGGAAAAAGCACTAAATTCAAAAGCTGTTGGGAGATAAAAATGGAAAATTGGGTGGGGTTAAACAGGTTTCCTGGCACATGTAAGTGACAGGGAAACAGGAATGAAGGTAGATTAGTGGGAAGGATCAGGGTTCAATTCTGGGTAAATTGACTTTGAGATGTCTCTGAGATATTCAAGTAGAGATTTCAGTTAGGCAACTGGGTACAGGGCCTGGGTTTCTGAAGAGAAGTTGGTGGTGGACATAATCACGTATGAGCCTTTTTCGTTTCGTGTTTCCGTTGGTCATTGAAGGGATGGATGTTGATGAGTTCATCTTTTGAAGCATACAGAGGGAAAAAAGATGAGATTAGGATCAAAATTTAAGAAGCTTTAGTATTTAACACCTAGGTAAATGAAGATGAGGCTAAAAGGGAGGATAAAATTGGTGGCAAAAGAGAGAAAACCAGAAGGGTATACTGTTCTGAAAGCTAAGAAGAAAGTGTATTTTCAAAAGAAAGGGATCTCAGTATAGTAAGAGTGTTATTTCTGTCTAAATTGAGGTGTAAGTTTACCAAAGGTTTTTGGTAAACAACCTTTGGTTTGCTTGAGAGAGAGAGGGAGAGAGAGAAACAGCATGTGCATGCAAGCAGAGAAGAGGAGCAGAGGAAGAAAGAGAAAGAATCTCAAGTAGCCTCCGAGCTCAGTATAGAGCCTGACATGGGGCTCATCCCACGACCCTGGGATCATGACCTGAGCCAAAACCAGGAGTCAGATGCCCAACCTGATGAGGTTCTTGAGCAAATACCTAAGAAAGAATTCTTGAGACATCTTTGGTGCAAAAAGGTGATTTTATTAAAGCACAAGGACAGAACCCGTGGACACAAAGAGCTGAACTGGGGTTGTGAGGAGTGACTGATTATACATTTTTAAGTGATGGAGGGAGGAGGATAGAGATAAAGTAAGTTTCTAAGGAATTTGGAAGCAAGGCTTTCAGGACCTTGAAGGACTAGTTGCTGCTAAGATAAGGTTACTTTAATCTTTAATAAAACAAAACATTAAGGCAGTAAGGCAGCCGTGAGTTCCTTGAGGAAGGTCACATTCTGCATGTTTTAAATGTCTATCAGTGGACTGCAGGCTGTAAGGAGATTTAATTTCAGCTACATTTTTCTTGCCTTTGTTTCCTTCATCAAACTGTGCCACCGAGGCACCCACGAGCCTACATTTGTGACAAAATTGCAAAGAAATAAGCACACACACACACACCCCTGAATGCATGTAAAACTGGAGAAATCTACATAAAATCAATGGATGTATCAATGTCATTATCCTGGTTGTGATGCTGTATTATAGTTTTGCCAGATGTTCCACTGGAAAATACCAGATAAAGTGTACAGGAGATTCGTCTAAGGGAATGAAGAGGAAAGAAGACACAGAAGGAAGTCTCTAGGAATGGAGTCTCTCTGCCTCGACAAACTTCAGAGACTACTGGAACATGAAAACGCCTAGTTTGCATAAACGTACAAGAGAAGTGGGAATGACAACACGGGGAGATTAATGATAAGTAAGTACATGTGCAGCACACTGCCCACTTTGCCCCGTAAGGGTTAAATTGTAGTGTAGGGCTAACCTGTAGCCTTAAGAAATATCAGCTAGGTTTTAACACTGTAGATTAAGAGATAACAGCCTTGTCCTATCAATCAAGGGAACAAAAGTTCAAGGAAAATCAACTGGATTAGTTGATTGGATTGGGGCAAGGGCATGTCTGAACTGTTTCCACCCCCATCTGGGAACTATTTCTTTGTTCTGTTCCCAGGTGATGTAGTCAGCTCTAAAAACTCTGTACCCCGGCTGTTCGAGACCGCACTCTGGTCAAGAGTGTCGGTCGTGATTGGTTGGCCTTGCCTCTCATTGCAATAAACTTTGCTGTGACTGTCACTGGTGCCCGTAGCATTCTGTTTCAGGAGTTGTGTGGATGCAAGATAACCACTTCCTGTTTGGTGCTGCCCCATTGGAATTGTTTTCGGCTCAAATAAACTCTTACAATTTTTAATTCTTTGTATTTTAGAGAGAGAGAGAAAATAAGTGTGAGCGGGAGGGAAAGGGGCGGAGGGAGAGAGAGAATTCCAAGCAGGCTCTACGCTGTCAGCACAGAGCCTACATGGGGCTCGATCCCATGATCCTGAGATCCTGACCTGAACTGAAATCAAGAGTCAGCCATTTAACCGACTGAGCTACCCAAGCACCCTTAAACTCTTACGCTTTAAAAAAATTTTTTTAATGTTTATTTTGGGGACACAGAGAGACAGAGTGGGGGAGGGGCAGAGAGAGGGGGAGACACAGAATCTGAGGCAGGCTCCAGGCTCTGAGCGGTGGCACAAAGCCTCACGTGGGGCCTGAACTCACAAAGCGCAGGGTCATGACCTGGGCCGAAGTAAGACACTCAACTGACTGAGCCATCCACGAGCCCCAAACACTTGTACTTTTTAATATGCCTTAGTTTGTGTGTGTATGAGGGTTTTGTTTTGGGGTTTGTTGTTTTTAGCAAATTTAAGAAGGAAAGAGCAAATGTCAAGGAGGGCTGAAGATTGGGGGGGGGGGCGGTGAGGTGTGGTGCATTAGTGATAAAGGCACTGCACACTGGAGACTTTTCTTCTCAGCAAATCACCTCCCGCTCTGTCTGCCCTCCTGCCCTCATGCAGGTTTTCACCTGGCCGCAAAGCACTCCATAGTCTCAGGTTCCACTGGGACGCAGTCAGAACATCACCTTCTGGTCTTGTCTGCCGTGACAGCAAGGCAATTGTTAACAATTAGAACCAGGAAGCTCTTTTCTGCTCTCAAATAATTGGAGCATTGAAAATGACTACAAAAGTCAGGAGGAAAGCATTCTTCTCTGACTTTCCCCTTCCAAAATCTCCTCCTCTCAGGCCCCAGGCCCTGGACCAGACTTTCTTATCAACATTCAGGCACTAAAAATGTCGTTTTGTGACCTTGACCAACTCTTTTAACTACATTGATCTTTTTTCCTCGCCTTTATAATGCAGCTCAAGGACTTAACCTGAAGCCAGTGTACCGTTTGCCTTCAAAGCTTATTTTACATGATAATCAGTTGTCCAGTGCTGAAAAGATCTTACAAGATAACACTCCTGTGGGAAACAGGAGAGCTCATTTTTATCTTTCCAATCATTTCTAATTTGATAGATAAGAAATTGTATTCCCTCTTAAATATAACAGTTTGGTTGTAATTAGAATTTGCATTCTTTCCACAATATGTTTTCCAATAACCGATACTTTTTTTTATTAATTTCCTGATTATATTCCTATCCCCCTTACTGAGCAAGTTCCTTCATGTTCCTCTGTGTGCCTTGCCCATCAGGCACTGCGGGCATTCTACCCCCTTGGTTGCTTGCCTGTTGATTTCCTTCTTCCGTTCCTCCCACACCTTCCTATCTTTCTCTCTCTGAACTTATTTATTATTTTTTTTAATGTAGTGAGACGATAATACCCCCACAGAGCTGAGAAGTTGTTTTTTTAACTTTATTTATTTGTTTTGAGAGAGAGAGAGAGGAACACAGAGAGAGAACCCCAAGCAGGAGCTGCAGTGTCAGCACAGAGCCCAGTGTGAGGCTCGAACTAATGAACAGAACTGTGACATCAGGACCTGAGCCAAAAACAAAAGTCAGGTGCTTAACTGACTGAGCCACCCAGGTGCCCCAGTTGAGAAGTGATGTAATGAATGGACTCCTGTAAAGTATTTAGATCCTGAGATCAATATATGGTAACTATCATTATGCCTGACCTATTATTAATGTCTTATATATAACAACTTGGACTAGAAAATCTCTAAGAGGTGTTCCAGCTATTATTTTAATCTAATTTAATGGTGATTATTTCATAATTTTAATGAGTTCTTACATTATAATGAGCTCTCATTTTTTTTTTTAATGGCAGGTTATTAACCTGAGAAGATAATGTAATAACGTTAAAATGATGCAGTGGTGGTGGGCTTCCACAAGGACGAAACTGGTTTTATTAAGTCCCAAATACTCATTTTAGTAGAAACTGTGGTTATATAAAGTAACTTCAAAATTAAATGACTAAAAGAAACAGAAAAGACAAACAGCAAAACAAAGGTAGAAAATATTTTTCAGTGAATATTAAATCTTGGATATATTTATTGTCATTGTGACAGTGGCATGCTTTTATAATTTTGAATAATTTAAAATAAATTTTACCTTGAAGAAATATACCTAACCAATAAAAGGAGAAAGATAGTCTGTACTCTCCTATAGGTGGAAAAAAAAAAAAATCTTATCACACCTACCGGTCTTTGTGGCATTCATGACTCATGGCAGGCTATGGCTAAGCATTCAAATACATTGTCCAGATAGAAAATATTCTCAGTAGTATTCTCTACCCAATGTACTTGTTGGTTACAAATAAAATGTTGTCTAAGAATAAAAGAAAACAAAACAAACAAAAACAAAAACAAATAAAATGCTAAGATTGAGAATGGTGTTATTATATTAAGAGAAATATAATGCTGTAAACAACTAATTTTTTTTCTCCAACTTTTTCTTCCATCAGCCTCTTTCCCTGTCTCTTAAGGTCATTAAAAATTTGAAAACAAAAAGCAAGCTAGCACTGTAGTGGTTGTTTTTAAGTTTTATTAAAGGCTCATTTCCTCTTACTTGGTTCACACCCTAAGAGAAGAATTCCTTGGGAGGAGACAGTTGAGCAATGTCCTTGAAAATCTTTGTATAATCAGTAGAATTGTATTCCCCTAGGAGTGATTCTTTTCTTTTCTTTTCTTTTCTTTTTTTTATCATGCACAGTTTACTTTAGCGGATAACAAATGCCCATACAGCCAAAGTTATCAATGTCCAAATACTTTTATCTTGTAATTGAAATTGTTTTATACACTCTAAAGTACAAAGGTTTGCTTCATACAACTGTTTTGTTATTATCGTAACCTGAATTTGCCCTTATCAAAATAATTTTATGTTTATATACATAGGCAATAGATATACTCCTCAAAAAATAATTATAATATCTTTTTAATACAACATGTGAGTTCATTACTTAAAGAAACCTCTAGAGGAGTATTTTTGGTAAAGTCATGATTCATTTTATACTATAAAAAATCAAGCAATGAGTCGTATTTTAGAAACAAGGTAGATATCTATTACATGAGTTCATATTATATATTTACAAATTTTTAAGTTTTTATTTATTTTAAACCTATTTAATTGTATGTTTTAGCTTGTTAAACAAATATATTTTATGAATAATATCTTTTTAAAAGATACATGCATACATGAGGGGTGCCTGTGTGGCTCAGGCAACTGAGCGTCCGACTTTGACTCAGGCCATGATTTCACAGCTCGTGGGTTCAAGACCCACATCAGGCTCTGTGCTGGCAGAACCTGATTCTGTGTCTCCCTCTCTCTCTCTGCCCCTCCCCTGCTCATGCTCTGTCTCTCTCTGTCTGTCTCTCAAAAATAAATAAACATTAAAACATATTTTTAAAAAAAGCATACATGAAAAGCAGCTTATCCCAAATTCATTTTAAGTTTTTAAAAATGTTTTGCTACATAAATTATATGACACAGAGATGATACCCTATAATGTAGAGGATATAGCCTCAGCTTTTTTGCACCATAATCACTGAATGCATGAGAATAGAGCATACATACAAGAAATGAAGTTGTGCCACATTGAAAAGAAACTGTGAATTAGAGGTGTTAAAGGAAAACCTTTACATTACACATTAAAGTTAATTAAGTCCTAATTAAGAAGAAAAGTGTTAAGTTTTTAACATTCATTGAAAAGAAGCTAAGCAAGAGCAAAGATGTGTGATACCATGTTTTTATTAGAAATTAACATTTAAGAGTAGTATCCCGTAACACCCGTTACCAAAATTATAATCAAGGATGCAAATTACTTTTTTTGCCTTTCTCACATGATTTCAAAGTGGCCAAACAGAACAGAGGATCTAAAAGTGGGCAAAGGATGCTGAAACACTGGTACAATAGGAAACAACTGCAAGAAAGTTTGTATATTCTATAGTCACTCTTTTCAAAATGGTAGCCAGTTTTGGCCATTTAAAATTAACTAAGGTAACATTACATTATAAGTTGAATTTGTCGGTCACACCAGCCACATTTCATGTGTTCAATACCAACATGGAGGCTAAGGGCTGCCATATTGGGCACCAAAGGTACAATTTCCATCACCACGGAAAGTTTTATTGGATAGTAGTGTCCTATAGTTGCCAGATTTGAAAAAGGCAGCCATGAAAATGTGGATTATTTTCAAATAGCCCCAGGGCTATTCAGATTTTATAAAGTAGTGATGACATAGTAGTGTTACGGAACTTGATCTGGAGCACCTGGCAGAAGAACCAAGTGGCATTTGGAGATCGTGGAAGGCAGAAGGTTTATTTCTGGCGGGCTCAGAGGAGATCACTCTCCAGAGGTGGAGCCAGGTCTGCGCCACCAGAGCTTAGGCAGAGGGGACAATTTATAGTCTGTTACTTCCGCATTCCTAGTAATTTGGCACCTGAGGCAAGCCGGGTAGGAATGAGAACCTGGAAGGGGAGTCTTCGGGAGGGGACTGGAATTACCCTATCATGAATTTTTCCCTATCAGTAGAAATAAGCACCTATAGTATTAAAAGGTAATATAATCTTATGAGAAGAACACAAAATTTGGCCTCAGATAATTCTGGGTTCAAATATCACCTCTGGTAAATGACCTTAGACCCATTGCTTTTAGTTTCTAAGTCTTTATCTTTTTATTTCCAAAATAGGATAACATGATGCTTACTGAAAAGGCGGGCCTACGCCAGCCGACTGACTCCATCTTGTTCTGTGTCCTTCACCTTGACCACGCCTCCTCCCCTTGAGTAACCTCCCGATCACCTGCCTAACAGGACTCGGACCTTTCCCCAGCCAATCGGCTGAGGCCACAGCCATTACCTCACCAACTGCCCCTAGGCCCCAATAAAACCTTTGTCCTTCTGAAACTCGATCTCTCTCCCTGGTATCTCACCGCTGCGCTGGTGCAGGTAGGGGATTGAGCTCGAGCTAGCTCGAATAAAGGCTCTTTTGCTTTTGCATCGGACTTGGCTCCTTAGTGGTCTTTGGGGATCACGAGTTCTGGGCATAACACATCATAAGAAGTTTATAAGTATTAGAAAATTATGTATGGAAAGTGCTTCCTATAATGGCTGACACATAGTAGGTATTCAACTATGGTAGTTATTATTTTTATTAAAAAATGTTAAAAGAACAATGCAGCTGATCATACACAAAAATTATACTTGTTAGTAAAATGTGAGTTTCTTTGCTAGGAAACGTTTTTTTTTTTATAAAGCCTCAGTTAATTTCAGAAGTTTTACACCAAAAAATATTTGTGATCACAGTAATCACAGCACAGGGAGGAAATGACCGAGCCAAGACAGGAAGATACATAACCTCAAAGAAATCAGTGAGTCTGGAGGAGGATAGTGAAAGAATAAACTGGTATGAAAGGAAAAATAAGCGATGATAAAAGAAGGGTGCATATATCCAGGGGCTGAAAGGAGAAAAGCTAATCTCACATGAAGTGTCTCCCAGAAATATACCAGGAATAAGTATGAAGCATAATGACATAATCAAATAAGGAAAGAAAAGTCACTTCTCACACGACTGTGAGGAAACAGTTTTTCCATAAAACTATTTGTCCTGTGCCAGAGAAGCAAATGTGTGTCAACGATTCAACAGAAAAAAAGGTGGCAAAACTGCTAAAGAACATCTACTCCTGGGGTGCGTTATAACTTTAAACAAGTCGCTCAAAATTGCTGTGCCACTGTTTGTGATACACAGATTGCATAGGTTGGACCACATGATGCTTAATCCCTCCAGATTCAGTAAGCAAAATTTACAGTAGGTCATTTGGTTCTGAAACCAAAATTTGCATTCTCTGAGACCGTTCATCGGAAAGAGGCATTGCAAAAAAAGGCATAATGCCCAATGTCTGGTGGCACATACGTTACAGATAACCCAAATGTCACTATGGCCAAACCATATTCTCCATAGTAGAGAATAAAGGAATCAAAAAGACAAAATTTCAGAGCTAGGAAGGGATCTCCGGTGTTGTCTGTATATTCCATGGAGAAAGCATCCAGCGTCTGAAATTAACCTGGACACTTGGAAAGACAGGATGTGTGGAAGAGGAAGAAACTCACCTCTGTCACAGAAGACTGGGGCTTTTTAATGCCCACTAGTAGTAGGAATATATTGAATGAAACAAGAAACAAGGTGAAGAACTTAGAAAACTGTTGAGGTGGCCCAGAGGCCTCAGAGTCAGGAATCAATTTCCATTTGATTCTGAAAAATAAAGTCAAGACTATATAAAGACAGTAACAAAACCTTTTATTAGTATTCAACATCTATACACTGACCACCCACGTGTGCCATGCATAAGTAGTGTTAGGTACTCGGAATGCCGTGATGAGCGAAACAATTACGATCCCAGCCCTTTGAAACTTAAAAACCATCCATGTCTAAAATTAGGGCATTTCATTTGTCACAATGTACATAGTCAGTTTAATAAACACATATATTTGTGCCGATAAAAGCATTAGTTTAGAAAAGTCAGCCTGGTTAAGGGTCTATTGTTAAACCTCATCCACCATGTGATGAAGCACTGGGAGGGGTTGATGAAACTGACCAGAAGAAGTTGATGAAACTGACCAGAAGGTGGCAATACAGAACTCCTCTCTCTCTGCTGTCCAAACTACTGTGGCCAAAAAAACCACATTGCTTGTATCTAGCCTACAACACCCCTGTTACAAGTGCAGATCATACTTTTCATTTCAGTCATTTGCATTAGGCATGCTATGTATATTTTGATCACCAGACAGTATAGGCATTGTCAGATTTATAGTTTTTTATTGATAATCAGCTAGCTTAAAACTGCAATGTTATAGGGGTGCCTGGGTAGCTTGGGCGTATCCAACTTTGGCTCAGATCATGATCTCACATTTTGGGAGTTCAAGCCCCACATTGGACTCACTGTTATCAGCACAGAGCCCACTGCTAATCCTCTGTCCTCTTCTCTCTCTGCCCCTCCCCCACTCATACTGCCTCCCTCAAAAATAAACATTTTTTTAAAAAAGTGCAATGTCATAAAAATCTCAGTTCTCAAGGCCCATAGGAAGACATCTTTTGCAGTTACTCAACCTCTTCATCCTTTACCCATTTTCAAAAAGGTGCAGAGCAAGATTTATGAGCATAAGGTAGAATTCTCCTATCAAAATGAGTTGCTTATTTTTTGAATTAGAATTCTTGCCTTGAAATGCAGTTATTTGCTTATTGTATTATACAAATTTTCCAGTATATTTTATGTTTCCTGAAAAAAGTTCTGGTTTTGGCCTTCATTAGTTATGCAAAATAAGTTTACCTCTCCAATTGAAATTCAACATAAAAATATTTCAAAGTTGCTTGCTCTACTTTTTTCAATGGGACCAGCTAAATATTCAGCTGCTCAATTTTTAATCAGCTGGGTTTACTTGATAATAGATATAACACTGGTAATTTAAAATTATGAATTGGTCAGTCTCATTCATAAAAATGTGGGAGTACCTTGCTCTCTATTTAAGCAGCATAAGTAATACTCACTACTCTAGAAATCTAGAAGTAATTGGAAAATAAGGATTCATATTTAATTCCAGCTGGTGCTATGGTTGCTTAAAGTTAAACCTCTGATAAAAAGAAAGACATAGTAAAAACTGTAGATGTTTGCTTTTTGCAGAAGTGAAAAATACACTATAGCTCCTAGTATATAGGTCAAACAGGCTGTTTGTCAAAGATCAATGTGCTAATGATCGTTTAGGAAAAGGACCAAATAGTCAAGGAGAACCATTGTATTCTTTCTAAATTCATCACTAAAATATATAAAAAGACTAAAAAAGAAAATTTAAATTTCAGTAATATTGAAATTTAAGCAACTTCCAAAATCTAGGAGGAATTTTATTAGCTATAAAGGTAATGGAACTGGGTAGGAAATGGAATCAGTGATAAGCCATGTTCTGCTACACAAAGAATAGAAAGAAAATTTATTCTCCCCTCTACTAGCTGAAGCTCTCCTTTTGTGATGAATCCAGAAAACCAGACATGCATTGATAATGGGAGTAATAATAATAATGGCAAGAAAATTTTACAGGTTTGAAAAAAACTAGGTAGATCAAAAGTGCATATTTTTTACAATTGCAATCCAGAGGTTCTGATTTTTAATAATGTATATATATTTGGATCATTAAGCCTAATATTCCATATCAGGGTGCCTGGGTGGCTCAGTCTGTTGAGCATCCAACTTAGGCTCAGGTCATGGTCTCATGGCTTAGGAGTTGAAGCCCCACATCAGCTTTGTGCTGACAGCTCAGAACTTGGAGCCCACTTTGGATTCTGTATCTCTCTCTATCTCTCTGCCCCTCCCCTGCTTGCATTCTGTCTCTCACTCTTAAAACTAAACATTAAAATTTTTTTTTTAAAAAAAGACTAATAGGGGCGCCTGGGTGGCGCAGTCGGTTAAGCGTCCGACTTCAGTCAGGTCACGATCTCGCGGCCCGTGAGTTCGAGCCCCGCGTCAGGCTCTGGGCTGATGGCTCAGAGCCTGGAGCCTATTTCCAATTCTGTGTCTCCCTCTCTCTGCCCCTCCCCCGTTCATGCTCTGTCTCTCTCTGTCCCAAAAATAAATAAATGTTGAAAAAAAAAATTAAAAAAAAAAAAGACTAATAATATTCCATATCTTGGAGGTCTGTCCACACCACCTCTAATCAGCAAAAATCCATGAATTTTATGGTTTTCCCTGCTACAAATATTTCTAGAAATCCTTTAAAACATTTTCAATTATAGAAGCACCTGGCTGGCTCAGTCATTTAAGCTTTGGCTCAGTTCATGATCTCATGGTTCATGAGTTCAAGCCCTATGCCGGGCTCTGTGCTGACAGCTCAGAACCTGGAGCCTCCTTCAGATTCTGTATGTCCCTCTCTCTCTGCCCCTCTCCCACTCATACTCTGTCTTTCTCTCTCTCAAAAATAAAACAAACATTAAGAAAAAAACAATTTCAGTTATAATCTGAATTCATAAATCATGGTGACTTTGATAAGCAGTCTCTATCAATCTTTATATAAGAGCTAATAATTCAAGTAATACACATTTATAAAATATCTAAGCATAAACACTAAGAAAAAGAATACAATTAAATAATATTGATTTGAGTAGGAAAAGTAGGGGAAGAAAGAAAGAGGAAGAACAATAAATATGCATTGCTAATATTTAAGAGTCAGTAAATACCATCTAAATATATAGAACATGCAGAGACACTAAATTGTATTAGAAGTAGGTACTGGTATAAAGACAACCACTAAAATAAAAATATGAAGCTATCAAATTGCAATTAATTACACATACATGAAAAATAAAAGAAAACCAAGCTGTATAATGAAATATATTAACACACACGCAGAGAAAACAAGGAGCATAACAAACTATGATGACAGAGTTAACACTAAACGTGTCTATCATATTGGGAAACACAAATGGACTAAACTCACCCATTAAGAAAAGACTTTCTGATTGTATCTCAAAGCAGACTCAACTCTCTGCTATGTACAAGAAATACATGTATAGTACAATGACTCTTAAAGTTTGAAATATTTTTACTAAGATCTAAAAATACCAAACAACAAGCACACAAATAATAGGTCACATTCTCAATATCAGATGGAGTATGTTAAAAGCAAAAAAAAGAGAGAGAGAGAGAAGGCATTTATATTGTTTAATTTTTTTAAAAGAGAAAGCATTTAAAAAAGCATTAAACCACTTAAAAATTATAGAGAATAAATACAAAATAATAACTGGATATTTATCAACTATCATAGCATACAAATTCATTTATCAACATGTGAACTATAGGACATCTATCCAAAATCTGTTTCCAATGTCAAGACTGATGATACCCTTCCCCCCAACGCCCCGCTGACATACCAAGAAGGTATGAAAGTTTTATCACTTAAAAAGTGAGGTTTTCTAGGTAGAACAAAGTTTCCCAGGCATGTCTAAAAAACGTCAGAACAGACAGGACACAGGTTTGGGGGTTTCAGTGTGGCCAGAGATGGAGTGGAGCCAAGGTGAGGGCTCCCTGGAGGCAGGAGTTGATGCGGTTTCAACTTCCCACCAGAACCAAAGGAGGGAGCACAGGCTTGCTTATCAGCTTGTCCAGATTCAAGCAGAAGGAGGAGAGGTAACACACACCAAAATGTATGCAGTCAGCCTCTTTATTGTAGTATTAAAGAACTGAACAGCTAAACCGAGCATCAAGGAATTATAAAAATGGCAACTTCAGGAAACAGCTACCACTTCTGAAGCTGGAGAAACGAAAGCAAGAAGTTGGAATTATGAAACTTAGATGCTTCCAAGAAAGGGTCCGTGGAGGGGCCCTGGGGTGGCTGAGTCAGTTGGGCATCGGACTTCAGCTCAGGTCATGATCTCACCGCTCGTGGGTTTGAGCCCCATGTTGGGCTCTGTGCGCCTGCTTCGGAGTCTGTGTCTCCCTCTCTCTCTGCCCCTCCCCTGCTCAAACTCTGTCTCTATCTCAAAAATAAATAAACATCAAAAAAGAAAGAAAGAAAGAAAGAAAGAAAGAAAGAAAGAAAGAAAGAAAAAAGAAGGGCTCCGTGGAGCTGAAACTCTGAGTAGGGGTGTCTGCTTGACTGGTGCTGCTATCTCTCACCTTGGAGAAAGGCCATAGGGATAGTACCAGGACCTCCAAGAGAGCCAATAGGAATCGTTAGGTTTCGGCACCCTCGAATTTCTCTACTCTGGTCACACCTTCCGGAGAGGGACAGGGCTTACTATTGGGACAGCAAGAGGAAGTTGCAGCGGCTTCCACTTGATTCCTTCTACCATAATGTCCCTTCCTCCGTAGATCAGAGAACTGGGTCCTGCCAGCTGTGCCACTTGCATATTCCAATTATGCATTCCATAAATGGGGAACTAACCACAAGATGAATCAAGACGCCACTGTGATTCAAACTTGGGACAAAGCTCCATCTCTCATCTGACCATGACCCTCACTCTGAAAGGTGGAACAACACAGCATTTCGAATTCTTAGATATGAACATCAGTTTAGAGCTATGTGCCTGATAACTCTTGGAAAGCCAGAATATTTCCTTCTTTCCCTGTACATAGCCACTCTGGCGAATGACTCGGGGGAATTTTACAATATAATCTTGTGTCGGTTGTGCAGAATCCTTCCTTAGAAGAAGAGTCTGATCTCCCCTCTGTAAGAGACTCTGAGCATTGCAATCGCCTCCTAGGAAACCAGATTTAGAAATACTTTTTTCTGCCATTTGGATCTAAAACATGTAAGTAGGCTGTCAATCTATTTTAGTCCGAAGGACACTGTGATCAAATAGCTTCCACCAAAGATCCCTTCAGGACAAAATGTGCTGAAACTTTGAAACCTGGTATCTATTAGGGTAAATGTGTTCACCTTGTCTTTGGCGATTAGGAGCTGCCCCAGCCTCTGCCGCTCCGCCGTCTCCAGTGAAATGCATGAGCCCACCTCTCACCATCATATTCAGTGGACAGAGAACAGCCGTCACAGAGCTTTTCAAGGTTGCTCCTGTTCCCCTCACCAAGGTGTTTCTCAATGCCTTAGTGAAGGTCGTCTTATATAACTGGGGCATTCAGGCAGCTCAACCTCATTAAATGTAAGTCACCACTGAATCTAAATTTTTGTCAACCAACTAAATGTTTAGAGAAAAGTGGGTTACAGAGTTAATACCTTAATGTTTAAGAACCTTTCCAAAAACAATAACATGCCTTCTTTAAAACATCACCAGAAGGTCATCTAGATCGCTACCTGCAGCAAAATATTTAAAAAAATTTTTTTTAATGTTTATTTATTTTTGACAGAGAGAGAGAGACAGAGCATGAGCAGGGGAAGGGCAGAAAGAGAGGGAGACACCGAATCCGAAACAGGCTCCAGGCTCCGAGCTGTCAGCCCAGAGCCCGACGCGGGGCTTGAACTCACAGACCACGAGATCATGACCTGAGCCGAAGTCGGACGCCCAACCGACTGAGCCACCCAGGCGCCCCTGCAGCAAAATATTTTAAAGATCTTATTTTTCCCCTTCTTTTTTTAATATGTTGAATTGAAAGAGTAAATATTGTACTTTCCTCACACATAATTACCTTCAATAAACAACAACAAAAACACAGGCACTATCAGGGATACAAGGCTCTTATGTTGCCTAACAGGTCCCAGATTACAAATCTGAGAAGAGAATAGTACACCTGAAACTTAAATAGTTTATTAACTCGCAAGCCTATGTCAGTCCGTGACAGAACACGTGGAAAGAAATAATAAGGTATATTAGTCTTCTGGGGCTAATGTAACAAATTGCCACTAACTGGGTGGCTTGAAACATGAAGAATTACTTCATTCTCTCAAAGTTCTGGGGGCCAAAAGTCCAAAATCTAGCTGTCAGCTGTGTCAGTTTCTTCTGGGATCTCTAGGAGAGAATGTATTTCATGCTTTTATCCCAGTTTCTGGTAGCTGCCAGCAATCTGGCGTTTTGGGCTTATAGACACATTACTTCAATCTCTGCCTCCATCTTGAATTCCCTTCTTCTCTGTATCTCTGTGTCTTTCCTGCTTCTGAAAAGGATACTAGTCAGTGGACTTAGGGCCCATGGATAATCCAGGATGATCTCATCTTCACCTCCTAAACTGTTACCTCTGCAAAAACTCTTTCTTTTTCCCCCAAAAAGGTCACATTCATAGGTATAAATGACACATTTTGGAGGGGGTTGAGGACCACCATTCAACCACTACATGAGAAAAGTAGAATTCTGTATTAGGTGGGGGGGGGGGGGGTAAGGAACCCAATCAGTTAAAATAAGCAGAAGTACAATGAGCAATATTCCTTTTTTTAAAAATGTAATCATGCTAGTTCCAGTTGTGTTTTGGGGATATAATCTCACTGCAGCCCATTTCTTCTGCTAATTATGACTAAAACTTTTGGTAAAATACCTGCCCGCCTCCAGCCAAAGTGACTACCTAAGGGCTATGAAAAATACTGACCAGAGAATTAAGAAACAGAGAGAAACAAATAGAAAACAACAAAATGGCAGACTTAAATCCAACTGTATAACTACATTAAATGGTAAGGTTCTAAACAAACACTGCCAATCTATGTCATTCAGAATTTCCTAGCAGTCACAGTAAACAAATAAAAAGAAACCCTTATAATGAAATATTGTCATTTCAACATGCAATCAATAATATAATTTATATATAATATATAAATTATATATATTATACATAACATAATTTATATTTCTTTTTTTTTAATTTTTTTTTAACGTTTATTTATTTTTGAGACAGAGAGAGACAGAGCATGAACGGGGGAGGGGCAGAGAGAGAGGGAGACAGAATCCGAAGCAGGCTCCAGGCTCTGAGCCGTCAGCCCAGAGCCCGACGCCGGGCTCGAACTCAGGGACTGCGAGATCGTGACCCAGGCTGAAGTCGGACGCTTAACCGACTGAGCCACCCAGGCGCCCCAACATAATTTATATTTCTAATACACAAAATATTAATGACATATATCACATTCTTTTTTGGTACTATCTTTGAAATCTAGTATGTATTTTGCACTTAAAGTATGTATCAGGTCAGATGAGGCTTAATAGCTCAATAGCTATATGTAGCCAGTAGCTACTGTTTTGGACAGCAGAGCTCTGAACATACCAACTAAAATTGACATCCACAGAGTAGATTTAAAAAAAAAAAAAAGACCTTATCGGTCTTTAAAAATACTTGCACCAGAATAATCATGGCAGCTTTATTTGTAATTGCTCAAACTGGAAGCAACCCAAACGTCTATCAACTGGCAAATGGATAAACAAGTTGTGATGTGTTCATGCAGCTCAGCAATAAAAAGGAACAAACTATTGATATAAACAACAATGTGAATGAATCTCCAAATCACTATGCTGTGTGAAAGAAGCCAGGCAACAGATGATATGTATCATATGATTCAACTTCTATCAAATTCTAGAAAATGCAAACTAATTCTTAATGATTAAAAGTAGAACAGTGGTTGCCAAGAGAGGGAAGAGTGGATTACCAAGGGGCACAGGAGGAATTGTTTGGAAGTAATGGAACTATTTGTTTACCGTGATTGTTGTGAAGGTTTGACATACGGGTATGCCAAAGTAAACACTATAAATCCGTGAAATCTATCACATTTCATTTAGACTCTAATGAAGTTTTTGAAAAATTAATAAGAAATGAAACTAGAAATAAACAACACACCAGACACCAAAATACCCTGCCACCTGGCAATTTTTATACTCTTTTAAACAATGATTCTGCCAAAAACAAATGTACAGGGCATTTGGAGAAACCTAAAGAACAATTAGATAATAATTATTACAATAATAACAATAATTCTTAAAAAAAATTTCTTTTAATGTTTACTTCTTTTTGACAGAGAGAGAGACAGAGCATGAGCAGGAGAGGGGCAGAGAGAGAGGGAGAAACAGAATCCAAAGCAGGATCCTGGCTCTGAGCTGTCAGCACAGAGCCCGATGTGGGGCTCGAACTCACAGATTGCAAGATCATGACCTGAGCCAAAGTCAGATGCTCAACAGACTGAGCCACCCAGGTGCCCCAATAATAACAATAATTCTTATAGAAATGATGACTACTGCCAGATGCTACATACTGTGAACATTAAAAACTAAGAGGAAAGAAAAATGTTTATCCTGTCTTTCATAAACAGACTATCTCTGGGTAACCCCAGCTGAGGAAGCAAAGCTGTTCTTACAGAATATTTCCAAGTACTCAACATAGAAGAAATGATAGTTTTTTTTTTTTAATCACCATTTTGCAACACCTAATGAAATAGTTAAGCACAGGTTATCACTGAGTAGACTCGTGGAAACACAGGTTAAACGGGAACATTACAATAAAGGTATTGGGCTGTCATCACCAGAGCCCCCTAAGCAATTTAGCATCATGAAAAGAACAACCGAACACACGCCTCCTAGTATGAGCCAATGTCAAGGTCTCCATAGCACTAAGAATTCCCAACAAGAAAGTGTATCTGGGGCATCTGGGTGGCTCAGTCCAGTTAAGCATCTGACTCTGCTCAGGTGTTGATCTTTCCTGAGATTCAACCCAGCATCAGACTCTACACTGACAACACAGAGCCTGCTTGGGATTCTCTCTCCCTCTCTCTCTGCCTCTCCTCTGTTCTTGTCTCAAAAGAAAAAAGAAAAAAGAAAGCGTGCCTGGATTTAATAAAAAATGTTAGAATGAACTCCCATTTATATGAAGTATGACACCATGAAAAAACAAAGAGATAAAGCTAGAATGTCAGATGTCATGTAAGACAATTGGCTCCATTTCAGTAAGAAATCAATGGCAGGAGAAATAAGAGGGGAGGGGGAGGACAATTGCTTTAGGTATAAATATGCTTAAGAGATTTAGCAATTAAAGGCCAAGTGTGGACCATGTTTGAATCCTGAGTTCAAAAGAAAGAAAGAAACAAAGAAACAGAGAAAGAAAGAAGGAGAGGAAGAAAGAATACTGTAAGAAATAATTTTGGGGACAATTGTGAGCATTTAAGTATAGATGGGTATATTGAATATTAGGTGCCTCAAAGTGCTATTATTGATTTTGTCACTGACAATGTACTGCAGTTATGTTAGAAAATGTCATTCTTTTAAAAGACATGTATACTAAAGTATGTAATTATGAAATAACTTGACATCTAAGATTTTCCATAAAATACTTCATCAAAAGAAAAATAATGTTTAAAATATTGGATAAAGCAAATATAGCAAAATCTTAAAAATTGATAAGATAGATGTGTATAAAATTAGGTGAAGCATTCTGTCTACTTCTGGATTTGTTTAAAGTTTTTTCCATGTGAAATGTAGAAAGTCACAAATAATATCTTGTCAATATAACAGAAAAAAGTATCTAGTTCAAGACAGCAAACAGCTCACTCATTTGTGTTCCATCAATCCACGCTGACCCTGAATAAAATAAAAGAATAAAAAGAACAAAACAAGCACAAAAAAAGGATGACTGCAAAATGAGACAGATAATAGGAGAGATTATCTTTACTATAGGAGAGACTGTAACAGATTTCTGGAAGAAATCTTTAGTATAGGAAAGACTGTATAGTATAGGAGAGAGTATAGTATACTCCTATAGTATAGGAGTATCTTTAGTATAGGAGAGACTGTAACAGATTTCTGGAAGACCGAAGGATGTGTGTTAATGGATGAGACCAACAAAGAAAACCAGAGCAGAAATACCCTATGTGGTTTCTATAGAGCAAACGAGATACCCTATAGGGATTCCTGCCCCAAGTCAGGAAGGTAAGCAGAGTAGGGGAGAGAACTAGTACTGGAAAGAGGAGGTTAATTGATGATCTATATGTACAACAAAGACACTTCTTTGCTTCTTTGCCATCTCACTGAGCTCATGTAGGTAGCCCACTGAGGGTCATTGTCTGTCCCAGTTTGCCTAGGACTGAAGGGAGGAGCGGGGGAAGGGAGGAGAAACAAATGCTATGACTCTTCCTAAAGAATTTTAAGAAGCCTTTCGGAGGAAGCTATGGTTTCTAGTGTCAATGTTGGCGCCCAAGAACAACTCAAACTGGTAATTGAGTAACCTGGAACCTGGAACCTGGAACTGGACAATCACTCGAAGTAATGGCTGTTCAGTGACACACAGCCCATGCTTCCTCACAGAGAGCTCTCAGTAAAAATTACCATTCAGGAAAAAGAGTAGCAAGAATAAAAACATTTATATTCAACGGAAAGGAAACCCACACCACGTCTTCGGTCTCTTTTCTTCAATGTAAAGAATTTCCAGCTGTTTGAGAATGAATTTCCAGCTATATGAGGATTGGCAGTTTAAGGTAGAAGAACCAACATAAGTACATAAATAAGCAAAAACTGTGCTCAGAGGTGACCAAGATATTTCAGAAGGCCAGATTAATATTCGGAGAGAGGTTTAAGAAGTTATTGTGTCTATAAATAAAACCAGAAGAGCATGAAAAGCAAAATGGAAGAAAGAACGCTTAAAGGTTGAAATTATGATTGCTGAAATAAAAAATTAAAGACCAAAAATAGCGTCAGATAATCTTGCAGAATGTCTGTTAAAGAGATTTTAAAAAAAGAAAAAGAAAAAGAGAAGAGACACAGAAGCCAAGCAAGCAGAAGATCTAATATTCAATAAATATTCTCCCAGAAATAGGGAACAAAGATAATGTAGATGTGTAAGTGTTCAGTAAAAAGGTAGAATAGAACGTCTCAGTAATAAGAAAGACACAATTAATTTAAAAAAATGTATTAAATAAATACATTATCCTATTGAAATTCCAAAAGATTGAAGAAAAAAGAAAAGATTTTAAATGTTATTTGAAAGAGGAAACAACACCCACAAAGAACAGAGACTCAAACTAAGACTGGAGCTTTATTAGATTCCTCCTTTATGTTACCAAAATTTTTAAGATAATTTATTTCAAAATTTCATGGAAAAATTACATTAAGAGAAATGTTTTAGGTGTGTTGGGCAGAAACATAATGCAGTTGCCCAAGTGGGGATTCATAGCCTCTTAATTAGTTTTCAAATCTAAACCACTTTGTTAACTCTGAGTCTTTAGACTGAGAGTCTATAAAGAGTTTCTTTGAAGGGCCTTATACGTATAGTTGGCCATAAGTAAAAACTGTGACTCTTTCCCTGAAATTTCTCCAGAGAACCTGAGGCTATTTACTCCCCAGATTACTGGAGAAAGTTGAATAGCCAGTCCTTCCAGAAGAGATTTGACTCTGTCCTGAATCTGGGGACCCCAAAACACTTGATCCCATAGAGCAGGGACTTATGGAGTCAGTGACAGTCTTGTCTATGTCTATCTTCGAGGGCATGATAGATATACGGGAGTTTGCTCTACTTCTGTATATATTTATAAGCTTTCCTAATAACATATTTAAATATTATCCCAAAGTTCCAAAATGTCCAGTGGAAACAGATATAATTAGCATTTGGTAGAATCTCAAACTCATTCCCTGATACATGGAATGAAGTCCATTTTGGAAGAAAAGGAAGACTGGAAAGTACTGGAATTGAATGGCTCCCACATCCTCACACTCTCCTCCAAGATAGTGAATGGTAGGAACGCCACGTACCTGGAGAATTGTCAACATTAGTGCCACCATTAAAGACTTGCGAGGTGCAAGGCTAGTGATTCCTACCATATCCTCATCTAACAAATCTGATTTAGCTGAGCAAAAGCCAGATGGGTTACACAGAGTGGCAGTAGGTTATTGCTACTTTAATCAAGTAGCAAAACCAATCACTGCTGCATTTCCAGATGTGGTATCTGCTGGAGCAAATAAAAACAGCCCTTGATATGAAGGTACTGGCTTGGCAATTTTTCCCATCTCATCAGTGAGGGAAGAGTAGAAGCAATTTGCATTTATATGGTACAAGCCAGAGTATACTTTTAATGGATCTTATCCATTCTTCTGCTATCATAATATGTAACTCAAGGGGACATTGACCATTTAGATATACGGAATACCCCATTGATCCATTACATTGATGACATTATTCTAATTGGACCTGGTGAGAAGGAAGTAGCCAGCACCTTAAATTCCTTAGTAACACCTATTAATTAGCCTGAGATGGGAGATAAACGTTACTGTAAGCTCTGCGTCCTGCCTCACTGGTTAAGTTTCTATGGGTCCAGTGATATGAGGCACATCAGAATCTCTCTTCTAGAGTAAGAGACATGTTGCACAGCCCAATATGGAGCAAGGAGAGTAATATGTGCTGAGCCTTAGATTTTAGAGGTAATACACATCTCATTTGGTCAAGCCTCTCCAGCCCATTTACTTTATGTAACCTATAATGTTGCTTGTTTTGAGTAGGGCTCAGAGACAAAGAAGATCTACAGCAAGTCCAGGCCATAACAGTTGCCCTGATCTGTGAGCTTTATGATGCAGTAGGTAGTAGAAGTATCCAGGGCTGACAGAGATGCTGTATGGAGTCTCTGAAAAGTCCCAGTAAGAGAATGATAGTGCAGACTCTTAGGGTTTGGGAGTAAGGTCATGCCTCCTTCTACCAACCACCATTCTTGATTGGAAAAGAATTTTCTTGGCTCTGATAGAAACTGAACATCACACCAGGGGACCAGGTATGTACAAGGTTGAATAGCATCCCCCAAATCCGTGTCCTTCCTAGACTTCATAATATGACTTTACTTGGAAATACGGACATTGCAGATGTAATTAGTTAAGATGGGGTTATACTTGAGCATGGTGGATCCTTATCCAAAATGACTGGTGCCCTTGTGAGTGGAGAAAAGACACAAAGACACACAGGGAGAAACACCATGTGACAGCAGAGGTAGAAGTTAGAATATGTGTTTACAAGCCAAGAAATGCCAAGGATTGTTGTCCACACCAGAAACTAAGAAAAAGGCATAGAATAGATTCTTCCTCAGAGCTTTCAGAGAGAACATGGCCCTGCCAACACCTTGATTTGAAACTTCTTATCTCCAGACTCTGAGACAATACATTTCTGTTTTATTAGGCCACCTGGTTTGTGGGTGTTTTGTTACAGCAGCTCTAAGAAACTAATACTATAGGCAAGCACACAATCTGTTACACACCTTGAATGAAACCATAAACCTGTGTGTGAACAGCAGCATGTCATTGTAAAATGGAAGTGTTATCTGTGAGACAGATCTGGCTCCAAGAGCTCTGGAGGGCACTATCAAATGCACGTGGCTCAGCCCCTCATTCCACCTGCTCCTATCGCTTTGCTGTCTTTTCCTTATCCCACACCTATGATGTCATGGGGAATTTTATAACATGTTAAAGGAAAAACTTGGGCCTACTTCCAAGATCAATTCCTGATATGCCAGCACAGGTGAAAGGAGCAGCCACTGTACTTAAGCCCACTCAGGGGGGAAGGAAAATCTTCCCCGTTGGCAGACATTGGAGTGCTACATACATTTGCTTTGTGTGGAAGGAGAGATGGCCTGGGCTGTCGAACTACACTGATTTATGGACAAATGAATAGATTGGTCAGCCGGTGTGGAACTTGCAAAGAACCAAGTTAGACAACTGATGACTAGAGGGATGCCTGGGTGGCTCAGTTGATTAAGGGTCCAATTTCAGCTCAGGTCATGGTCTTGCGGCCCATGAGTTTGAGCCCCATGTCGGGCTCTGTGTTGACAGCTCACATTCTCTGTGTGTGTATCTTTCTCTCTCAAAAAATAAATAAACATAAAAAAAAATGATGACAAGAAAATCTGGACAAGAGCCATGTAGATGAATTCTTTGGAAAACGAAGAAAGTGTGAAAGTATTTGTTTTCTACCAAATGCCTACCAGAGGGCATAGCTGGTGAAGGTTTTCAGTAGTCGAATAGACAAAATTGGTTTTCCTGTGGAGGTAGTGAGTCTCTTTCCCTTGCCTTGTGCTTGCTTAATGATCTATTCTATGTGCAAAGTGATCAGATGGCAGAAAAAGAGGCTATGCATGAATGCAACAGCATGGGCTTCCCACACTAAGGCCAGCCTGTTGACTACAACTGTTGAGTGCCCAATCTGCAAACGGCAGCAGCCAACTCTGATATCTCTGATAAGTCTGACATGGCATCTGTGATTAGGGGGCACAATTTGTAGCAAAGAAAATTGATAATCACTTCATACCCATGAAATCCATTAACTTTCAATGTGCTTCATCACCCAAATATAGCCGTCTTTTTTTTTTTTTTTAATTTTTTTTCAACATTTATTTATTTTTGGGACAGAGAGAGACAGAGCATGAACAGGGGAGGGGCAGAGAGAGAGAGGGAGACACAGAACCAGAAACAGGCTCCAGGCTCTGAGCCATCAGCCCAGAGCCCGACGCGGGGCTCGAACCCACGGACCGCGAGATCTGACCTGGCTGAAGTCGGACGCTCAACCGACTGCGCCACCCAGGCGCCCCAGCCGTCTTTTTTTTTTTAATGTTTATTTATTTTTGAGAGAGAGAGAGAGAGAGAGAGAGCGAGCAGGGAAGGAGCAGAGAGGGAGGGAGACACAGAATCTGAAGCAGGCTCCAGGCTCTGAGCTGTCAGCAAAGAACCCAACGTGGGTCTCAAAGTCATGAACTGCGAGATCATGACCTGAGCCGAAGGCGGATGCTTTAACTGGCTGAGCCACCCAGGCACCCCCCAGATGTAGCTGTCTTGATCAAACAGTGATATGAAATGCTAAAGTCCTAGTACCACATGAGCTGGGAGACAATATCCTGAGACTGAGGTATTGTCTTACAGAATGCAGCCTATGCCTTAAACCAGAGATCAACAGATGCTACATTCTCCCCTATAGCATAGCCATGGTGCACAGGTCTGGAAATCGAGGCAGCAATTCCCCTTACTATAATCTAATTTCCACTGAAAGAATTTCTGCTGAAAGTCTTTATAGTCTTACATACTGTTGCTTTGAAACTCTTATGGCCTGGAAAAAGAAAGTGTCTACCAGGTTGTGATACAATGAACTGGAAACTGATTACTGGCCATTGTGGGCTCCTCATGCTTCTGTAAAAAAGGGGCGAAGGAAAGGGTTTCTCCAACTGAGCATTATAATTGTCCCAATTCCAGAGGGCATTTGGGTTTCTATTATTCAATGGGATGTGATGAGCTATAATTGGAACCTAGGAGGGGATTTACTGGAATCCTTTAATACACACTCAGCCAGTAGTCCTAAATTGAGTCCTTCAGCTGGACAAGACAAGCCCAACAAGTACTCAGATTCTTCAGGAATGAGGGTTTTGGTCACCTTCCCGAGAAAAACCCATCCAGCTAAGGTGCTGGCAGAGGAAAAGGACTTAGGTCTCATGGCTGTAGCAGCTATGTTACCAAAGCTCCTTCCCCTACTTTTGCCCCCCAGGTACTTTTTATGAAGAACACAAGTCTAGCTAACATGTAGGTTTCAGAAGAGTCTGACTGGATTGACATCACCTCACATTCAATATGGTAGCTGGTGGGATACCTGATTCATTTGTCCACATTGAGAGGAGATTTAGACTCTTGGGCAGGGAAATCTGGCTGTTGAGGCTGTGAAAGTCTCATAAAAAATAAACAAACAACAACAAAAAAACAAGCTAACAGGGGGCGCCTGGGTGGCTCAGTCAGTTAAGCCTCTGACTTATCTGCTCCAGCCCCGCATCCCGCTCTGTGCTGCCAGCTCAGACCCTGCCTCCCTCTCTCTGCCCCTCCCCCATTCATTCTCTCTCTCTCTCTCTCTCTCTCTCTCTCTCTGTGAAAAATAAATAAACATTAAAATTTTTTTTTTAAAAAAAGCTAACAAAATATCAAGGAAATTGTTGATTCCTGAGAAACCAGGGAATTGTATGGGGAATGATGAGTAGTCACAGAGTAATCTATGACTCAACTATATACTCCATTCATCTGGTCATAGTAATATAAATACTGGATATTTACCAAACTAGAATTAAGATTATACGCCATTACGAACATGGAAGACAGGAAGTGTATGTGAATATAAGAGAGGTGAAAACCTCTCTAAGATAGAGTTAAATGCTCATTTTCCATGGTGAGAAGTCAATAGATAATGCCCCAGTATCCAAATCAGGAAGCATGTTATTTAAAGATATGAAGGTAAATACAAATCACACATACCTATAAGTATTCCAATTTGATGCCTTTGGGGAGAGAGAATAACAGGAAGTTATACTTCTGAGGATTTGAGTTTTTTTTTCATTTTGCTTTAAAGGACACAGGACATTAAGCAGGAAATAAAGGTATCTTTAGACTGTAAGCTGATTTGGGTGATTCCCCTCACACTCAATCGAATCAAACATCCGGGAAAAAAAACACATGCAGTTGGAACAACAATGACTTTCAAAGTAATCATTTGGCTTTTACTCTTTACCAATGTTTGACCCAGCAAATTTTCAAGTTAGTCCAACCGTATTCATTTTCATGTTTCTTTCCTAATTTGCTAAGCGTTAATGGGCATAGATTTTGGTATAACAATAGAAAAAGAAGTTAAAATTAATTGTAAGATTTATTATCAATGTTAATTTCTCATTGTAAACCCCTATCAAATAAACACACAGGTGGTTGGATTGGTTTAGATGTGAAGTTGGGACTTACTTATTAATTTTTATCTTTAGTTCCTGACGAACACTAGGTAAACAAATAAGTATTTTTGTATGTCTACTGTGATAAGGATTTTCAGGATATAATGAGAAAGTATTTTTACCAATGTCCAACAGGTTTTAAATTTTTTGTTGTTTTGTTGTATTTGTTTGGAGGTCTGGATCTCATCTTTAACTCTATTGGCATGACATTTTCCCTTAAAATTACCTATAGATGTTCCCATTTCATCAAATTCAAATAGCAAAGTCAACAGAATATCTCATCTGTCCTTTTTTATTTAAAAGAAACTGTAATAGTTTATGGGGCGCCTGGCTGGGTCAGTCAGTTAAGCATCCGACTTCAGTTCAGGTCATGATCTCACGGTTCGTGAGTTCAAGTCCCTAGTTGGGTTCTGGCTGACAGCTCAGAGCCTGGAGCCCACTTCGGATTCTGTGTCTCCCTCGCTCTCTCTGTCCCTCCCCCACTTGTGCTCTCTCTCTCTCTCAAAAGTAAATAAACATTAAAAAATTTTTTTTAATTAAAAAAAAATGTAAAAGAAACTACAATAGTTTCAAAACTTGTCAGATCCAAATCTGCATTGTCAGTGTTCAGCTCTTATGTGGGCCAAAGAAGGTATGGTTGTCCTCTTTAAAACTGGCTGGATGTCCTCATCACCTGAGTTTATTTAAAATACAAATGTCTAGGGGCGCCTGGGTGGCGCAGTCGGTTAAGCCTCCGACTTCAGCCAAGTCACGATCTCGCGGTCCGGGAGTTCGAGCCCCGCGTCGGGCTCTGGGCTGATGGCTCAGAGCCTGGAGCCTGTTTCTGATTCTGTGTCTCCCTCTCTCTCTGCCCCTCCCCCATTCATGCTCTGTCTCTCTCTGTCCCAAAAAATAAATAAACGTTGAAAAAAAAATTAAAAAAAAAATAATAAAATAAAATACAAATGTCTATACCTTATCTAAGGCCTGAAGGATCAAAATGTAGGAGGTTGGGGGCCAAGAAAATGTATTTTTAGCAATAAATAAATTAAGATAGAAATTGTATTATTCAAGTGTATTTTTCTAAGTTTTGTGATTTACATAATAGCAATGATTTTAAATACTGTATACTCACTTTGGGGAACTGAGTTCCAAAAGCTATACAGTTTGTAAAGTAGTGCTTTTTTAAATTTTCTGTTATGTTTCCCTCCTTCAAAATAAATTGCCTTTAAAATAATCCCTTTATGGGGTACCTGGGTGGCTCAGTAAGTTCAGCATCCAACTCTTGATTTTGGCTCAGGTCATGATCTCATGGTTCATGAGATCAAGCCACATATTGGGCTCTGTGCACTGACCTAGAAGCCTGCTTGGGATTCTCTCTCTCCCCCTCTTTCTGCCCCTCCCCCACTTGCACTCTCTCTGTCTCTCAAAATAAAAATATATACAGAAGTAAAAACAAAAGCTTTAAAATGATCTCTACACATGCACATCATCAAGTAATAACTCAGACATGGTGATTCTCGAGGGCAGTAATTGAGACCCCATGAGAAAGGGCACCAGAAATGAGGGTGGAGGAAGTTAACCAAGAAAAACAAACAGCAAACAAATGAAGTAATCAAAGCAAATCACTGCAATGCCTGAAAATGTAGGAAGAGGGACAGAGCAGGGCACAGTGGAAGTGACACGGAAGATTTGTTTCCTGGAATTGTATTGCAAAAGATTAACTTAGTGGAGAATGTCAGACTTTCTGCTGCAGCCGCAAATTGGAGGAGACGGGAGGCAGAGAAAGAAATAGGAGTGGTGCTGGTATCCGGAGAAAATGAAGGAAGGACAAAGTGAAAGAAACAACCACATGTAGAAAAAGGCCTTCTTTTTGTTAAAGGACAATATTATTCTGCTTGTCACTCAGGCTCAAGACTTCTGATTTATTGATTCTTCTCTCTCAACCTCTATATTCAATCAGTTGCTTAGTAATTGTGGCTTTTCTCTATGAAATGTCTTTTTTTTAAGTTTATTGATTTATTTTGAGAGAGAGAGAGAGAGAGAGCGCGCACACATGAGCAGGGGAAGGGCAGAGAGAGAGAGGGAAAGAGAGAATCTCAAGCAGGCTCCATATCGTCAGCGTGGAGCCCAACATGGGGCTTGAGCCCACAAACCATGAGATCATGACCTGAGCTGAAGTCAAGAGTCAGACGATTAAGTGACTGAGCCACCCAGATTCCCTCAAAATGTCTCTCTTATCCATCTTCTTTTCCTTGTCACTACCAGCACCTTAGTGCAGGTCTCAATTTCCTCCTACCTAGACTCTTAGAACAATATTCTTGCCTTTGATTTCATACCTCTGTTATGGGCTAAAATGTGCCTCCTCAAAATTCGTATGTTGAAGCCCTAACTCACATGACTCATGTCATTTTGGAAATAGGATGTTTCAAGAGTAAATTCATGTTATATGAGGTCATGGGGGGGTGGGTCCCTAATCCAATATGATTGGTGGTGTCCTTACAAGAAGATGAGGAGATACCAGAGATCAATGTGTGTGTGTGTGTGTGTGTGTGTGTGTGTGTGTGTGTGTGTGTGTGAAGACACAGTGAGAAGGTGGCAAGCTGAGGAGAGAGGCCTCAGCAGAAAACAGTCTCTATCTGGAGACTTCCAGCCTCCAGAATTATGAGAAAATACATCTCTGTTGTTTAAACCACCCAGTCTGTGGTGTTCTGTTATGGCGGCCTTAGATGACTAATATGCCTTCACGGTGAAGGTGGAAAAAAACTTTTTAAAATGTGACACCTATGGTTACTCTCCTTCCTGCAAATTGTTAATGACTCCCTATAGAGATGTCTTACTCTGGTCTTTAGGGACATTCTTCCCGGGCTTACCTTATGCCATTCCCATGTTTCAAAAAGCAGGTCTCCTCACCATTTCTACACATCCCAAATAATGTCTCATTTCCATGTCTTGTACAGTCTGTGCTTCTCTATCTGGGAAGGCACACCTTTTCTCCAACCCCAGTAACAGTCAGGAACAGCAGGAATCTTGTCTGAAGAAGTCCTAGGGAGGAACCTCCAGTATAGTGACCAGACTCAATGCTTCATCAGAAAGTCATTGGAACAGCCCCTTAAGCTACAGAGGCTACAGAAGACCCAAGTAGATAAAAAACACCTTCTATATTTTATTATTGACATTCAGGTCCTGTTAGCACTTGAGTCTTTGACAGAGATAGCCTCTGAGTGCAGTGTTTCAGGGTCTTAGCTTGCCTGGCTTCCAGTCATATAAACTGCTCTACTCCTCAGTTGAGTTTTGCCTCCATCTCTGAGACCAGCTCTGGCTTAAGAGACGTTATGCTGACTCTCCAGAATATCTTGGTGATGTGTTAGTGCCTTGACTCTCTCTAACTAGATCCCACTCTGAACCAATAAGTTGCTGCCTTCTTCCACAATGATCAAATTACTGCCCAATATGAAAGCCCATTAGAATCCATATTATGATCCATGCTCCTAGGTATCCCTGATGCCTCTCTGTCTAGATCTGTGCTGATCATCTGTCATAGATCTGCCAATCATTTTTTCTCAGTCACTCTGGTACCACCTTGATTCACTTTGGATCTCATTCTGAGTTGAGAAACATTATTCTATCCATCTTGATTGGCCCAGAATTTCACTTGCTACATGCCCCATGAAAATGGCCCACTTAGACCTGTTAGAACTGAAATGATGTTTTCATGGAATCCTTTGGAAACACTCTGCCAGTCTTAATGTGTCTATCTCTCATGTGTCAATAAATCTTATAATCTCTCACTTACAGATATATTCACAGCATCTGCTCTGTCATCACCATAGTCCAATCCACTCACAATCTTTTCTCACTGGTGTTACTACAATGGCCTCCTAATTAGTCTTCCTGCTTCTGCCTTTGATAATTCAGGCTACGATCAACGTATTAGCCAGGATTTTCTTAAAATTCAAGTTACATCGTACCATTCTTGTGCTCAGGACTCTCCAGTGGATTTCCACATCATCGAGATTAGCACCAAAGTCCCTGCAATGATCTCCCAAGACTAACGGATCTGTCTTTCACTACTAGCTGCTATTTCTCTGACCTCATCTTCTATGACTATCCCCATCACTCATTGAGCTCTATCCATGACAACTTCCTTCCTATTCCTCAAATAGAACAGGGAGCTTTCAACCTCAGGGCCTTTTCATTTTCTCTTTTCTTTCCCCGTGATATTTTCTCCAGATATCCCTATTGCTTCCTCATTTACTTCCTTCGCTATTTTTCTCAAAAGTTACAGTCTCAGTGCTGTTTTCTCTGGCCACATTACTTAATATTTCAAACCTTTACTGGCCATATTTTTGTCTTTTCACTGCTTTATTTTTTTCTCCTTAGCAGCTATCATTGTTCAATGTAGTATATATTTGTATGTGTATCATTATTGTCTGCTTTCCTTTCTAGAAGATAAACGTCATGTATGCAAGAATGTTTTCTGTTTTGTTCACAGCTCTAATTAATGCAAAGAATATTGCATGGAATGTACATAGTAGGTACCCAGTAAACACTGAATGAATGGATGAATGAATGAATGAATGAATGAATGTTATGAGACTTAACTCTGCATATCTGCCTGGATTTTGAGTCCTGCCCTTTCTGTTCTAGCCTATCATTCCATACTTGTGTCCTTGTCGTGACATATGAAGGCTGGAGGGGAATGAGGACCTAAATGTGCAGTGCAATGCCTTGGTGATCTGAATCACTCTAAACTAGCTCTAGGTGAAAATGGAAAAACAGTTCACTGGCTCTACAACCAAAACAGCTGTCACTCTGGTAGTCACCCTCGGACACATTGCAGCTCTGTGACTGGAGAGGCAAAATCAATTTTTTTTATCCATTCAAAGACTTGTTGGTTTTCCGGTTTATCTTAGAACATAGCGGAATCCCAAAACTGTGCTCAAAAGCATTCAACAGGGAAAATACTTTGGAGTTTAACATATCCTAGTATCAAGAAATTCTCCTTCTAGTTAATCTAAATATTTTGCGCTAATAGTAAAGCATAGTTATTTTATGCTCAAGAAAGAAAATAGGAGATCTCTGTCATCCACGTGATAATCTTATATGTGAAAAACTGTTTTGTCTAGGAAGTATTCCTAGAAGTTAAACACTTTGTCCCACCAAATAGCTATTATTCATTCTGTCTGTAGTTCTTTTTTTTTTTTTTTTAATTTTTTTTTTCAACGTTTATTTATTTTTGGGACAGAGAGAGACAGAGCATGAACGGGGGAGGGGCAGAGAGAGAGGGAGACACAGAATCGGAAACAGGCTCCAGGTTCTGAGCCATCAGCCCAGAGCCCGCCGCGGGGCTCGAACTCACGGACCGCGAGATCGTGACCTGGCTGAAGTCGGACGCTTAACCGACTGCGCCACCCAGGCGCCCCAGTGTCTGTAGTTCTTAATACAGGTGATGACAATAAATATGGTTAATTAAGATAAATAGTTGGTTCATGCTACTAGTCTTAGGTAAGAAAATACTCATACACATATAGTGATATGTGTATGATAATGATATGATATGATATGATATGATATGATAAGTATTTTTCAGAGGCTTTGTCTGCCTTTGGAACACAAGTGGCTGCCTTCAATATCCTAAGAGTCTTTAGTAATATTAGTGAGCAAAATACTTCTGGTCTGTAGGAAACATTGTCTGCTCAGGATTTATCGCCCCTCCCCCACCTTCCTCACAGTACCGAAATTTTGATTCAGTTACTGTACAGAGTACATGTCATTTATCTTCCCAGCTCTGTTCTCTGCCCTCTGCCCTGGAAGGCTGACCAGCATGGACCACATCAACGGGGCTCTGGCATCTTCAGGTTTCTGGTTTGGTTGGAACAATGACGAGCTACAGTAAAAACAGCAGAAAACAAGAATATAAGATTCTTACTTTCACGAGCTCCCTCTCAACCTCCTATGAAATGATCTGTGTTCCTAAATGGGTCACTGCTGTTTTTAACATGCTATCCTCCACAGGACTCCTCTTTCAGGTTCTGGTAATCTCTCTGTCCTCTTTTCCCTTTGGGTCTGAGATTGGTGGTGGTTCTGCTGTTGCTTTCTCCAAGTTCCTGTGATATGCCTTATAATTCGAGTATACCCCATCCACACCTTTGTAATTTGGCCCTTTGAGTAAAACAAAAACAATAGCAAATATATCTCACCTCAAAATATCCTAATTTAGTATGTATGCTTTCTTTAAAAGTTTTTTTTTATGTTTTTATTTTATTTTTGAGAGAGAGAGAGAGAGAGAGGAGTGAGAGCATGAGCAGGGGAGGGATAGAGAGAGAGGGAGACACAGAACTTGAAACAGGCTTCAGGCTGTGAGCTGTCAGCACAGAGCCCGATGTGGGGCTCAAACCCACGAACCGTGAGAACATGACCTGAGCTGAAGTTGGACGCTTAACTGACTGAGCAACCCAGGCACCCCTAGTATGTATGATTTCTGATTCCTTTGGAATGCTGACAAATACAGACATCTATAACTTGTTCATGTTAGCTCCTTGCTTTGGGAAAATATTGTGTCAAGTAAAATGCCAGGGATGGGTCCTGGTTGGTTAAAACCAATGAGAACATTTAATTCCTCTTGGCTTGGTTGGAAGGACAGTATTAGGCACATAACCTAAGATGATTCAATTGGAATAAATATTATAAACTTTGCCTGGAACTTTTGGACACAAGTACTTTCTTTCCCAATGGGTAAGCCAAGAAGTATGTAGCCTATTATTTGTTAGCTGTCCTACAACTATAGGGCAATCAGCCTTACAATGAAGCCAACATGTGGGCAGGATAATATAAAGTAGATTGAAACCAAATCCTTGACTGAAACTTTCAGTGAATCCGGAAATCTATTTTTTCAGACTTTCATGAGCTAATAAATCTTCCATATTGTTTTTGCCAATTTCAGCTGACTTTTCTGTAGCTTGCATCATAATAAGTCTATGAGTCTAAACTAACACATGTTCCCACAGAAACTTGATTCTGATGACTTCTCACAAATTTTCCAGCTGAAAATAGGTATGGGTAGTGAAATAAACCAGGAAGAAGAAACTGACAAGTAAGGATCTCTTTTCCTTTCTGGGGGCTCCTTGAAGTATTTCCAAGTAACCAATAAAACTGTGTGTACCAGTGAGTTTATTCAGCCACTCTGGGACACTCTTTGTAGGAATCCAATTAAGAAGTTCTTCAATCCACATATCCTTTCCCAATTGCAAACTCATCTACAACCTGATGTCATTACTGGCACAATTATCTTGTAAACAAAAGCTCAATTCAAAACAGTATTTAGGAAAATCATTACACACAAGTGAGGCAGAATGGTGGTGGCCAATGACATTAATTTTTAAAGTATCCAGAAACTGTTAAGGTCCTTTGAAAAAGATAGAAACAAGGACAGAGAAAAGGTAGAAGATATTAATATATGATGAAGAACAGACTCCAATATGCCTAGACTGTGACACAAACTCAAAGGAAATATGAAAAGAGAACAAAATATCAGAAGTGAATTTATTAGGAGAGTTCAGAGATCAGAAGCCATTTCAGACCAAAAAAGATATATCTAAATAAAGCAAAAGTACAGTAACAGAAGAAATGCTTTAGAGTAGTTACAAATTTGTGAACCAGTAAGAAAAGATAGAATTAAGAGCTGAAAAGAAAGAAAAACATTGGTTTTTACCTCTTTCCATCATGAAACATAGAGATTATCCTGTGCTGGTGACCCATCGACGATCCAGCTGTTCTGGAGACTTGGGTAACCCATTTCCACTGGGTTTGATTATAACACATCAGGTATAATTGTATAATTGATGATTTGTGGAACTCCATAGGGGATAGTAAGATTGGTACATTATCCATTTATCTACTCAACAAATACTTATTTAGTACCTTTTATGTGTCTGTTTTAAACGCTGAGAATATAAGAGTTAAGAAACACAAAACTATCTGCCCTCATGGAGCTTCCATCCTAAGGGTAGACAGAAAATAAACTAGATAAGTAAGTAAATACATATACAATGTTGGTGCCCAGTGCTGGAGAAAGAAAAATGGAGAAGAAGTCTAGAAATGTCATTGCAGAGAGGAGGGTATTTAAGAATTTAATATAGGGCATCCAAGAAAGGCTTAGAAGAAAGTGACATTTGGTAAAAGACCTAAAAAAAAAACTTAAGGGATAAGCCCTGTGAATAATTTTCAGAGTTGTATTTCTTGGCAGAAAGGATATTATATGGAAAGGTCCCAAAGCAGGTGCTGTCTGGTTCTTTAAGAGCACTGAGGAGCTCATGTGGCCTGCGGTACAGTGACTGAGCAAAGAGTGGTATTTGAGACTAGATAACTAATGCGGAAGTAGGAGCAAATCATGTAGCCCTCACAGATCATAAAGTAACTTGAGTCTTCCCTCTAAGTTAAATGGAATACTATGGAAGGGTTTTGAGCAAAGGGTGACAGCACCTGATTTATGCTGTAATAAGATGCAATTGGCTGTCATATTAAGAATATACCGGTGGGGGGGCACCTGGGTGGCTCAGTCGGTTAAGCGTCCGACTTCGGCTCAGGTCACGATCTCGCGGTCCGTGAGTTCGAGCCCCGCGTCGGGCTCTGTGCTCACAGCTCAGAGCCTGGAGCCTGTTTCAGATTCTGTGTCTCCCTCTCTCTCTGACCCTCCCCTGTTCATGCTCTGTCTCTCTCTGTCTCAAAAATAAATAAACGTTAAAAAAAAATTAAAAAAAAAAAAAAAGAATATACCGGTGGGTAGCTCAGTCATTTAAGCATTGGACTGTTGATTTTGGCTCAGGTCATGAGCTCACAGTTTGTGAGATCGAGTCCCAAGACGGGCTCCACACTGACAGTGAGGAGCCTGCTTGGGATTCTATCTCTCCTTTTCTCTCTCTGTCCCTCCCCGACTCGTGCTTGCTCTCTCTCTCACTCTCTCTCTCTTTCTCAAAAATAAATAAAAATAAACTTGAGAATGTGCTAAAAAAAATAGTCAAGAGATGATTATTTATGGTGGCAGGTGTAGAGCTAATAAGTAATGGATTTTAGATATTTTTTTGGTAATCCAGGGAAAAATTTTAAGAATATTACAGGGAGCCTGGGTGGCTCAGTCGGTTGAGCGTCGACTTCTGCTCAGGTCATGATCTCATGGTTCATGGGTTTGAGCCCCGCACGGGGCTCTGTGCTAACAGCTCGGAGCCTGGAGCCTGCTTTGGATTCTGTGTCTCCCTCTCTCTCTGTTCCTCCCCTGCTCTCACTCTGTCTCTCTCTCTCAAAAATAAATAAAAATTTAAAAAATTAAAAAAAAAAGAATATTGCATAGAACTCTCATATGATTGTTTGCATTTTGTCCCATTTACTTTCTCCAAATCTATCTTTCATCACATTTTTTTCTTTTTTTTTTTAATGTTTATTTTTGACAGTGAGAGAGAGAGAGAGAGAGAGAGAGAGAGAAAGAGAGAGAGGGAGTGCAAGCAGGGGAATGGCAGAGAAAGGAGACAAGGAATCTGAAGCAGACTCCAGGCTCTGAGCTGTCAGCACGGGGCCTGACGAGGGGCTCGAACTCATGAACTGGGAGATGATGACCTGAGCCGAAGTTGGACACTTAACTGACTGAACCACCCAGGTGTCCCTCGTCACATTTTTTTCTGAATCACTTGAGAGTATGTTGGGTACACCATGTCCTACTACTAGTAAATATTGCAGAGGCTGGTTCTGAAGAACCATGGATAGTTCTATAGATATATATGTTTAGGATGGAATCAACACGATTTGCTGATTGACCAAAGGTGAGAAATGGAAAAAAGAATTGTTAAGTGTGACGCCAAAGCTTTAGCTTGAGCCACTGAGAGGATGGAGTTATCACTGACTAATGTGAGGAAGGAAGAATCAAGAGCAAGTCTGGAAAAGAAGATTACAAATTGTGGGCATATTTTATATGGGATACCTTTTAAACTTCCCAGTGGAGATCCCGGGTAGATGATTGGATATTCAAGTCTGGAGTTCAGGAATGAGGTCCGGGCTAGAGACCTGAATTTAGGAACTCATAGTAGCTACGTGATACTTAACAGTATGAAATTGCTTAAGACCCCCTAGGAGCTGGGGTAGCTGGAAGACAGAAAAGTTCCAAGGATGGGAAAGTGGGGTGTTAACAGCTGAGATTATCATTGCGGGATAGTTGTCATTATTGATAATGACAAGGTCAAAATTATGATTCTGGGAGTGGATGGCTAACGTAAGGGAAGCACAACAATGACCTAAGAAGAACAGCTTCTGAAGGAACCATTGGGAGAAAGTGACAAGAAAATCATATTTGGGAATTAATGTTCTTATCTTAAAATGTATCAGTAAGCTAAAGGTTTTATATTTTTTTAAAAAATTGTCTTAAAATCCTAACTTTTAGAATTCTAGAACAATATTAAATATGAGTTAAAATAGATTCAGTGTCTTAAACTGCAATTTTTCTGAGTTTTGATCGAAATAAATGTTTGCATTCTCCTGTTTACCCCAAGTCTGTGGCTATATTGGATACTGTTTTGTTGGCAAACAGCCTTCATTCACAATCTGTTCTATGTTCAGGGGCTGGAAGTTTGGGAATTACATTTCCCAGGATCCCTTTCCTTGGGGAGGATGGATGAAATTTGCATTCTGCCAGTGATCTCACGTGAGATCTGAAAGCAAAGGGGACACACAACAATTCCCCCTCCAACCTGGACGGGAATTAGTTCCACAGTGGCTGGTGGAATGCCAAGCTCCACCACCAGGAGGAGCCTCAGAGCAGGGGCATTGTGATACTGCTGGCCATTTGCAGCAGTATCTTGACCTCTAGGCGGCAGCAGCAAGTTGCTGAGTTCTGGGCTGCCCCTGCAGGGGTGTTGTCTGACATTAGTCATGCTAATGGTGACTTCTCAATTTTACCAACAACTTCTTAGCCCCTAAATTCCTGTGTCAAATCCTCATGTTGTTTTGATTTTTCTTTAACGAATCCTGATCGGCACAATATTTCACACCAAGACTGTTCCAGACCTACAAAGATGGGAATCTCATGTTGGTTAGTTGATCTGGTTGGGTTTGCATACAGTGATGATCTCTTTCCAATGTAAAATAGAATTCTAAGGAGACAGGGCATGCAGTGGCTAACTTACTTAAAGTAGCACGTATTGATGCCTCAAGTTAAGGGCCTACTGAAGTCAAGAATTCAGGAACCCAAGTTGGCTACTGCTGTGCAATAGAAAAGAGAATAGAGGACTATGGAGTATGTCAGCTACTTTTGATTACAGTCGAGACCATAGAGAAAGAAAATGACAAGCCCAAGAACTTCACAACCTTGGATCAAGGCATGGCCCATAAGGCTTCTAAAGGACCCTTATTCTTGTAGCCACATTGTTGGTACAACCAAAAATCAGACATAAGGTCTGTTGTTGCAGGCTGCAACTTTATAATGCAAAATGAATTCAGAGCCTTGCTAGGTCTCCTACGTGAAAACCAGGGCTTTTATTGTGAAAAGTGGGCTATGTGAATTGGGAAAGAACCACTTTGGAGGATTTGGGTGAACTTAGTACTTCAAACCCCAAATCCTTCTGAGGCTTCCTTGCCAGCAGAAGTGAGCCCTTCCTCCCTGGTCTGTCCTTCATCCCTTGTTAGAAAACTCCACAAGCAGAAATTACGTAGTAAGGGCCTGCCAATCTCTTAAGACCCAACCAGACCATTACTGACTGCCTCGAGACCTTGACTGTAACAAGTCCCTTGACCTTTGAAAAGTAAGAAAGCTGTTTGGTTTAGAGTTTTCCCATTCGTACACAGAAGTGTGTTTTAAAGATACTTCAGACTAAGGGAGGGAGGTGGAAGGGAAAATCCAGTTTTGAGTTGCATATGTTCTCATACCATAAAGATAGACTTCTTGTAAGGCCCTCTGCTGATCCTTTTGACAAATAAACGACATATTTTAATTATGGCAAGTATTAGCACACTTACATAAAAGAGAAATGATAGAAACGTAAATGATTATTTTCAGATTTCATATGGGTACCAGAACTCTAAATTTACAAACACATAGACACAGTGATGCAGCCACTGGGGTAAAGCTGAACTGAACCCAGTCTGTGAGTTTTTGCCGTTCTCTGGCACATCCTACTAATGGAGAGAAGGGATATTGGGGGCCTAGCTGCCAAGCTGCATGAGAATGGGACTCCATGTAAACTGAAAGAGTATGAAAAGAAGACAGATGAGGAGGACAGGCCTTGGCCTTGGTGGAAGAGGAAATTGGAGACTGCTACCCTGGCAACTGTTTCTTGGCCTGTGATGGTCCTGTGATTATATTTTTCTGCCCTTAGGAACTGGTATCCTAAAGCAATCAGCCTGTTGCAAAGTGAAGCAGACACTGTTTGCCCTTTATTTGACAACCTCAGAAGCATCTGGAATAGTAGCAATAACTATAATAATGATGGATTGTAATTATATTGCATATCCTGACCACATGCCAGGCACTGAAGTGAGAAGTGCTTTCCAGGTATCAGCTCATTTAGTCCCTGAAATAGCCCTATGAATGAGATATACTGTTATCATCCCACTTGTGGGTTTGTAAAATCTGAACTTGAGAGAGGTTAAATTACTAGCTACACATCACATTGGTAGCTAACGATGGAGCTGGAATCCAAACCCAGGCCTTTCTTGCCCCCAAACCCAAGACTTTAACCCCTATACTATTCTGATTTCCTTTGGCCACACATGGCCTTACGTCCCATATATTTTAGCTATTAAACTCCCCTCAAACCCACCACCATTCTTCTAATAATGAATGCTATGATCTTCCTGAAGGGTCCCTGTAGCAGCTTTCTAACTCATCTACCTGTACTCATTTTGGCTCCAATGCCCAGCCTGTTTTCATATTACAGCCAATGGGAAAATTTCAAAACATGAATCTGATCATGTGGCACCACCCTACTGAAAATGCTTTAATGGCTCCATGTAAAGACTCATCAATGCAGGCTGCTCTTTCAGGCCCCCACGGTGTATCCATTCCTTTGGAACCTCCTGGGGCCCATTGTTCCCGAAGCTCCTTCCCCTCCCTTGCTGTCTCTTCTGCAGCTACAGTGGTCTTCCTCAGTTCTCCAAATGCACTGTGTACTTTTCTTCCATGGAGCCTTTCCAAGAGCTCTTTCCTTTGGCATGCGTTTGCACACCACACCCCACCCCTTTTTCGCCTAGTTAATACCCCTTCTTCTGCCCATCACTTCCCACCAGTCTTTCTGATCATTAAACTAAGTTAATTTAATCCCTTAATTAAACTATTCTCCGAAGGCTCTCATAACACTTGCCTTTTCTTCAAGGTTGGGGTTTTATAGTTATTCGCGTGGTTCTTTGATGAATGTCTATATTCCTGATCATGTTGCCTCCATGAAGGCAGGAACCAGGAAGTAGCCACAGTACTTAGGACAACATTTGGCATTCGATAGGCGGTTAAGCCAAAGTTGTTGAATAACGGGGCTACAGCAAACCTCTACAGGGGGATACGAGAAAGACGAGCCTTTTCAAAAGTCTATAATGTGCTTGGCCCTTGTGTGGAGGATGAAGATCAGCTGAGAGTGGAAGGTCAGCTCATCAGGCAACCAGCGCCGGCCAGATGGCCCCAGATTCTCACCGCCTGAGCCTAGGAAGAGAGTAGCTAGGTCTCATCAAGGAGTTTCAGTTGGTGGGAGCAATGTTTGTCTCACAACTTACTTCTCAAGTGGGTCAACCTAAAAAGGCAACTGCTTAATTCCGAAGAGACTCTTAAAAGAGAACAAACCGAGAGTTGCTGGAGGGGAGGTGGGTTGGGGGATGGGCCGAATGAGTGATGGACATTAAGGAAGGCACTTGTTGAGATGAGCACTGGGCGTTGTTATATGGAAGTGATGCATCACTAAATTCTACTCCTTAAGTCTTTATTACACTATATGCTAACTAACTTGGATTTAAATACAATTAAACATTTTAAAAAAGGAAGCAATTGCTTAACACACTGAGCAGTGAGTATGTAAAATACCTTCTTATCCTGTCTTCAACAGGCTTCAGCGTGAATTGATTGGTTCGATAAAGGTAGAGACTGAGAGGAGAACCAAGTCTGATCCTTTCCTCGTGAGCGGTAGGCCTGGAAGTTGGATCTAAGTCTGGTGACCACACAGGAAGAGGGTGTTATCTGAACGACTGGGCTGTGGTGGGTTATCGCCATGATGAGTTCTGGGATGATGGTCACCCAGAGGTAGAGGCAGGGTATACACTGAGAGCGATTCACCCAAACAGCGCCCTCTCCAGACCCAGCTTCCTGGTGTAAGGAATTCCACCATTAGAAATTCTCTGGTCTCAAAAAAATGTAAATACAAGGAAAAACAGCACATCAGATCAGATTCCTTTCAGATATTGTGGTTTTGATGGGGTCTGGAAGAAGAAGGAACTTGAAGACAATACACAGCTAAATCGTGGAGTGTTGGTGGCAAGTGAGCAAAAGGCAGGAAGCAACGAGAAACTTCATCAACTTGGACAGTCCCTGCATTTAGCAAATTTAGAGAATAGGAAACTTTTGTTTGGATTAAAAATCTGAGGGATAATTATTATTATTAAAAAATTTTTAATGTTTATTTTTGAGAGAAAGAAAGAGAGAGAGAGAGAGAGACAGCACGAGTGGGGGAAGGGCAGAGAGGGAGGGAGACAGAATCTGAAGCAGGCTCCAGGCTCTGGGCTGTCAGCACAGAGCCCACATGGGGCTAAAACCCACAAACCTTGAGATCATGACCCGAGCCAAAGTGGAACACGTAACCAACTGAGCCACCCAGGCACCCCCGAGGGATAATTGTTATTTTTAAGATTCTTGCAACATAGCTTTCATTGAGTTGCCATAATCCTGTTGGACTTGGGTTTTATTGTTGGTGGAGGGAGACTGTGTTTGACTTTGCTTGGAGACCATAAAACCACAACAAAATAGATTCTCCTGGATGCTACCTAGGCAACACCAGGACCTCCTCTACACCGTGAGAGGGACTTGTGATGAAAGACACGCGGCTCCACAACGAACAGCATGGATACAGTGCGTCTGAAGAAACTGAAGGTGGTTCTTCAGAATCATCTTAATGAGTAACCAAGAATATAGAGAATTTAAGATGTCAAGTGCCTTCCCAGGAAATCCAAGCTTTATAAACAACAACAAAAGCCTCTAGTCTGACCAGTCTCCCTAAAATTATTTGCCACTGTTCTGACAGCCACCAAAGTCAGCTGTTATGATGTTTGTGAAAGTTGATTTAAAAGGAGCCTGCTAAATGTCCTCGTTGAACTGCATCACTTCCTTCCTGGGACCATCAGGGAACCTCCCCAGCCTTTCAAGACAGGTTCTGCTTAGAAAGGTCAACCGGGCAGTGGGAACCCCAGGCAAAAGTTAGGGGCTAGGGCAGCGCATCTCCTTCTCGGAGCTCTCGGCCATTCCTTCTCCTCCTCTCCCCCCGGGAGGTGGACCCCGTGGAAAGATTCGCCGAGAGGGTGGGTCACAGCTCGGGTTTGCAGCTGCGGAGAAGCGCCGGAGGCCGTGCATCTCCGGGAGGTAGGGGAAGCCTGCGAGAGAGCCTCCAGGCCCCCGCCCCCGGCTCTTTCAGCCACCGGCTCTTCCAGGGGCGCGGGGCGCGGGGCCGGGGAGGGGTGTGGCGGCGCCAGGGTAGCAAAGGCAACCTGCCAGGGGCGCTGAACCCCCTCCCCCCCCACCCCCCCGCCCCCGGGCCGACCTTCCCCTCCGAAAGGAGCACTGGTGCGGGGGGCGGGAAGGGGGGGGGGAGAGTGGGGGGAGGCCTAAAACCCCAGGGTGCATCCGAGGGGAGGACCCGACTGCAGAGGGAGGGCAGAGTCGCCGAGCAGCTGGGCGCAGGAGTGAGCGCGCGTGCGAGCGGCCCGGGGTGGGGGGGGAGCGCGGCTGCGGATCTGCCGCGGGCGGGAGCCGGCCGGCGTGTTGTGCACTCTGTAACCCGGGCGGCCCGGCTCCCTGCAGCCCCGCCGCGGCGCCCGAGCTCCCGGGGCCCGCCGCTGGCCGCGCGCTCGCCTCGCTGCCGGGAACCTGGACGAGCCCGGGAGAGCGAAGGTAAAAGGAAAGAGGAAGAGAGATGGAGGGCCGGGGAGAGGGAGAGAGGAGAGAAAGCGGGCGAGCGAGCGAGCGCGCTAATGTGGGTGCTCGCCGAACAAATTGCAGAGGCAATTGTGAGCAAGTTTGTACTTGCATGCCGGGGTTGTGCGTGCTTCATGGGAGGGAGAGGGCGGCGATGGTGGCGGCGGTGCTGGTGTGCGTACGTGTGTGACACTCAGGGATGAGGAGATAAGGAGGTGGAGAGCGTCCTCCCTGCTTCTCGTACGTAGATATCCCTATTAATATCCCCCGCTCGCGTTGTCATTTCCGCTTGTGGCACTTCTCTTGGGCTCCAGTGATGCAGAAGCAAAAGGCAGCCACCCTCTTGTTGTGATGGCCGGTACTGTTGCTACTATCAGATGGGAGATGCAGGGCGTTGGGCAAATTCTAGGAGCCTCCCTTCCTCCACCCCCGACTATTTTAGGAAGGGCTGAGGGGGGCGGGAGGGGGGGGAGGGGAAATAGGTAGCCCCGGCCGAGGGCTGGAAGACCTCGCAGAGGCCGGGCTTCAGACAGTCACCTTGCAATTGCTTCCAGGCAGAGCCTACGCTAGAGGGCAAGATAACTTTCATCTCCTCCCCGGAAAGACACATTTCAGAAATTTTGCATTGCTGCCCGAGGAGTTCTGTGAAATGGAGGTTCACAGGGCGGCAGGTGCATGGCGAAAGGGCAGGAAAGTAGTGCAGAATAAAGCAGCTCTCGGCCGCCAAGCAAAGAAAGCCCGGTGGGAACCGCGGTGAGGTGTGCCGCCTGGGGTGCCAAGAGCTTGGAGGCTGCAAGTTCAGGCCCAGCCCAGGGAGAAACATCGGTTGTGAAACCGGTGTTAGCATCCTGGAATGTTCTTTCTCAGCTTTGCAGCTTGGGGTGGGAAACCTGTCTGTGTCTGAAATTCATCTGTGAACGTTAAGAAAGTTCTAAACGAATTATTTTTCTCTTTTTGAGTGTAGCTTTGTCTTCATCTGAGATCCGCTTTACTAAAGGAAGTATTTGTAGACAAAAGCCAGACTTGTGCAAGAGAAAAATGTAGTAATTTTCAGTTAAGCAACAGTTATTAATATGACCCACATCTGCATAAAATGCTGATTTAATTAGTCGTGAGGATTGTTTTTTAAGAGGCCTGCTGTTCCCCATGATGAAAAAGATTAATAGTATGGGTAAAAAGTTCCTAATATTGCCAGAACATTGCAATAAAACACATAGCTTTTTTTTTTCTTGTGTTTTTGAGTCTGTTCCTTACTTGGTGGCAAATGGAGAACAAAATGTACCAGATCAATGCTAATTTAATATGTTTCATGCTGAGGATAAAGGCACATCTTCAGACTGACTCAGATAATAATATTGTTAGCCTTTGAAAATATTTGCTCAGCTATTACATTATAGACTCATTGTTATCTTTCTTGACTAATGATTTTTCACAAACTGGTTTGTTTCTGTTCTCACCGTCCCCACATACAAATTCTTGTCCCTGGATTCTATCTTGCAAGAGAGCCGAGGTTGGGAAAAGGTAGTTTACCATTCAGGATTTTTCAAGACTTGCTTGTCTTAAATGTGGAGGGCACCACACTGGGACCTGCTCTTCTGAAAGTAGGCAGCACACATAGCTTCTTGGCAACGACAGGCGGTGTAAATTGAACAGGATGTAGGAAGCCCATGACTGGGCAAAGTTGCTGGCGTTTTCTCAGCTCTAGATACTGCAGCCACACCCCGTGGCCTGACCTTGAGAATCACACAGGGCCCAAGACTCCCCTGGGAGGGAATCGTGTTTCTCCCCCTCTTCACTGTCTGAGGCGTCCTTCCTTGTGATCTGATCCATCCAGAACCAGTGTTTGTCAAGAAGTGCAACATATACTCTAGCAAAGTATGGGAGGAAGGTAGTAGGTATCTTTGGGCCTGATTTATACTGCAACCTTCCCCCAAAAAGTTGAATCATGACACGTCGTATTTGTCATACTGATCCGCTCTGTACTTAGTCTTTTGGTTACCTGTTTCCATGTTTGTTCTTCCAGAGAAAGGGCCAATTCTTATTTGTTACCCTGTACATTTCATAGTAGTGAATAATTAACAGTACTATTCACTGATAGCCCATACACATACCTTAGTAATATATCTATATTAACTCCAGATGTCCCTTTTCTCCCTACTGCTTAGCCATCTTAGTGTATATTAATTAGTACCATTGCTAAAGGATGAATAGAGAAAAACAATAATTAACTTTAAAATTAGACACTTACATGACTCACTCCAGCAAAGGACTTAGAAGGGGTGGATGTGTATTTATTAGCTTTTTTATTTTTGCTTAATAGTGAATTTTAATAGAGGCTCTATTCTTATACATATTTAGATGTCTACTTCAGTAATATTTATATTTCATATGGCTGTGACCCTGTTTGTGTCTTATGGTCTCAGTGCATCTTTCTCAGTTAGAAATGAACCACATCATCTCTGGTGGTTGCAGGGTTTGGAATTTTCTGTTATCGTTTCCTAGTACCTAAAATTGTAGTTGCATTGCTTTAAGATGTGTTCTTAGGGCCTAGCAGTGTTCCTCCTAATGTTTTTCCTAACGCTTTTTTTTTAGGAGCACAAACAAAAAACTGCCTTAGCCGCCAGTTGTCCATTCTGCTTAGAGACTAGAGAAGTCCAGGTTTGATGATTCACTCGTGTGCTTTTTTCACGGGGGCTGGTGTTAGAAGAGTGTGGTTCAGATAGGAGAATCCCAAATAGCAGACAGTGTAAATTCCCACTGCATTCTGCACAATAATTGCAGCAGATGGTTATCGATTGGGTATTCAGTTTGCTCGAACAGTTCCCTGGATTTCTCCATGAGAGAACTCACCCTGCTTTGTTGTCATATTATCGATTTCATCTCCCCCTCTGATGCGGAAGCTCTACGAGGGGCTTATCTGTCTTGTTCACTGCTATTTACTCAGTACCATTGTCCTTTACAAATAGTTTCTCAATACCCTTTTGCTGTATGAAATATACTGGGCTCTTACTTCTCTGCCTGGAGTGGTGGATGGCCTTAGCTACAGACGGATCTCAGTTCCTTCTCCTGGAAGGATTTGGAGACGGTGCCGGGACTGCTAATTCATACACAACCCATCAATGTCTACCTGATTCTCTCTTTCCATCCCAGTACCGGTCCCCCTCACTGCCCACGATATCCTGCACCTATTAAAAACTCTTTTAATTTCCCTGGGAATAGTGAGCTCGTTGGTGCTGCTGGACCTTCCTCTGCCCACAACCTCAACTGCCCACAATCTCTCAGTTCCAGGAGTGAATTTCAAGCTTTTGTGACCTCTGACCTGCTTTTTAGTGGTCACTTGTTCTGCCATTGGTTTTGGACCTGGGGAGCACGCTTGAGGGCACCTCTCCACTTCTCATATTGCAGGTAGAGAAACTGAGGCCAGGGGAAGGAAAATGGAAACCAGTTATTTGCTGGACCTCTGCTACATGCCAAACAGTCTGCTAAACATATTACATATTTATCTTTTTAAATTTATGCAGGATAAAATTAAACCAATAATTTAGCATAAAATGACTTCATTTTACAGATGAAGCCACAAGTGCTCAGAAAAGTTTACTTTTCTCTAGGTCACATGGATGGAGTTAAGACTCTGCCCCAGATCTTTCTTAGTCCATAGTGTGTGGATGTCGTGGTACCATACTCCCTGTGGTAGGTCGTTACGGGGGACTTCCAGCTCACACTCAGTCACCTGGTTGGAACAAAGCTAAGCCTAGAACTCGTATCTTCTGACCCCCAGTTTCCTTTTCTGTTCTTTTTATTTTATTTGTTTGATTAATTAGAAATTTCTTATATATCCCCCTGAGTGAAAGTATCAGTAAACAGCAAGACTATCAGAATTTCACAAAGGAGGAAATGCTCATATGATGAAAACAAAATATTTTATCTTCTGTCTGAAAAAGGAAGGATATTGCATTTACTTCTTTTGCAGTGAGGAGGGAGGGGTTTTCTGTAAAACAAAAATGTCTGTTGAGGGCCTGGGATGTTCTCAGGGATCCATTTGGCATCGATGGTGAGATGTCAGAGTGAGAACAGTTATAGACTCTACCCTTGCAGAATGTTCACAGTCTACTTAGAGTGTGAGACTAACAGTGGTGGTGAATATAAGACAAATTATACTTATAATAACATGGGTTGTTAGTGCTCAGTGTGTACAGGAGCATTTAAGAATGGCTTCAAGCAGGGTGGGGGGCCTGGGCCAGGTATTTAGTGATCCTTGGGATCTGCTCAGCTAACAGTGCCCCACACAAGGGCGAAGTTGTTACCGCAAGCATATGAGTGCGTGAGGTGAAGATATTGGAAGTAAGATCTGCACAGCCCCTCTGGCTGCTGAGCTCAGTTGATGGTACCACGACCCACGCAATCTCCAGGCAGAATCCTGAGAGTTATCCGAGACACTTTGACAACCCCATTGCCCATTTCCTATCTCCCCTCCCTGACCAGTCATCAACTACTACACATTTGCCTCCTAGAGATTTTTCAGATCTTACCCTGTACTCACTGTCTTATTTTAGTCTGTCATCATCTTGACTCCTGAGATACTTTCCTTAGGGATCTTTCTGAATCTTTCAGTCTTGTCTCCTTCAAATACACCCTTAAAAACTGTACCTAGAATAATCTCAATTATAGTTGGGCACTTCTAGCTTAAAATCCCCCAGTGGTTTCCTATTGCCTCCCAGAGAATCAGGACGAAGCTTCTGAGCATAGCACACAGGGCCCTCAACCGTCCGGTGCTACCTCCTTCTCCAGCCTCAGCTCCAGAATGTCACCTGGGAGAGTCAGTCCTTCGTGATCCAACTCTTGGTGCTTCCCACATAGAATCATGTTTCTTGTGTCCATGACTTTGCTCAAGTTATGCACTCCACCTGGCATGTGTCTTTCATATTTTTTTTCCTGACTAGTTTATTTACCAAGATTCAGTTCAGAGGTGAGCTCCCTCCCAGGACACTTTTCCAGAACCTTCCGATTGGCTTAGCGCCCACCCTTTGTATTTTCCATCTCTGTATTTGGACTTGCCCGTGGTATTGTTATATTGTTTTTTTTTTTAATATGTTCTATCTCCCACTATGTTCTAAGCTCCTCAAAAAATAGAAACTATGTCATATTCATCTTGGTACCCCCAGCCTTGACCTCTGAGACTCAGAATGGATTTGTTATACTATAGAAGTAAGACTGAATACGTAACCTGAATTTAGACATAAGTAGAGAAATTCTGAGTTTAACATGGCCTTCAAAAGATAAATATATATATGTATATATATATCTCAAGTATTTGTATCAAGTATACATATATTTATATGTATATATGTACATATATATTTATATATATATACATTTATATGCATTTATATGTATATATATGTACATATATATTTATATGTATAAAAGAGAGGGAGAGGAGAGTTGGAGATTAATCTATTATATAACATAAATGTGAACGAGAAGAGGGTAGAAACATGGTGATCTGTAATGCAGTGACTTACAGAAATCCTTTTTAATTCCATAATTCTTGATTGATGGTGGGAGTCATGACTTTTATGAACTCCAGGGCTGATCAGAAGCTGGCTTGGGATAACTGAATTAACATGAATTTCTTCCTTCATCTCTACTTAGTATATATGTAGTTTTCTAGCCAGCTAGAGAAAGTTATATTCTTACATTTGGGGAAGTTCACTTTCTAACAGTTTAAAGGACCCATTTGTAATATCCTCAAGGCACTTCCCACTCCTTACTAGTCTTCAAACTATGGTAGCTTTTGCCTGTGGGCAAGTGGAATATTTTCCCCCAGGAGATGAGGGCTGCTAATAGGCACATAATTCCAGCAAGGCTAAAGGCCTTGATGCATGCCAGGCCAGCCATAAACAATTATTTCTCCTCTGAGGATCCCTTGGAAAGCCACCCGTTGAAAGGTACCTCTCTAGCCCAGAAGCTGCCAAGTTTTGGGTCCTCCTTCTACTAAATATCCTTTCAAGTAGCCAAGAGAAGTCTGCCTGTGCCTTCTTACCAGTTAAGGCTACTTCACTGCACCATCTCACCCTAACTTGTTAAGTGATCAAGTACATTCTTCTCGCTCCATTATACCTTTCGGATGCTTTTTCCATAGGGCAGCAGCAATATGCAATGTTTTGCATCCTTTTTGAGATAGTGTTCTAAAACAGGTGTTATCAGCTTTGCATTCATGCATTCTAACCAGATACCCATGCATGCTAATAATTAATATTAATAATATTAATAATGCCATCTTAAAATTAGTCGTAATTTATTTTTTTTTTTTAATTTTTTTTTTCAACGTTTATTTATTTTTGGGACAGAGAGAGACAGAGCATGAACGGGGGAGGGGCAGAGAGAGAGGGAGACACAGAATCGGAAACAGGCTCCAGGCTCCGAGCCATCAGCCCAGAGCCTGACGCGGGGCTCGAACCCACGGACCGCGAGATCGTGACCTGGCTGAAGTCGGACGCTTAACCGACTGCGGCACCCAGGCGCCCCAGTCGTAATTTATAATATAGTCTATCACACAGCCTCTGTCTCATAAATCATACTGTTTGAATGACCACACATTCAGGTTATAATATAGTTGTCGATAGCACTCATCGATTCCTCTTGGTTTCTTTTTTTTTTCCATCTGGCAGGTGGCCCGTCCCACATGGATGTGCTTTCCCTACAGGTGTGTCTGTACCATCCTTCCCTGCCCCCGGCCCGTTCTTTTTCTTCACCTTCCTCCTCATAATGCAGAAGTGTGCATTAATGCCTTGGTGTGCAGGCCCTTGGTTAGGTTTCTGTCTCTGGGTGCATGTTCAACCTCTGCTCCTTTCTTCATTATTTATCCTACTTCTGGCGAAACCTTCTCTTCACCTAACCTTAGGGTTAGGAAATCCTTCTTCAAACTAAATGTCTCAATGTCAGGATTTCAACTACTCTCTTAACCTTTCTGTCTCCTTGCCCAGTCCAGGATGATGAATTAAACTTGACCAAAGCTGAGAATTCAGGATGGGGTTAGAAAGAAAATGGCCTTTCTGCTCAAGCCACCCCTAACCCTAGCCTTACAACCTGTTTTGGAGTCTTTCTGTGTAGGAAAAAAAGAAGCTAAATCAAATCCATGTTGACGTCTGAAAACAGAATATTTGAAACGCACATTTTTAGAATGAAATACTTTTCCACTTACACTGTTTTAACTTATCAAATTGTTATTAGAAGCTAAGATTTTTTTTTAAGTTTTTATTTTTAAATTTTGATCCCAGTGTAGTTAACATACAGTGTTGTATGGGTTTCAGGTGTAAAATACAGTTATTGAACAATTCTGTACATTACTCAGTGCCCAACTAGGAGCTAAGATGTAATCTCATACCTGGAAATTGTACAAATGAAATAGCAAAATATATGCACAAAGCAGGCTGAAATAGCATATATAAGAGAACTATGTCTGCATTAGTGTGATTAAGAAATAAGATTCAGTATTGGACTTCATAGTACATTCACTTTCATAGATCAATGGAGAAAGATTATAGTTTAAAGAGAAAACATGGGATACGTGAACATTTCCTTTTTAGCAACCAACTTTATTATGTGTATCTCATGTACGTATTTATTTTGTCAAATATAAGAATTCCTAGCATTTGCGTAGTGCTTAGTAAATATTTTACCTGGCAATGAATTATCTATTCGAATTGAATACAAATAGTTTTCTTTTTAGCACTAGGATGACGTATGTAGTTTTTTTTTTTTTTTTTAATATTGTACCTTTTCTATTTGTTTCTCAGATTCCTGAGTTCATTTAAGAGAACAGTCTTAAAATAAAAGAAAGAAAAGAAGTGGCTCAGTCTTGGAAGTACCATCTCCTTGCCAGCTGCTGCAAGCGCTGGGGATTCGTTTACGACCGAATAGATCCAGAAAGCTCCAGTATGTTTTCGTGAGTGATATGGTGCTACATCGCCCGGGGACAAGAGTGTCTGCTGTCGGTTTCCTGCTGGGGGAGACAGCATGGCTGCCTCCAGGACGGCCTCACGGTCTCCCCGGGACATCGCCAACGTGATGCAAAGGTTGCAAGGTAAGGGACAGAAATGTCAGGGTTTGTTCTGTATTTTTAAAGTACACTTTAAATACCAGCTTAACTCAGGATCTTTTCAATTTGCTTGCACTTTTATTCAATTTTATGAAACTACAGCAAGGGATCACAAAATGACATCTCTCATGCTAGCGTTTTCAGACTAGTCATGCTGTTTGAAGATGCTATCTTTTTCACGTAGAAAAGAGACAAAGACAAACCTCTTTGTTTGGTTTTATGTCTGCATTAGTGTGATCTTTAGTGGTTATTCAGTGTCTAGCTGGGAATTCAGTTATTGCCAAACTGCCCTTCAGTCACCAATGACAATACAGTGCCGTGACAGTGCACAAGGGTATCATGACGATGGTGACAAAAAATTGTACGCTGTGGTCAGATAAGTCAACTAATAGTTTAAATATCCAAACTAGGAAGCCCTCAGAGATCTAGAAAGTCTTTTAGCAAAATGAGGCAAAGAGGTGCAGAGGGTTTAAGACGTGACGGGATTAATGGCGAGTGGCAGTGTGTGGACTAGAACCACCTTCCTCACCACTGTTCTTTCTCTAATAGCCAACTTTTCTAGAAGACAATTAGCAGTGAAATGCTATAGCAGCTTATAGATTAATTCGTAATTGTGAATTACACATGCATTGAAACATGTATATTCTTTAAACCATAAAAATAATCATCTTAGAAGAATATGAAAATATTGCTTCCTTGTCACAGTCCTAATGCTACCTCTCCGCAACTTGAAACAGATATAAACATATTCAAATTTTATAGGTTTTTTTTTTCCTGGTATTTGTCAGGAGAGCCTAAAGTAGTGTTACAGGTTGGCTTTTTGCTCTTCGAGTATCTCCAGCAAGCAAGCGATTGCGGTGGTTTTCTACCGCGACCATCATATTAATCTCTTACAATCCCACCTTCCTCACTTATAGTGTATTTGATGTGAATAGCAGTCATTTCCAGGTAAGCCCTCTTGACTTTCAAATACAGGTGAAACTCTGGACATTCGTGGCCCAGGGCGTGCTCTCAGCTACAGAAAGGCACGAGCTTAGTGGAGCTGTGCATTTCTCCATGTCAGACCGGAGACCACCACTGTCCCTGACACCCCTGCAATCACAAGGCTCCCATGCGTGTAGATTGTCCTGGGCTGGTTTTTGATGCTTCAGTGCCAGTGGCGCTTATTTCAAGTTTATTGCTGGAAGATCTCATCGTCACACCAGAAAGAGCTTGGTTAAATAAAAGAACAGATCCTTGCTGAATATGTGGGCATAGACCTCCTCCATAGGCCAAAAACAAACAAACAAACAAACAAACAAACAAACAAACCCTGATTATGTCTACACAATGCTAAGGATCTCCAGTTTAAATTGTACATCTTTTTTTGGGTAGATGGAATACTGAACTTAGAGTTCCATTTTTCTGTCTGTGTCTGTCTTTGTTGTTTCCTGGGCACAAATTCCTGAGCCATGTTGTGCCTCAGTGACCTCATTTACAAAAAGATGGAAAGGAAACCAGAGGCCCCTTACAAAAGATAAGGAAGATAATTAGGTAATAAAGCAGATTTTCCTTTGAGTTTATTAAATATGAAAATTCCCTGGATCATATATATGTATATGTATATATGTATGTGTACATATATGTATGTATGTGTACATATATATGTACATATACATATATACACATGCATACATATACATATATATGTACATACATATGTGTGTGTGTATATATACACATATATGTATATACACACACACAATAAAGGGAAATTGTACAGGGTAATTTGAAAAAGATTAAATAAGAATCAGATTATGATTGTACAAAGTATTTACTTTTTATTCTTATTTTGCTTTGAAAATTTTTTAGTAAGGTAGTGGTTAGGTTAAGAGGGGAGGGAAGAGTACTGTGCCTCAGTCTCTTATTATTTCTGTAGTGTATAGATATGTGGTTTTTCCTGAGAAGTGTGTGGAGTAGGGGAAGGACTGGAGCCCCTCACTCCCATCCCATGCCTGGCTTGTCCCAGTGGCTATCCCATTTTAACATCTGTGCATTTTGAGACCCCACCTGTAAAATGCGGACTGCTCACACTCTGGATTGTTTCAAGCTCAGCAAGATGATGACAAAAAGTGCTTTAAAAACTCTACTCTCATCTAATGAGCTGTTCAAATAGCCATGGAAGAAAATTGGATGAAGAGGCATAGGCTTGATAATTTGTTGCAAATTTTTCTAGCCATGCAGATTTGAGAAGGAATGTTAGTAGTTTTATATATCCTGTGCTGTATAAAACTAGTAATTTTATTACATAATAAAGTGACTATACTCACTGTATTAATTACTTTTTCCTTTCTAGTAAAAGGAAGAATTATAACATGTGATAAGGGTATCTGACAAACTCAGAACAATAAACCTTCTACCATTTGACAGTAGACAAAATTCCTGAGCACTAGATATTTATCATTAGTTTTTAGCATCAATTATATATATATATACATATAGTTTTTAGCATCAATTATATACATATATACATACATATATATATACATGTGTATACACATATATATACACATCAATTATATATACATATATGCATCAATTATATATATACACGTGTATATATATGCATATTATATATGTATATATATAATTGATGCTAAAAACTAATGATAAATATCTAATGCTCAGGAATTTTGTCTACTGTATATATACATACATATATATATATATATACACACACACAAACACACACACTCACGTTATTAATGGCAGCAAAATGAAAGGTCTGCACTCCCACAAGGTGCAGTGGACCTAGCCTACAGCAGTGGAAACAGAATGTAACAGAAGGTGATATGGTGGATATATCTGTTAGCATATTGATCTGCTGGGTTACTTGTGCTGAATTAACTGGTAAGGTTTGTGTCTCCACTGCATCTCAGTTCTCATTGTGCATCCTGCTGATGCTTTGAGCCCAAACAAGAGTCAACTTCCCCAGACAGAGGAGATCTATTTTCTGTCAAGGGTACTTAGTGTCTGTTCTTACCTGCTAGAACCTCCAAACCAGTGACCATGGTGCTAATTAACGGAGGGCTAGCATTATTGTCCAGATAATGAAGACAAATGAGAGAATATATTTGAGGAAAAATAAATCTGTTAACTTAAAATATAACCAGAGTTGCTATTTTCAAAGTTCAAATCCATGAGGACATTTTTCTAGAATCCTCCCTTTTTTTTTCTTAGATAATCCAAGTAACTGTGTTATTTTTCCCCTTCTTGAGTTTTATTGTCCTATTGGATCTGTGTATAACTAATAAAAATCATGTAGCTTTGCATAATGGCAACTTGGCTTTGCTCACTTGCTTATTTAGTTTATAACCATAATTGTTGACTGTTTTTCTGCTTTTAATTTTTATTTCTAGTGCTAGGAAATTGAAACACATACACAGATTGCTACATAATTTAGCTGCTACTGTAGTAGTTCAATATTTCACCTTTGCCAATATTTGTGCTTGCTTGAGCATAATGTTTTAGGCTGGGATCCTGAATTATGGATGAGCAGACAGACTGCAATGCAGACTTTCGTTTGCTCCTAAGAGTAATGAAGGTTTCTGTAACTTCCATCAGTTTAAATATAACCTTAAAAGCAAATACAAGACAATAGTATGATACAAGAATACTAAAATTTTAAAAGCACATTGTATATATATATATCTTTTCGGCTCTTTAACAGCTAAGGGGTTCCATTTCACAGGTGGCTTATGGAGTCATTTCAGTTGTTAGTCACATCTAAAAAAAGATACATGTCTGAACTCTCAAGATTATAAATTTCTTTAAGACAATGACAGTATCTTTGTAAATGTCATCATGCTGCTACATAACATTAGCTTAAAAAAGATTTGTTGAATGGCTTTTATCAAACACATTTTTTTTCATTTGAAGATAATCTATCAAAGTTTAAGGAATTTTAAATGGACATATCAGTGTTTGTTACTGTAAGCCGGGGCGGCATCAGTGTAAACTTACAAAATGAGTGATAAATGCCAGAGAAGATTCAAAATGTGCATGCGAAGGTGTTGTGTAGAGATTACTTTGATAAAAAAGGAGGATTACTGATTGCAAGGTCGAGTTTTTATTTTTAAGCCTGTGAATAAATTCAAGGCGAAAGAAATGAGAAAAGGGATAAATACGTATTCTTGGAGACGTATCTATGAAATTTGCTAACTGTTTAGTAAAACCTAATCATGCCTCCCTCTAAAATGGCTTTTATGGTTAAAGTCTTTTTTGGTTAAATATGACATTTCCTATAAATCTATTATACCGTAAAGTAGAACCTCAGCTAACAAAAAAGTTAACTGAAAAGTAGAATCAGGGGCACCTGGGTGGCTTAGTCAGTTGGGCGTCTGACTTCAGCTCAGGTCATGATCTCACAGCTGATGAGTTCGAGCCCCACATCGCGCTCTGTGCTGACAGCTCAGAGCCTGGAGCCTGCTTCAGATTCTGTGTCTTCCTTGCTCTCTGCCCCTTCCGGACTTACACTCTTTCTCTCTCTGTCAAAAATAAATAATACATAAAATAAAATGAAATGAAATGAAATGATAAAATAAAATAGTAGAATCAACATTAATAAATAAATGGCATAATTTCCTTTAGTGTAACATTAAACATCGGAGAAGGAAAGGTTTGTCATTTATGAGGATTCTCATTTTTTTACAGTGCCTTGAGAGATTAACTTCTAAATTTTATTACTCTGACTTAATGACTCTTCCTATATTGCCAAAAATCAATTTATTGTATTTAGGATGAAATTCTCTATTTGGTTTAATCTCTTTCTTCCTACAACGAATGTTGTGTGCTACTATCTCAAATTTAAATACTAAGCAAAACGCAGCACAAAACAGTGATCATTTATTTATGTTTTGGAACATCATGGTTAAATAAATCTTTAATGAATAAATGGATAAATCACAATCCCTAAATTAATGAATTGAAGATGAAATTAGTCAAGACATAATGTAAAAGCAAAGGAAGAAGAAACCAGTTAAATGGAATCCCACTGTATTTGCCCCTTCAAAATATTTTTTTTATCTGAATTTTATTTTTAATCAAACTTGGGTTATGATCATAAAATCATGTTAAGGACACACATCCAGCCGAACCAGTGCCTATGCTCAGCTCTCAGATGCATGTGTTGTTTTTTTTTAACTTTCATGCTTTAAAGATATTTTTCCTTCCTAACGGCATATTACATGTTCATATTACTTTTAAATGCAATAAAGTGTATAAGTTATACATTCATATAATGAATGCCCTGTCCTCCAAACCTGTCTGCAGAGCTGTTTTACCTATCCTGGGTTATGGAGAAGGTGCCTGAAGGCCTTCAAGATCTTCAAAGGCCTGCAAAAATATTGGCTCTCAAATAGAAAAAGAAAACTGCTAAATCAAAATTCACAGAGGTTTAATTCTCTCTCTGACTCTCTGTCTCTCTCTCTCAAAAATAAATAAATAAACTTAAAAAAATTAATAGAGGTTTACAAATGTATAATCATTTCAACTAGTCAAATGTAAATCAAATCAATTCAAAAATTATATACGGGTTAATATATTTAAATATGCAGTTTGGGTACTCTATATTGCTGTTGATATAGTATGTGGCTGGCCTCTAGGCCTAAGAGCAATTGAGGCCTACAAATAAAACATAAAGCATTCCTACATATTGCTTTCAAATTAATTCCTTTTAGTATACCACTTAATTTTGTCACTCCCGTGATGAAAGTCTTCCTTGACCTCTTGACCTCCTTATTAAATCCCAACTTCTTGGCTTGGCTTCCTTATTCAAACTGTGTCTTAACATATGACCCAGCATTTGTCTCCTCTCGCTCCCCTACCTAGCCCTAGGTATCTACCAAATGCCACTATTTGCAATGCTTTCAAGATGCCCTGACTCTTCTGTGATCTTCTAGGGAGCTTTTGGGAATGAACTCTCTTGGCTCCTCCTAAAACCCGACTTATCTTCAAGTCTCAACTTAAATTTTTTTTTCAACGTTTTTTTTATTTATTTTTGGGACAGAGAGAGACAGAGCATGAACGGGGGAGGGGCAGAGAGAGAGGGAGACACAGAATCGGAAACAGGCTTCAAGTCTCAACTTAAATTCAGCCTCCTCCATGAAGTCTCTGTTGCTGATAAAATCAGAAATTCTGTCTAAAGCCCTTTAGCACTTTGTAGCACTATAATAGGAATTATCTGGTATTGCTTTGCGTTATGTTATGTGCGTGTGGCTAATCCAACCACTCAGAATATAAACACATTGAAGGCAAAAATTGGGTCAATTTCACATCAGTGCCCTACAGATTGACTAGGCAGTGCATTTCATAATGTGGATTCTTCATAAGTATTTGTCGAGTGAATACAATATAAATATGTAATATCATACTGATTTTCAATGGTGGAAGCAGGGCGACCCAGAAGGAGGTAATTTGGATAAATCACCAAGAGAGATTAGAGTAGCTTGGACTAGATACTAAACACTGGAGGGGGAGAAAAGTGGTAAAAATCTAGATTTATTTTGAAAGTAAAGCTGAAATAATTTTCTGATGGATTGAATGTGGTGTATGAGAGAGAGGAAAGAAAGTTGGCCCCCTCATTTTTCATTTTGAAATGAGATAAGACAAAAGACTATTGGGAACAGGGTTGAGGAAACTCAAGAGCTTTTTTTGGATGTGTTCCATTTTAGAAGGCTGGTGGATAGCCCAAAAAGTGGCTGAGTATATATGACTGTAGACATCAAGGGAGAGGACACAGCTGGAGAAAGTATTTGGAGATCCTGAGTGCACAGACAGTATTTAAAGCTGTGGGGTTGATTGACACCACCTGGAGAACAAGGACACATAGGGAACATAGGTTTGAAAAACCATCCACCATTGGTCGATGAGGTGGTGAAGGAATGAGGAGGGTCTCATATATGAGATCAAGAAGCTGCAGCCTATGTGGTAAGAAAAAGAAGAAGGAAGATCTGGAAGCCAAGAGAAGAAAGAATTCAAGGAGGGAGTGATCAATTATGTTAATGCTGTTAACATTCTTTTTATGTTCATGCTTCCAAATGTTTATAGTATATAAAAAGATTATGTGTTTATATATATAAATATCAGGCCTGAGTGAGCCAAGTACATGTGCATATAGTTTCAAATTCATTTCTGGAAGAATAAAAGAATAGCCCTGTGCATTCCCCATAAAGAGTTGCAAGATTCTTGGAAGTTAATTGGATAAGAGCAATTCCTTAAGAATTTATTAAGTGTAATTCTGTACTTCATGTAGAGCCCAGTCAAAAATGCATCTTAAGAATAAAATGCCTCTCACTCTGGCTCTAACAAGTCCTGCATTCTTATGGAGCCTATGGTCCTCATGAGAACAGTGCTCCCACTGATGCCCTTTTGTGTGTGGCTGTCTCATCTCAGTGCCTTCCTTCCTTGTGCACCTCCTGCCCTCCAAAATCTCCGCTTGCACCCCTTGACATCATTTTTCTAGGTTCTTTCCACATAACAAAATTAATAGCATTCCTCTTGTGTTTTGGAGAAAATCTTCATGGAGTCAGTGTCATGTATTTTCATTGCTTTGGTCATTGTTTAATTAGTTCCTCCAGGGCGTAGTTTCTTGAAAAGAAAAGAGAAGGTATGACACTGTAAGTGTTTGGGTTATCTGAAAGATGGGGAGGACTCTGGGATTTCTTCCCAGAAATCTGGGAGGTACCCTTCCCAAGACTGGAATGGTACCCTTCCCAAAAGGACTTGAATTTGGGAAAACTGCATTTGCATTGAGGAAAACTCACTGTGCTGGTGGCTATTTAACCCTGCTTGTGTTGGATCAGAATGGGTTCTTGGGGTAACCTCTTGCAGAAGGAGGAAGACCACACTGGTGCCCATGAACTTTAGTTCCATTAATGTGTAATTTAGGGTTATAGATAGCTATAAAGGGGAAAAACATACTAGACTTTAAATTTCAAGTGATAAATTTCTCCTGTATCTTTTAAAAATGTTTATTTATTTATTTTGAAAGAGAGAGAGAGAGAGCAGGGAAGGGTCAGAGAGAGAGAGAGAGAGAGAGAGAGAGAATCCTAAGTGCAGAGCCTGACTTGGGGCCCAACGCAGGATCAGTTTCAAGAACTGTAAGATCTTGACCTGATCCAAGACCTGATCCCAAATCAAGAGTCAGATACTTAATTGACCGAGCCATCCATGTGCCCCTATCTCCTATATCTTAAGAGCCTTACAAAAATAGTTCATATTCTGAGCAGTTATTTTTCTCTTTTATTTTCTTTCTAATTGGGGCTGATGAGAATATTGACAGATTCTTTACATGGTATTTGCACCTAAATACAAAGCTCCTGATCTTTGTATGACATCCTACAATTTAATCAAGCAGTCATTACTCAGGTGTTCAGGTAATCATGTACTCATTTGGACAGTTAAGAAGTTATGGTATAAGAATATATTCAGCTTTGTCATAATGTTGAGAATAGGCAAATCATAATTTTTTTATTTGTCTGTAGTCAAATGAATGGAAATATCTGGAAAAAGGAGAAATTGGCAACTGCCTAAAATAGGGTCTGGGCCAAATGATTTATGTAAGATTTTAAATTCCTTATATTGAAGTTTGCTTCAGTATTTTTAAAATGGTTTCTATGGTAACTTGTGTTCTTTTTTTTTTCATTATTCACAATGACCTCTTGCATAAAAAAAAAAAAACAATTCCTTCCTCTACTGATATTAATCTTTCATGTTTAGTAAACACTGGTCTCCACCCATGTTTAAAACAAATTATTTACCTTGAATTACACAATAGTTCTCCATTCTTTCAGTTTCTTTTTCTTCAAGTGTCACCAACATTATTCACATGGCATTTTGATCCCTTTTATCTGTTTATTCTTTACTATACTATTGACTTGTTTACTAATTTGGGAAGAAGTTTCAGATTTCCAGGACTTATCTTGTGTTTTTGTTGTTGCTGCTATTATTATTTTATGAGCCACAGTGTTTCTTTTGCTGAGAATTACGCGAGTTATATATTCATGGCCTACATTTCCAGGTCCTTTGCTTTTCTCAGACTTCTTGTAGATTGTATCGTTTTATCCAACTGTGGTTGATACGAGCATTCATTGCCTCAGTATTGAACAGAAAATGTAGACTTCTTAGCCAGAGGCCTGGGCATTAAACTAGACTGCACCTTTGACATTGTAACAAGAGAGATCTTCCAAATACAACTCTGATTGTGTCCTTTTCCCTGTTTAAAAGCCTACAATGACTCATCATAAACTTCCAAATAAATTCGTCACACAAAAAGGATCTTCATCCTCTGGCTCCTTTTCATCTTCCAATCTTTGTTTGGGATTATCTTCCACAGATTAAATTGTGGCGTTCAGTCATCTGAAGCGCTTCTAGTTTTGTTCAGGCAAACTTCTCTCTCATTGCCATGTCTTTTCACGTCCTCCACTGCACCCCCTCTCCCTTTCCTTTCACTTACCTGGGCTTCTACTCAGGCTGCAAGACTTAGTTCAGACATTGTCTCCTCAGTGAAGCCCATCCCAATAGCACCAGCCAAAATGAAAGGTTCCTTCTTTGTACTCTGAACATGCTTCTGTTCAAGTATTGATTACAGCAGTCTATGATGGTTTCTTTCTTTCTGTGTCCCATTTGAATATTAGAACCTTGAGGGTAGAGGCTTTTATCTTCTGCAACTTTGGATATCCAGTATTGAGCACACTAACTTAACATTTAGTAGGTACTCAGTTCTTTCAAGTGTACGTTCCCGCATTTAACTAATATGTTTTGAGCATTTACTGTGTCCAAGTCCTCTGACTACAGATGTGAACATGTACAGAGTTCCTGTCCTCTTGGGGCTGTAGTCTACTGGAGTGACGTGATAATTGATGAAAATTCTATAAACTTGGCGATAGGGATCATGATAGTAAGTACGTGTTTGATGAATAAATTTAATTTCCACAAAAACATGCAGTTGGAATTAAGTAAATTGACCATGGTAGCACACTATTTAATGGTCTAAATTATTTTCATGTTATCTTTTACTCTGCCTGGGTTGAAAACCCTTAGTTTTTTTGTTTGTTTGTTTTTGTTTTTACGTATGTAGTGTCGTTATTTAGATAGGAAGGGACTTATAGTTCATAATTTGATGTTCTTATTTTGTAAATGAAGTAACAGAATCTAGAGCAGTAAAGTGATAAGCAAAGGTCCTAAGTAGGTATTTGAGGAACTCCTATCTTTGACAGAATTGAGGGATAACTCGATATTCATACAAGGTTATTCATTTGCACTGTTGCTAATGATCACTGGATCGTGATGGGTAGGAGGCAAGACTGGCTATGTGATTTTGCTATTTGGCCCCGAGTAAAATAGAACTGTGGCCCCTTTGTTCAATGGTTATTAAGAATAATATGCAGCAGGGCATTAAGCCATGTGTGGAGCCCATCTTAGTGCAGAGCCCTGTGCGATAGTTAAGTCCCACACCCATGAGGCTGGTATGGATGGAGGAGACTTTGGAACACGTTGGACCCTGAAGACTTTAGGGCCATCATGGACGAGAAATTAAGAAGTGGGAAAGGATGAAGAGAGGAGGAAAAACATCAGAGAGCCGTTAGCTATTTCAAAATAGTACCTGGGAACAATCGTGTCTAAAAGGCAGGAGAGAAGAGGGGGGCTCGCTCATCCTCAGCTCAGCGCAAGGCTAGTCCTCAGGCACTACTGGTATTCTTAGTCACCTGCTCTCTGGATTAACACGCTGGGGCCCAGGGAGCCTTCCTGTCACTTGCAACCTTATCTTTCTAGGTTCACAGTAACTTCCCACCAAAATGAATCCATGGTCTTCTAGTGAATTGAATTTGCCCATACGTTTCATCAAAGGAAAGATCATTTTGAATACTAATTATTTTAATATCCAGTTTTCTACCACAAGCATTTAGATCATGCTAAATAATTATGATAAGAAACTAGCAATTATTTTTCTTATTTCTGGGCATATACTCATGCCAATTATATCCCTTTAATTTCTCTGTCCTTATCATTAGTAACATGCAGTCATATTTGTAAGAAATGTGATATATGGCATACAAAAAGTTTTGTTGGAAATGTTTTGTTTTGATTGCATTTTATTCAGTGAAGTTGTGAAAAATCCTTAAAGAGTGCATTGCTCTTGTGTTTACAAGTCAAAAGGTGTGAAAACATTTAGTTTGTGAAAGCACTGCCAAGTTCATGGGTCTCATACAAGATATTAGAGTCTTAAAGAGTTAGATATTTTGAGATCATTTTCCATTTGAATGTTATGATACTTCTTTTTTTATCTATATTTATTTTTGAGAGAGAGACAGAGTAAGTGGGGTAGGGAAAGAGAGAGAGGGGGACAGAAGATCCAAAGCTGAGCTGTCAGCACAGAGCCTGATGCAGGGTCCAACGCAAGGCTGTGAGATCATAACCTGAGCTGAAGTCAGATGCTTAATGGACTGAGGCACCCAGGCACCCATGGCACTTCTCTATTTACATAATTTTGGTAGGTAGACACCTATGCATACTTAATGAATTTAATAAATGAATATAAAGTGCCTTTACATCTGACTAGAACATGTATATACAAATAGCACTCTTTAACACTTTCTGTTTGGTTTTACTGTATCTGTTTTCTGTGAAATACATGCATCTCATCTCTATGACAGATGGCTCCTTTTCAAAATAATATCTTTCACCAGCACAATAATAGATAAAGAAGGAGTGTTATTTCTGATATATTTTAAAGCTTTTCATATTTTCATCTTTCAATACTTTGTACTTTTAAAACAAATAGTTTTATGACAATATTGAGTCTTTTTCTTTTGAATTTTTAAAAAAATTTTTAATGTTATTTATTTTTGAGAGAGAGAGAGAGAGAGAGCAGGGCAGGGGCAGAGAGAGACGGAGACACAGAATCTAAAGCAGGCTCCAGGCTCTGAGCTTTCAGCACGGAGCCTGACATGGCACTCGAACTCACAGACCATGAGATCATGACCTGAGCTGAAATTGGATGCTTAACCGACTGAGCCGCCCAGGTGCCCCAACAATATTGAGTCTTAAAGATATTTTTATGAGTTTAATATAATGACAGCAGTGGTCACATGAAACTTCGTTAATATCTATAAATATTTGGAAGATGATTAGTTATAGTAAAAATCTAACAGTGGCTATTTAACTATTATCCATAAAAAGATCTGCATTTTTTAGGTTTCCTAAGCGATACGTAATAGTTGAAATCTAAGTGTTCTGGAAGACTTATAGAATCTCACAGTGTTTGAGGGAAAAATCTTAAATGATCAAGTTGTCTAATTCTGAGTTTAAAAATAAGTGTTTGAGATTCCTAAAGATTAAATGACTTAGTCAAAGTCATGCATTTAGTTGAGGCAAAATAGTACTAGAACCTAGATTCTCTGATTCTCTCCAGAATTATGAAGTTTGGTGGCATTTTCCCCTCATGATAAAATTATATGGTTCATTACTAAGCATTGCCTTTTTAGCTTGGTTATGAGTTGAAAAGCAAGATTGGTATTTAGCGTATGCTTACTTTATATAACGTTATATGCTTTGTATTTACCTCTAATTAGAGCACTTAATTACGAATAATTGGAGCTGTTCAGAGCTGTAGCCAATATCTTTCAACTTGGCAAAACATGGTAAATGTTCACTAAATATTTGTTGAATGGATGTCAGGTTAGTAAATTCAGAGGGTAAAAGAGAGAGATGAGGGGGGAGGAGGGAGAGGGAAAGAGAAAGAGAGAGAGGGATCTTTAGCTCATCACTTCATTTTTCAACTGTGCTTCAGTGTGTGTTGCAAAGATTTCTCTGTCGGTACAACTGACTTGCTATAGTCACTTGAGCTGATAAATATCAATTACTAGACTATAAAATACAGTGCTGTTCTCAAGGATACGGTTTCTTCTGAAAATATTGCCACATGCTCGGTTAATTTATTTGCATGTGTGTGACCCTTTGTCGTGCTATGAATGCAGGAATGAGCGACAGTTCAGTAGATATTCCATTCGTACAGCAAATGTGAATTGAACACCTCCTGTGCTCCAGATACTGTGTTAAACATCGGAGATCTAACTCTGAAACTGACAGTGGTGTCCTGCCCCTTCAGGAACTTCAAAGCTAGTGACTAGGTTGTAGCCTCGATTGAAGAGTTTTGCAATGAGTCACTCTTGAACAGGGGGCGGAGGACCCTCAGGGAGTTGGTTGAGATCTTTCCTTCGCTAGCGTCAGGCGGTCCCAGGAGCCTCCCCGGCTACTGCTGTGCTTGTCCTCCGG